>NC_137801.1:71978501-72436001 GCF_963383645.1 Muscardinus avellanarius
CTGATATATATATATATATATATATATATATATATAGTGTTTTCTGATTATATATTGGGGCTGGGGATGTAGCTTAGGGGTAGAAATTCCCCTGGGTTTAAGCCCCAGTAACAAAAATAAGGCATAGGTTTTCAAATTAGCAATGTATTTGTACATATTTTAAAGTCTCTTCTGGTAATTATTTATAAATTTTTATATTTCCTTGGGCATTAAATGAAGCTACGGGCATTTTAGATGTTAGAAAACTAATAAAGTTTTCTTATTGGGTAACTCAGGGCATTATTTTTTTAAAAAATCTGTTTGAAACCTACATTGCTAATACAATTACTTTGCTTATCTTTTCACCCAGAGGTTCCTTTCTTTAAAAGTTTGATTTATATTTCCAGGATATGATTCATATTTTGTTTTATTACTTGTGTAATTTTTCAAGGAGATCAAACTTAATCTATATAGATTTGATTTTCCCTATTCCAAAACCAAGAGTATGCCCAGTAAACTAGTTTAAGAGGGAATTCAAAATCAATATATAATTAAAGCATTCACATGCAAGATTAAAAAAACTAGCATAGGAGGAAATATGCAATGGAAACTAAGCATTTTATGTTGAGTGATATACAGTGCTGCCAATAGCAAATAAGATATGACAGTCTGCAGACATAGATATTATATTGGCTACGATAATAAGCATTCAAGAATATGGGGTAATGAGCACACAATTATGACTTTTAATAAGGATGTGCTACAGCTAAAGTCGGAAATACTTTGGGAGGTAATGGACCTACATCATTTAAAGATAGGCCGTAAACTGCAGGCAGTGAAATTCAATTACAGTGACTGCAAGACACATTCAAACATGCTCCCATGAAGCATTCAATTCCCAGCATCATTTTGCCAATAATGTTTCCAACAGTCATCGCCGGTCACACTTACATTGTGATCAGTGACTTTATGAACATAAAAGAAAAACTGAATGGTTCGTGTGGGATTGAAAATTAATATTTCATCCTAATGATAAGTTGTATCATCAGAAGTGTATATGTGGACTTTGAAAAAAACATAGTTTAAAAGAAGGAAAAGAGGTCTTTTTTTTTTTTTTCAGTAGCTCAGAACATTCTACCTCTGAGCTACAACCCCAGCCCTATTTGTTTATTCTTTATTTTGAAACAGGGTCTCATTAAGTTGTTGAGGGCCTCACTAAGTAGTGAAGGCTGTTTGCTAACCGCGATCCTCCTGTCTCAGCCTCCTCCCAAATGCTGGGGTTACAAGTGTGCACCACCATGCCCATCTGGGGAAGGGTTTATTTTTCCATTGGTGAATTGTAATTATATATCATTGTTAGGTTCAGAGTGACAGACACATACATGCCCACAGTATTCCTTGTGTTTCCCTCTGGGTCATGTCCCTTTGCCCCATGGATGATATTTACATTGATAAAGATGAATTCATGTACAAACAAAGGATCATCTGAATTATCTCCATAATCAGATCTCTCCTTTCTCCTTCCACCTCTTTTCCTGAATCCCCTTCCTTCATTCTACTATTCAGAAATCCTCTTCATTTTTTTTTTTAATTTCTTTCTAGCTTCCATATAGGAGTGGAAATGGATGACCCTTTACTCTCTGTGACAGGCTAAATTCACTAAGCCTATTTGTTTTTTTGTTTGTTTGTTTTTTTTTTTTTTTTTTTTTTTTGGTAGTGCTGGGGATGGATCCCAGGTGCATTCTACCTCCGAGCTACACCCCAGCCCTATTTTTTATTCTTTATTTTGAAACAGGGTCTCATTGAGTTGGAAAGAGCCCCACTAAGTAACTGAGGCTGTCTACAAACTGTGATCCTCCTGTCTCAGTCTCCTAAATGCTGGAATTACAAGCGTCCGCCACCACACCTGGCTCATAATATTCTTGAGTTTCATTCCACTCATTTTTCTGCAAATGAGACATGACTGTGTCATTTTTTATGGCTGAGTAGAATTCCATTCTGAGTACATACCATAATTTTTTAATCTATCCATCAGTAGCACAAATCCAATAGAAAACAAAATGAAAACAAGACCATACATCAGTGGCAGAAGTAATGTTTATGGGAGCTAGACATGAAGACTGACAATTATAGTTAGCATGTCATTTTGAGAACAGTAGGATATTTGGTTGAAAGTATTCATTTTTGACACTGTCAGACAAATTCAGTGGAGGGGGAGAGAGGGTTCTTTCAATGTATTACCCAAGAAATAGATAACAACTCAGTGGAATTTTTATTTCAGAACTTGAATAAGCATATCGGTATTATGTTTCTTAGATGGAGTCAAGGCTTATTATATGGTAGATTTAAATTTTTATGTTACAAAATGCTAGTATCACATGTCTTTTACAAAGACAGTAATTGTGTATAAGAGTATCTCTTCTTCAAGAAAGATAAAATGTCCACATTATATGAAAATTACATAGGAAATGTTGATTTGAATAAAATGTTCATACTCTTAACTGACAGATCATTACATACTAAGAAGAGAATATATGCCATTACATTGAAAAAATGTATAGGCCATAAAAGGAAAGCACGCATTCAAACTCTGTTTATATGAAAACATAGCAGGCTACTGAAAACTTACATATTACCTGCCGTGAGGCATTACCAGTGTTGGGGCCTCCGAGGCCGGGATCGGAGCCTGCCGAGGGGTTAGGCTGGTGCTGGGGCCAGTGAGGCCGGCATCGGAGCCTGCCTTGAGACAAGGCCGGTACTGGGGCCTCCAAATCCGTGATTGGAGCCTGCCAAGGGGTTAGGCTGGTGCTGGGGCCAGCGAGGCCGGCATCGGAGCCTGCCTTGAGGCAAGGCCGGTACTGGGGCCTCTGAGGCCAGGATAAGAGCCTGCCGAGGGGTTAGGCCGGTGCTGGGGCCAGCGAGGCCGGCATCGGAGCCTGCCTTGAGGCATGACCAGTGCTGGGGCCTCCGAGGCCAGGATCGGAGCCTGCCGAGGGGTTAGGCTGGTGCTGGGGCCAACGAGGCCGGCATTGGAGCCTGCCATGAGGCTAGGCCGGTGCTGGGGCCTCCGAGGCCGGGATTGGAATCCTGCCAAGGGGTTAGACCGGTGCAGGGGCCAATGGCTAGCATCAGAGCCTGGCATGAGGCAAGTTCACTCCTGTGGCCTCCAAGGTCGGGACCAAAGCCAGCTTAGGGGTTAGACCGGTTCAGGGGCCAGCGAGACCAGAACTGGGGCCTCCCATGAGGCAAGGCTGCTGCTTGAGCCAGCGAGGTCTGGATCAGTCCACTGAGTAGCCATGCCACTACTGGGACCATCAAGAGTGGGATTGGTACTTGCAATGCAGCATGCACAGAGAAATATCGCAGAAAATATAAATCAGACGCTTCTCTTAGTCAGCAATAACTAGGAGGAATAGGGCAACAGGAAGAGGTTGAGCTATAGAAAGGGCCCTATAGTGAAGCAACTAATGTGACCAATCAGAGGGTATGTAATACTGGAGGACGGAGCCTCTTTAAAACGCAGGAGGTACATAAACAAATGTATCAAAGTAAATCACCAAAGAAGTGTGGGATGGAGGGAGGGGGAGGGAATGGGATGGGGGCTGGAGGAGGGCTAATTGGATGATGTGTGCTTGTATATCCTCTCAAGTCTTGTACTCAAATGTGATTGATATATGACTACAATGCACCAATTTAAAAAATAAATTAATTAAAATAAATAAATAAATAAATAAATATTGCTACTGAAAAAAAAAGAAAACTTACATATTAAATTGCACTATTTAATTTTGCTATCAAACATTATCCACGTGAGTGGTATTTTTCTATTGGGTGGCATTGTCTGTGTGCTATTTTTTAAAGTTGTTATATAATAAGTGAAGCAAAATGTTAATCTTATATTTTTTTTATTATATTCTTCACTTCCATACACTAAAATGATAGTCATCTGAATATGTCTGTTAGGATCATTTTAGTAGCAGTGATTTCTGTCATAGTGAATGATAAGAAAAACAAAGATAAGACCTCCGTAATCATGGAACAAGTACTCAGCTATTATCCTTATGCATGATTATAATTATGTCTTATTAGTGTTTTCTTAATACTTTCAAGATAAAGAAAAAATTTTAAATGAAAACAAAGAACAGTTAAGGCGACTTTGTCTTAGGCTCCTTGAGAATCCTGCTTTATTACTTCCTCATCTCTCAGAATGTGTTTTTTTCAAGATTTAGGAGACTTTATCTTTCACGGAAGTTTTAGATTTACAGAATTTTTTTTTTTCTGGAAAGTTCAATGAGTTTTCAATTTTCCACTATCTCACATCCTGATACAGAGCTTTCCCTATTAGTAAATCTTGCAATAATATGGTACATTTGGCACAATTGACAAAGAGGTATTTCTAATTCCATAATTAGACAAAGATATTATAGGAACACAAAACTACATTATTTCTCATGGGAAATCTTTAATGAGATACTAGCAATCCACATATAATAATATATAAAAAAATTATAATTTACAACCAAATGAGTTTTTCCAAGATATGCAAGGCTATCTCAACATTTGAAACTCATTTAATTTATTTTATTAAAAAAGATGAAGTGATCATGTCAATAGGTGTAGAAAAAAAAGCATTTGACAAAATTTAACACACATTTGTAATTATAATATGTAATTATAATAATAAAATGTAATTTTATCATTATATAAAATAATTATAGTTATATGTATAATACAAATATAGTGTATGTAATTAGTGTAAATTACATAATTATTTGACAATTTATTATTAAATAATTTATAAGAATAAAACTCTAATAATATGTTATTATTAAAGTCTGAAGTTATATTACAGTTCACTTTTTGTGTTGTACAGTTCTATGTATTGTGAAAAATGTATAATGTCACAAATCTACCTCATAGTATAATAATCATTTCCCCACCCTAAAAATCCATAGTGCTCCATATAATTATTTTTCTTGCCCTCTACCTCTATAATAACTTGACGATCACTACCATTTTATCATCTCTAAAATTTTTTTTCACAATGTTCATTTGTTGGAATCATACAGAATGGAAACTTTTAAAATGGACTTTAACTCTCCAATTGTATTTTATGTTCTTTCATGCCTCTTATTTGCTTAGTGTCTCTTTTTTATCACTATAGCATTTTATTATATACATGCACTACTATTTTTATTAATCATTTACCCATAGAAGGACATCTGTGAATAAAGATATTATAAACATTCGTGTATCGGTTTTGTGTATATGTTTTCTAATGTAAATCTAACATCATATAAACTTATAATTGCTATTCTAGTTTTGTCAATTCTTTTGAATTTTCTACATAGAAAATCACATCAGATTTTAGAAAATGTCTAGTTTATCATTGTTATCAGCCTACATGTATGGATGTTTTTTATGGTAATTTTTTATGTATTTTTTTACTGGTTGTGGAAGTTCCCTTCCATTCCTTGTTCAATGAGATTTTTGTGTTTTAATTACAAATGTGTGTTAAATTTTGTCAAATGCTTTTCTTCTATACCTATTGACATGATCACTTCATCTTTTTTAATAAAATGAATTAAATGAGTTTCAAATGTTGAGATAGCCTTGCATATCTTGGAAAAACTCATCTGGTTGTAAATTATAATTTTTTATATATTATTATATGTGGATTGCTAGTATCTCATTAAAGATTTCCCATGAGAAATAATGTAGTTTTGTGTTCCTATAATATCTTTGTCTAGTTATGGAATTAGAAAATTTTCTGGAGCAAAATTAATATTTCTTCATAACTTTGGTAGACTTCATATGATTTTTTTTAGAATTACTGACTTAATTTCTTTAATAAGTATAGGTTCATTGGAAAATCGTTTTTCTTCTTGTATGAGTTTGGGTAGACTGCTTCTTTAAAGATGATGGCCCATTTCAACTAATTTATGCACATTTTGTACATAGAAGTGTTCATAATATTTCTATATTCTATTTTAATGGACATAGTATCAGTATTGATAACACTTCCTCTATTTCTGATGTTCACTTTATATCTTATTTTCTTTATTTCTAGTTTTTTCTGATTACAGCTTTTATCAGTTTTTTTCTTTGTGGTACTGGCTATTGAGCCCAGGAGCATTCTATCTCTCTGAGCTTCACCCTCAGCCCTATTTCATTTTTAATATGAGATCGGGTCTCACTAAGTTGCCTCTTTAAATTGTGAAGCTCCCTGTGATCCTTAGATCCTCTTTCAGCTGCCAAAGTACTAAGATTACAGGTATTTGCCACCACACCCATGTTAGATATATCAACTTTTAGAAAATCTTTTGGGTACGTTTTGAATAATGTTAGGTCCATATATAAAATATCACTAACAATTTCAATGAATGGAGAGGGGATGTGTAAAGAAATTCATCAAGTGATGTGTGCAAGTGTGTTTGTGTTACTTTAATTTCACCACTGTATATAATTACAATGCACCAGTAAAAGTATTAAAAAAGAAGAATCTAATTTAGGTTATGTTAATTTTTTCCACTGATTTAAATTCCATTGATTTCTACTCTGATCCTTCCTTCCTTTCCTTTTCTTTTCTTTTCTTTTCTTTTCTTTTCTTTTCTTTTCTTTTCTTTTCTTTTCTTTTCTTTTCTTTTCTTTCTTTCTTTCTGCAGTACTGGGAACGGAACCCAGAAGAATTCCACCTCTGAGCTACACCCCCAGCCCTATTTTTTATTCCTTATTTTGAAAAAGGGTCTTACTGAGTTGCAAAAGGCCTCACTAAGTAGCAGCTGAGGTTGTCCATGAACCCGGATCCTCCTGTCTCAGCCTCTCAAATGCTGGGATTATTACAAGCATGTGCCACCAAGCCCAGCTTTGTACTTGATTCTGCTTGCTTTAATTTCTTCTTCTTTCTCTACTTTCCAAAAGAATAAGCTTCTGTTATCAATTTCATATGAGTTTGCTCAGTGCTGTAGCCCTTCTATACACTGTTACTTGTACACCCCACACATTTTAATATTATAAGTTTTATTTTTTTAAAACCACATTTATTCTTAAGACTTTTTCTTTCATTCATGTGTTTTAATATGTTTTTATTGGAGCATTATAATTATACATTATAGTGAGGTTCTAAGTGTTACAAACGTAACAACGTCACACAGCACCTGGTGTATTCCTCTTCTATTCCACTCTGTTTCCCCTGTATATGTCTGTATTGGTAGCTTTTTAGATGTGCATAGCATTATTTGAATTATTTCCTTTATCACGCCTCATGTTATTTATAAGTGTGTTACTTAATCGCCACATATTTTAGAATTTTTCAGATATTTTTCTGTTAATTAGATTTTTAGTTTACTTTCATTATGGTCTGAAAGTATACTTTGACTGATTTATATTCATTTACATTTGTTGAATGTGCTTTATTATACAGACTATAGTCTACCTTTGTGACTATTCTACTTGTGATTTAGAAGAATATGTATTATGTTGATATTGTTCTACAAGTATTGTAAACATGCCAATTAAATCCAGTTGAGCGATGGTACCATTCAGTTGAACTATATCTTTCCTGATTTTTCTGCCTATCCTACCTGTCAATTATTAATAGAAGTGTGTAGAATTTTCTAGCTATAATAGCAGATCTATCTTATTTCTCCTTGTAGTTTTTTCAGTTATTATCTCACATATTTTGACATTTTGTATTTAGTTTCAGTCACACTAAGGATTTTTTCTTCTTAGCAAAGTATCCCCTTTATTAATATATAATGACATTTTATCTTTGATAATTTTCTTGCTCTGAAATTTGCTTCATCTGAAATGATTATAGGTATTCCACATTTCTTTTGATTTATGTTAACATGAATCTTTCCCCATGTATCTTTCCCTACCCTTTTACTTTGATCACCAGTGACTTTGTACTAAGTGGGTATCTTCTAGATAGCTGAACTCTTTTGCTCAAGGTATATGGGCATGCATATGTATGAGTTTATGTTTTTTAACACTAATTCTCCACTCTCTGGACACTCATCTAGTGCTATACAATTCATTTCAATCTTGATACAAACATCCCAGAACGTGCAGCAGAATCCACGGGTTTAAAGGTTAATTCCTTCAACACCGTGCTCACTTAAGACACCAGTCACAATGACTGTATCCCAAGGTTATGCATACTATTTCTAGAGGAGACTAAAGTTGGGAATTTCCCTTCCACTATATTTTTCTAGGCTCTGGTAAATATGTTTCTCTTGTGAGTAGACTCTTGTTAATCAGAACAAAATGTTCTGGGTATATTTCAGAATGGTTTGTTTTCTTTTTCTCTGCACAAATGGAAGCAGAAGGGGATGGTTCTTCCTCAGACTGAGAAACTGTTGGGGCTTCTACAGGTAATAGAAAAGTCTAAGCACTCCCTTAAATCTCATCCCCCAGGGGAGTTTTGTCTCTTAAGCTGTTATATGTTCAGTGTCCATAAATGAGCAAATTATATTTTATGTATTCTTAATAGGTGTCCACTGTAATTTTCCTCCCAGTCAGCTCTGATTTTTTGCATTCATACGTCTTTCTGAGTTTAAGAATGACAGTTTTCACTGTGACCTCGATACTCTGATTAATATAAGATGTGATATTGATTTTGAATTTGTTCATCTCTTTTTTTTATATATAGTGCGTTTGGGAATGAAAACATATTGAACCAGAAAGACAAAATGTCCCCTCAGCTGTTTTAAGAGTGTTGTTAAGGTTATTATCGACATCCTTAACAGAATCTTTCTTCCAAGACTTAAAATCTTTACATCAATTCTAACTGTAGAGATGTAAATCATAAACTTAAAAATAATATTTCTGCACTTAAAATGTAATTATATGTTGAATGTGATGGCATGTGCCTAGAATCCCATTACTTAGGAGGCAGAGACAGGAAAATTCCAAGTTCAAGGTCAGCTTCAGCAAAATAGTGAGACTCTCAACAATCTTGGGAGACTCTTGTTCAAAACAAAAATATAAAACAAGTTGGAGGTGTAGCTCAGAGACAGAATGTTTTGGGGTTCATTCCTCTGTACCAAAATATAATTATAAATATTGATTTAAAAATTTAACTCTTTAAACAAGCTTTGTACATATCAAACTAGAAACCCAAAGCCCTCTTGGATATTTTAAGGATATTATCAACATTCTTATAGTATGCATTGCTATAATTAATTATCATGTAGTCCTGGGTGCTCTAAATGGCCAATTTGTTCTTTTTGTTAGTAATAATTCTTTCCTTGATGGATATTTTACATATTTTCTAATGGGACTGTTATTAGCACTTCAAAAAGAAGGCATACTCAAGACATCAAAACTCAAAACTAAATTAGATTAAAATTTACCACAAAATATTGAGAAAAAATGTAAGTAGCCGGGTGTGGCGGCGCACACTTGTAATCCCCGCACTTGGGAGGCAGAGACAGGAGGATAGCACAGGTTAGAAGCCAGCCGCGCTGGCTTAAGAGACCCTGTTTCCAAATAAAAATATAAAAAATAGGTCTGGGAGTGTAGCTCGGAGGTAGAAGGGCTTCCAGGAACCCCAGTACCACCAAAAAAGAAAAATGTAAGCAGAATGTGCAGAATTATACTATGTACTAAAAGAAATATATGAGTCAGGAGAGCTATATTACATGACAGGTTTCTATTCCTAAGGTCTGATTTAGGTTTAATTCTTAAGATTTGATACTGGTTTCTATTCTTAAGGGTGATCTAGTCTAAACTGCTTTTCTAAGGCACTATTTCTGTTCTATAAAGTGAGTTGACAAATTATAAACTATCAGACACTATAGAAATATAAAAGATATATTTAGTGTATGCAATACAAGTGGATTGTAAGGATAAGGGCATACTTTGGCAAATATTCATCCTGTAAAATTACTCACTTTTTGAACTTTCCTACATCTCACTACAGGGTTGCTTCATCTTTAAAATATTTGGTAACCATGCCAATAACAGCCTGCAGAGCCAAATTCCACACAAGATCTTTTTATTTATTTCCCTTCTTAGTGGGAGAAGCATGCATCTGTGATGGCATTAACTTGTGGCATGCCTGAATTTCAAACAGAACGTTTTTGGCCAACTTAAACATCATGGTTATTTTTCTATTTACCCTGAGTCCTTATCAACTTTGTTTGACCTTTCTTACCCATCTCATTTATGGATGTGTTTTCATTGTACATAATTAGAGCCTTATTTCTAATATTTTCAAAACTGTGGGCAGTAATTAAACAGGTGAAATAACCATCAGAGAGAAAATCATTAATAATCAGAGGGACCAATTGACCATTTAGAGCACCTTGGGCTGCTTGGCAATTAATTAAAGGATGTGAAGGCTGTAGTACAAGCCCTGAGTGATGCTTCAGATAGAACAGGGCAATTGCTGAAATGGGATGACTTTCATGAAATTGTATTTATAATACTACACTTAATGTATTTGAGTGAACGCAATTATTTGTCTATTAATTTAATTTTCCCTAAGACAGGAAAGCAGTCCATAATATCACATCCTTATTCCTTATACTGAAAGGTCTTAAAAACGGGTTTCATTTTTAAAGTCCTATTATATATTAAAATTTGAAAGGGCATTTAATGCCTTCTTGAATATAATCATTGTGAAATACTTTTACGTAACTTCCACAAATTTAGAAAAAAGATTCACCAAAGGCCATGCATTCTTTGCAGTGCATATATGATGCTTGTGAAAAGAGGGCCTTGAATAGACTTTTTTGTTATTAATTGGCTGAGTCCTACAACTGAGACTCAAAAAAGTTCAATTTAATGAACTAAATAAATTAGATAAGTATATTTGACCTAAATTTGAGATAATATTCAAAAGGCTTAAACTAATTGAATACTCCAAGATTTTTTTCCTTTTAGTTATTTTAGTTCCTGATATTAAAACCAGTACTTTGTGCATGTCATCTAACACTGACCTGCACTCTAGAGTTCATTAGAGTGACACAGAGACTTTGCTACATAACTTTTATATTTATGTAACATGACATTAATTATATTTTATATACTAATAATTTTATATAAAATATGTACAATTATTATTTTTAAATTTGTCAATGCCATAAAATAAGGTGGTATTCAGGTCAAGACAGTCAATTATGCCTTTCCTATAAAAAACCTACCCCAAAGTTTAGAAGAAAAATGACTTTGAGCCCCATCTTTTCATGTTGTCTCTGAGACAGAACCAGAATCAAAATTAAAGAAGAGAAGTGCTGGCTGGGCGTGGTGGCGCACGCTTGTAATCCTCGCGCTTGGGAGGCAGAGACAGGTGGATCACGCAGGTTCGAAGCCAGCCGCATGCGCTGGCTTAGGAGACCCTGTTTCCAAATAAAAATGTAAAAATAGGTCTGGGAGTGTAGCCCGGAGGTAGAAGGGCTTCCAGGAACCCCAGTACCACCAAAAAAAAAAAAAAAAAAAAAAAGAAAAGAAAAGAAGAAGAAAAGTGCTATTGAGATTTAGATGTTCTCTATCAGTGATTTTTAAATGTGGAGGAATTTATTTATTCCACATCATTAAATAATGTATTGATGAAATCTTCCTCTCTTGCTTCCCCTCTCAGAAAATATGGATTGCCTATTATTATGCCACATTCTTACTGGTTTTCCATTTCTCAGATCAAATCTTGAATGACTTCATTAAGTGCATTTACAATAACAGTTTGTCCTCAGCAGAAATTCAAAAGTAAGACAGATTATTCAGTTGTAGATAAATAAAAATTTACATTAACAGGCATTTCAAAAATTAAATTAGTTTTTTTTTTGCAATGACTTGCTTATAGCACAGATTATATGACAGAGACAGAAACTCACTTTACATATAGTCTTATATGCTATGAGAAGGCAGGTGGATTTTAGGGGTTATAAAAACTGGTTTCAAGTTTTTCTGGTTTTATTAAATATATTCTGAAAATATATTTAACAAGTAGAAATTGTATATATATTAAAGGTCTATAACTTGATATTTTGACATGTACACAATGTGAAATGATCATTGTGCACAGGATAATTAATATATATGTGTATATATATATATACACATAATTTTTTTTCAGAGACACAGAAGTTTATTTATGTAAGTAAGAAATACATATTCAAGGAAAAATGTAGGTCACTTAAAAAATAAGATATGCACACATAGTTATCTTGTGTGTGGTGAGAACTTCAGATATACTACAAGAAAATTTCCAATATACAATACAATAATTCTGACTAGAGTTATAATTTTGAGCATTAGATTTTCAGAATTCATTTACCTTGTATAACTAAAATCATGTATCCTTTGACTAACATTTCACCATTATCTCCACTCTGTACCCCTGCTAACTACTCGTCTATTCTGTATAAGGGGGTAAAATTAAGAAATTGCTAGAAACAAATTAAAATAAAGACACAACATATCAAAATATCTGGGACACTTTGAAAGCAGTATTAAGAAGAAAATTAATAGCACTGAGTGCCCACATAAGAAGAACAGAAAGTCGCCACATAAATAACCTCAAAGCCTCGGGAAACAGGAATAGTCTAACCCCAAAGCCATTTGAAGACAGAAAATTATTAAAATCAGAGCAGAAATCAATTAAGTACAGAAAATCAACAAACCAAAAGCTGGTTTTAAACACACACACACACACACACACACACACACACACACACACACACACATACCAACAACATGATAGATAAACCACTAGCCAAATTAACCAAAAGAATAAAAAGAATTAATCCAGATTACTAAGAGATGAAAAAAGCAATAACACCACTGAAAATATTACAATCTAAAGGATTATCAGAAAGTACTTTGAAAAACTATATACCCACAAAAGAAAAATCTGGAAAAAAAATCCAGACACATAAAACCTTCCTAAACTGAATGAACAAGATATAGAAAATTTAAACTGACCAAAAGCAATCAAAGATATTGGGGCAGCAATAAAGAGCCTACTATCATACAAAAGCCCAGAAACAGATGGTTTCCCAATTGAATTTTATAAAACCTTTATAGAAGAGCAAATCCCAAAACTTCTCAATCTATCCATTGGAATAGAAACGGGACTCTTCCAAGTACATTCTATGAAGCCAACGTCACATTAATACCAAAATCAAAAAAAGATAGCTCAAGAAAACTACAGGTCTATATTATTAATGAACTTAGACATAAAACTGATAAAGTATTAGCATCATGCATTCAAAACCATATTAAAATCTGGGTGTGGTAGTGCACATTTATAATCCCAGTACTTGGGAGGCTGAGACAGGAGGATCACACAGGTTCGAAGCCAGCCTCAGCTACTTAGTGAGGCTCTCAGCAACTTAGTGAGACCCTGTTTCCAAATAAAATACAAAATAGATCTGAGAGTATAGCCTGAAGGTAGAAAGTCTCTGGATTCCATACCCAGCAGTACACTCAAAAAAATTAAGAAAAATCATACATCATAACAAATTAAGATTCATCCCAAGAATGCAAGACTTGTTCAACTTACTAAAAACACAATATATAAATTATCACATAAACAGAAACAAAGGAAAAAATCATATGATAATTTCAATAGATGCTGAAAAACATTCGACAGAATCCAACAGCCATTTATGCTTAAAGCACTGCGGAAAATTGGAATAGAACATACCTCAACATAGCAAAGGCAAAATACAATAGGTCCACAGTCAACATTATTTTAAACAAGGAAAAACTGCAAGAATTCCCCCTAAAACAGGAACAAGAATGTCCATTATCACCACTTTTTTCTAATATAATACTTGAGACTGTAGCCAAAGCAATAAGGCAAAAAAAAAAAAAAAAAAGGAAATCAAAGGAGTACAAATAGGAAAAGAACTAAAACTATACCATTTTGAAGATGATATGATACAATACTTAGAAGACCCAACAAACTCAACTAAAAGCTTATACAACTTCTCAACAAATTCAGCAAAGTGTCGATACAAAATGAATTTTAAAAAATCAGGAACTTTTCTGTATGCTAACCATAAATCCACTGAAAAATAAATTCAGAAAACACTTCTGCTCTGGATATCCCACAAAAAAAGTATTTAAGAATAAGCCTAACCAAAATATTTTTTTTAAATCTACAAAGAAAATTATAAAACATTAAAATAAGAAATCGAAGAAGGCTAGGTTCTTGGGCAGGCAAAATAAATATCACCAAAATGGCCATTTTTCTAAAAGTGATCTATAGATTCAGTGTAATACTGATTAAATCACCATGATCATTCCTCACAGTCATAGAAAAATCATTTTGTAAACGAATTTGGAAAAACAAAATCCAGAACAGCCAAAATAGTTCTCAGCAAAAAGAACCATGTAGAAGGAATCACAATACCTGACTTCAAACGATACTACAAAGCCATAGTAATAAAAACAGCATGGTATTGGCCCAAAAACAGATACATAGACTAATGGAGCAGGAGACTCAGAATCAAATCCACACACTTACAGAAAATTAATTTTTGACAAAGGGGTCAAAACACACATTGAAAAAAAAGATAGTTTCTTTAACAAATGGTGTTGGCAAAACTGGTTAATCATATGCAAAGATGAAAATAAACCCCACTTTCTCAGCCTGTACAAGATACAATTCAGTATGGATCAAAAATTTGAAAATCAAACCAGAGACCTTGCAGCTACTTGAAGTGGGCATAGGTCCAACACTTCAACATATATTCACAGGTAAGCACTTTCTCAACAAGACCCCAAAGGCACAAGAAATTAAAAGGAGAATCAATACATGGGATTGCATAAAACTTAAAAGCTTCTGTACAGCAAGGAAAACTATCAAGAACCCCAACAGAGAGCCAACAAAATGGGAGAAAAATTTTGCCAACTATTCCTTTGATAGAAGACTAATATCTAGAATATGCATACAAAGAACTCAAGATTCTCACTGCTAAGAAAATAAATAACCCAATCAAAAACGGGCAAGTAAACTAAATAGACACTTCACAAAAGCAGAAATTCAAATGGCCAATAAATATATGAAAAAGTTCAATATCATTAGCAATTAGAGGGATGCAAATCAAAACTATCCTGAGATTTCATCTGACTCCAATTATAATGGCAATCATTCAAAACACAAACAACATCAAATGCTGCAAGGATGGGGAGAAGTGGGTACTCTAATACATTGTTGGTGGTACTGCAAATTAGTGCAAGCACTTTGGAAAACAGTATGGAAGATCCTTAGCAGAATGGGAACACACCGGCCATATGATCCAGTAATACCATTTCTGGATATCTAACCAAAAAAAAAAAAAAAAGGAAGCCAAAGTACCAAATGAATAGCTGCACAATTCACAACTGCCAAACTATGGAACCAGCCAAGATGTCCATCAACAAATACATGGCTTATAAAATTATGGGATATGTTTGCAATGAAATTTTACTTAGCTATAGAGAAGAACAAAATTGTGTCATTTTCAGCGAAATGGAGAAAATTGGAGAACATTATGCTTAGTGAGATTAGTCAGTCACAAAAAGTAAAAACTCAGATATTCCGCCTAGTATGTGGAAGCTAGGGAGAAAAAAGAAGGTCATAGGAAGAACTTGAGATGAAGAAGGAGAAACCACTGACGAGAAAGTAAGTTGATCTGAAGGGGATGGGAGGGGAAAGAGGAAAATTCCCTAATGTTATGTGTATTTTGCTTCTTTTGATCTGCAGTATTTGATTTTTTCCAAGGATAATAAAGATATATAATTCATAGCAAAGCAAAAAAAAAAGAACATGGTTATAAGTAAAAAACAGTTCAAATGTTTGAGATTTATTTATTTATTTATATTTATTTATTTATTATTATTATTATTTTTTTTTTGGTGGTACTGAGGATGGAACCCAGGGACTTTCTACCTCTGGGCTATACTCCCAGACCTATTTTATATTTTATTTGGAAACAGGGTCTCACTAAGTTGCTGAGAGCCTCACTAAGTAGCTGAGGCTGGCTTCCAACCTGTGCGATCCTCCTGTCTCAGCCTCCCAAGCGTGAGGATTACAGGCGTGCGCCACCACACCCGGCAAATGTTTGAGCTTTAAAACTCAATTTGTAAATTAAATTCTTTGAAATAATTCTCAAGGAATGAGTACTTTCTTACAAATATGTAAGTATAAATCAAGAGAATAAAACTAGCAAAAAGTTCAATAATCACTTGTAAATAAAAATATATACTTTTAAAAATTATGCATTTACTTTTTATGGACTGAGCTTGTGTTATTTAGTACATTTTTTTCTGAAAGGAATAGAGATATTGCATCTTCCTGATACCACTATAAAGAACACTTAGGCACCAAACTGCCTCCTAAGGCTACTCTGTCCTTCCAGTGTTACCTTCCTTAATCTCTTCAAATTGATTATAACCTCAAATTTTTACTGCCCTAATCAAGAAATCTTCTACAGTTATATCTCTACTTTCTTTTCTATAATATATCAAGTTAATAGCTATTATTCCAAGTTTCATTTTGTTTTCTTTTTCCCTCCATGTTTCCTTCAAGCAAAGACAAGGAGATAAGAAAAGAGCACTGGGGAAACTGAGGCTGCAGACCCCAGAGACAAAGTGAGCCAATGAATCAAAATCTAGAATTGAAATGGAAACCAGACTCAGAGAATACAATCAACCAAGACTTAAAGAAGAAGTAAATGTCAAGGTTTCTGACTCACTGTATAGCAAGATGATCTAAAAAGCTGCTCCTATGTTGGTCTGCCAAAATCTAAAATGGAAATGGAAACTAAATTCAGAGAAAATAGGAACCAAGACATAAAGAAGAAGCAAATGTCAAGGTTGAGGACCCGGCATATTATAAGATGGTCTAAAAGACACATGATGGAGAGATTGCCTGAGTCGTTAGAATAGGGAAGGCATTTTGTACTCTTCCAAATATGTAAGGAGTTCCTTCAAAGCTCCAAAAGTGACTGAAAGCTTTGATAGTAGTAATAAATTTAAAGAGAAGTTAAAAACAAACAAAAATAATAAAAGACTTGGGATTTTCTTGGCCCTCTTTTCTAGAGCATCCTGGAGTATAGAGTTGATGAGAATGTACATTTCAGTCTTCAACATTTAGAATACACTTTTTAAATGTTGGGTCCTTTGGAATTGTAAGAACATTCCAGCTACAAGAAAGATAATTTTTCATCATCTTCTTAGATGTCAGAATCTTTTGAGCAATTTGCAACACTCAAAAAGTATATTGACAGATCAGCAAAAATGAAAGGGCACTTCCATCACCTTGAGAAATGGTGATCAAAAGAACGTTCCAACCAATTAAAGCATGATCAATGTCTCTATTTCCTTTCTTTGCTGTCATAAACTGTGTCTAAAAAAGAATTAGCTATTTTTTGAAAGCCTACCTCATCTTGATAATGTCATAGCAGAGTGTGCATATAGAAACGTGATTTGGAACATGAGAGTTTAAATATAACTGGTGAATTACACTGATATAATTTTATGAAGGCACTATTAATCATGTTTGAAACACATGGCAGTTTGTCTAATAGTTTGATTCAATTTAAAGAAAAGAAATTGGCATTGGTTGACTCCAAATGCTTTGTATGCTTTTTGGAAATATATTAAAAAAACAAAACTCGGATGAGTTATTAGCTTAAGAAACCACTGACCCTGTCCAACTTTCATTCTACTTCTTTTCATTTAAGTTAAAGTTAATTATAATAAAATATGTTTTCTTCCACAAAATATATACTCATTTCCTTATCTCAGGAAAAAGTCTGTGTTTTTCAGTCTTCTTGGTAATTTGGATATATAAAACTCAGAAATACATTTTCTCTATCTGCCACATATATTTAAATTAGAATTTTGATTTGTGGATGCAGGTTAGCTTGTGAAGACAGATATAGGTTTGGCACATGCTCAAGTGTCAAAATATTAGGAGTCTGGACACATCTGGAACTTTTACAGTTCTAGGGCCATTGATTATAAACTGTCAAAACCTCACTGAAGGGATAAGAGTCCAAATGAGATTCCCAAGGACAAAGGGACAGCCCGTGAACCTGCTTGTTTCTTATATATCATTCTAGAGGAATCTGCTCTTTTCTTCCTGCTTGTAATGACTACACAATCCTCTGGACACATAAATATAGCTGTCCCCATAATTTACTCACAAAACTGAACTTCTGGGTAAGGCAGACCGTCCTATTTAGTCGGTTCAGGTATAATCCACTAGAGTAGTTTTCTAATATATCAGGTGGTATGGTTGGAGTAAACCAAGTTTCATCTGAAACCTACACACCAACCATAGGGAACAAATTATAGTTGCTCAGACTTTGGAAAAGCATTATGGAAATCCATGGGAGAAATAATGGTGGATGAAGCCTTGTGGTGGAAGGACTGGCTTGAGGAGAATGACCTCCTTTTCCTGGACTTCAAATAGGTTTCTAGTGAAGCAGAAAGCAAAGGCATCCACAGAGAATGGAGATGGATGACTACACTGGAATTCAAGAATAGAGAAAAAGAGTAATAGATAGTCTATGAGAAAGGGAGAAAGAAAGTGTGCATGGACAAGGGCCTCACTATGTGGCTGTCTGGCGGCATTACAGGTGAACTTACCATTCATAATCACGAACTTAAATTGGGTATAATCATTATGTTTGTGTGCTTTCCTCTACTCCTTTTATCAACAGAGGGGCTCATTATTTATAGTTAAAATAACAGTGCTTGTGAGTTTGGGTTTTGTTTTGTTCTTATTGTCATGTGGGGGCCTTACTCAGGGCTCCTAAAATGCTAAGCAAGATCTCTACCACTGAGCTATATCTTCAGACCTTGTGAGAAATACTTTAGTTTTTTTTTTTTTAAGAAAAGGTGTCAAAAATAAAGTAAGATAGCCTGATTTGAAATTATTTTCCACCTTTTCTTACTATCACACAGCCTTAGTTTTCCTCTAGCATTAATAATTTATTCCTCTGTCAAAGACTCATTTCATAACTATTTATTTTATAGTTCACTAATTTCTGTGCTGTTGTAAAGTGGTAATTATATTAAGTTACTTGGAAAGCATTTTCATAATAAAAATAGTATGTTTTAAAATAAAGACAAAACCTCAGGATAAAAGTTCATCCATAAACATAAATAAAAATACATTAGTTCTACAGTTAGTCTTCCCCATGAGTTTTGGATAAAAATTATTCATGATTATATTTCAAAGAAAAAAACACTGTAAAGAAATATCTTTTCTACATAATGAAGTACCCTAATAGTTACATTGTCAGAGAGATTAACACATTCTTAAATTGACTCCATGTGTTTTATCCTCTGCAGCCAACCAGAACTTTCAGCTCAAAAGGAGGATGCTGCAGTTTCCTGCAGAGTGGCAGGACGCATGAGCAGCTGAGATGGAAAGAGAAAGGAGAAGAGGGAGGGAAGAGAGAAAGGTGGAGAAAGATCCATAGACAAAAACAAAGTCTCAAAAAAGGAATGCCCTTCCCATCTTAAATATAGCATAACAAAGACATTATAATAATAAATCTAATCATACTTTTTATGAGAATATGACAGTAGATTGAAAGTATTAGAGTGTATGTAGCATTTCTTTTGCAGTCTTCAAGCTTTGCACATGCTAGGCAAATACTCTTCTACTAAGCTAAATCCCCAGCCCTTACAAGTAGAATATAAATAGAGTTTAAACTAAGAAATAAAAGATCTTCAAGTTATTGACATTGGTGGTTTCTCCTGTTATTGTTGAGAAACCTATAAACACAATTCAGTAAATGAATATAAAGTCATTAGAAATACATAATCTTCATAAAAATATGTGGATATTGATACAATAAAAAAGGCCAGTGTTTTTGTAGAAAATTAAATAGAAGCATTTTTAATCATTATGATATCTAAGTTAAATATTTAATAAAGATAAAATAATTTAGGTTATTTTTCTACTAAAATAATGCTTAAGTTATACCAGATATTATTCTAGTTCATGTGACAAGAGGAAAAAATTAGCATGAACATTAAGAATGATAGACCAAAGAGCCTACAACGATGGTCAGATGAAAGAAATTCATAACTTAGAAAGTCACACATCTTAAATATTTTGATGAAATAAAATACTATTTATATTTAAATTGATATTGAAACCCCTTTCTTGATCTATATTAACCTAGTATAAGCTTATTCATATTATGATAACATTTGATTCAATATACAACATTAGATTCTGTTAAGTTTTACACAACCAACATTCTGAAATATTAAGAATATTTAAGCAGTTACTTGTTCTTAATAATTCTGTGTTCATATTTATAATAAATATTCTCATTCATTACTTTTCATTGCAGTTATTTTAGTTTATAAGCATAACTTATGCTTATATTTAAGCATATGTGTGAAAGCACTACTGTAGATATAAGATATTGTCATGCAAAATATACATGAGGTTGTGCATTATTCTTGAGCAGTCCCTGCATTTTTGGAACAATCTTTTTTGAAAACTTTTTGGTAAAATAATAAGCAAAATCCCTAATTGCTTAGCTTGGTATTATTTGTGTAGTTACTTAACTCCTTTCACCCCTGTTTATTTTTTTGTTGTTATATTTCATACCATTTTAAAATTTTCTATTTGATAAAGTTATTGTGTATGCAAGGCAGATTATGAAAAAACATTATGAATTATCCAAAGGAAAAAATAATACTAACATAGGAACAAAAATAAAACTTTAAAAAACTTACCTTAACTGCACAAACAACAAATAACTTCTGTGAACGTTTTAGAGTACAGAGAATCTTACCTGTCTCATCATTCTCCATTTGGACACCATCTTTTTGTTTTGGTACTTACCTTTCTTCTTTTCCATTTCACCTTTTCCCCCTGGTGGCTTGCTGAACTGCTTTTATGGAGTTGATCTCAGCACCTGGAGAGTATATTAATTATTCCCAAGTTTTCTTCTGGAAATTGAAATGGATTATTTTAAACAACTGGATGTCTTTTTTTATATTGATCTTCCACTCTTTTCTATTTTACAGTACTTTAATATACTGTCTTCAAATTTCTGTATTTGAACAAGGAAAAATAAATCTGGGCCAACCACTGCCCAAACAGGTATGTGACTTAAACTTCGACTTATTTTTGTTCATCTGAGTGACAGCACTGCTATGGTTTATAAGACATTTTCTATTATGGGAAGGAAAACAAGTAGTCACAACCAGTTATCTAATTTTGTAAAGTGAGTACAAGATAAAATCATTGCTCTGTTAACAGCTCACTTCTATTAATGACTGTGGAATTCATAAACTTTGGAATTTGGGGAAATCAAATAAATTATATAGAGATCCTGCATATTTTAATCCAGATGATTATCTTGGTTATTTCAATGAAGCCAAAGGCTTGATTACTCTAGAGGTTGAGAAACGGGCTTTGGCAGAACACGGGCTTTGGAGAGCAGGCAGTTTTCATACCCTCTTCTCAACTATGCATGCATGCACAAACCTATTCATCATAGCCTGCAAAGAGATGGGGTTGCAGCTGTGCCCCTGATAATAGCACTCTGCCTTTAGGGAGAGATTGAATTCGTTCTCTTCCTTTCTCTACCATGGTCAAGTCTCTTGTACCATAGAACTTAATTATGCTTAAACATAAAAGTTGCCTGGTCACCTCATCCATTTTATACCACTGTCTTCTGCATGCATTTTCCCTTAAATATATGAAGATGGTAGTTGGATAAAGACATAGGAAAGTGGCCTGATAGCTTAGTCAAAGCTACTTGTTTATTTCTTTGGTATTTTCAAAAAACAACAAAAACAATTTTTGGTGGTACTGGGGTTCCTGGAAGTCTTTCTACCTGCGGGCTACACTCCCAGACCTATTTTTACATTTTTATTTGGAAACAGGGTCTCCTAAGCCAGCGCGCGCAGCTGGTTTGGAACCTGCGCGATCCTCCTGTCTCTGCCTCCCAAACGCGGGGATTACAAGTGTGCGCCACCACGCCCGGCTATTTTCAAAAAATTTGATGCACCTTTAGGTAATGGCATGTGCTCAAAGATGATCAGGAAATATAATGCATAATGTGTTAAAGGAAGAATACCGTCTGTCAAATATCAATTTAATCCAATTGGTTTAGCCGGGCGTGGTGACGCACACTTGTAATCCCAGCATTTGGGAGGCTGAGACAGGAGGATCCTGGTTCGCGAACAGCCTCAGCTATTTAGCGAGGCCCTTTGCAACTCAGTGAGACCCTGTTTCAAAATAAAGAATAAAAAATAGGGCTGGAGGTTTAGCTCGGAGGTAAAATGACCCTGGGTTCCATTTCCAGTACTGAAAAATAAAATCCAATTGGTTTAATTTTTTTAAAGGAAATTTGTGTGGGTACTAAAATGATACCTTTATTTTTGGAATTGTGCTTCAGGTATTATTAATTACCGAAAGGAATAGAGAAGGAGCACTACTTTTTATATTATTTTCTAATACATAGATATGACTGATGAAATTAAGATCTCTTTATTCTTAGGTTCAAAAGGCATAGGCCTTTTCATTTGAGCTGTCATGTATATAGAAATAAAGTCCTATAAATTGTCTTATATTTGCCATCCTCTATCCTTAAGAATATAAGATATTACCTTAAATTTTATATTGAAAGCATATTTTACTATACATATATAATCATATATTATATCTTCCTTTCATAATTTAAAATACTATTATGAATATAATGAGTCATATACTGTATTTCCTTTCATAATTTAAAATACTATTATGAATATAATAAGTTTAATATGTAGTTATTAATTTTACTTTCTTTTTCGATTTTGGGTTTTTTACTTTTTGGTTATACCGGGGCTTGAACTCAGGGGTATTCTACTTCTGAGCTATACCCTTAACCATATATATATATATATATATATATATATATATATATATATATACAGACACACACACATACACACATATACATATATATATGTGTGTGTGTATATATATATATATTTTTTTTTTAAACAGGGTTTTTCTAAATTGCTAAGGGCCTTGAAAAATTACTGAGGCTGGCTTCCAACTTACAGTTCTCCTGTCTGAGCCTTGGAAATATTAGAACTCTAGGCCTGGGCTACCATGCCAGGCTTCTTTTAATTTTTTTTTTTTTAGTGCAGTCACTAGAAATGTAAATTGCATGTCTGCTTCTCATTCCATTTCTATTGACAGCCTCTTCCTAGCTATGTAGCTGATAGAACAGATTGATATAGATTTAGATACTGATATGTAGATGTATGCATTATGTATTTATATGCATTTGCATGGAAAACACAGACCTGCAAATATACTTCTGATCCCTGAGTATCTCTGAGCAATGGAAGGTTCTTATGACAGGTCTATAAATGTGGCAGAAATGTGTAAAGATTTATGCTTGAATTTTTTTATTTCTTTTTTTGACAACTTCCTGGAGAAAAGGGTCAGGTTCATGCTCCTTATAAAATTGCCTTCTTCCTTGTTTGCCCATGGTTAATTTTAGTATCATTTAGTCTAGACTCCAGCGGAGTTAACTTCATTTCCTCACTCTGACCTTGAATTTGTTTTTAAATCTTGTTACCTTCCTCAGACACCCTGACTTCCGTTTTAGCCCTTGTTGCAAAGAAGACAAACAAATAAAGTAAAACATAATTTCTGATACCAGTTTTGGTGTTCTCTGTTACAGATTTTTAATGTGTGAGGCAAATTCTTTCTGAGTATATGAGACTTAGAATTTCATCTCATGGGCAAAAGTTAAAGCATGCAAAAATTTATTTTCAAAGAAAAATGCATTTTAATACAAGTATAGATCACCTTTTCCTAGGAAAAATTTCTAGATACCTGCTTGAAACATTTCCCTTCTGATAATTAAAGTTATATAATAAAGGTAAAAAATGTTTTTCTCATAATATGTGGGCTCCCTTTCATAAAATGCTTTACTTATTACCTTATAAATATTCTCTCTGTATCACAGAGGCCTTAGTTTAAGGAAAGCAACTTCTTTTAGCAATATTAAGATATTGACTCTGGAATCAGTCAGGGAATGAAAAATGAAGTTATGCATATTTAATGGACTCAGCAAGGATTTGGGGCTGCCTCTGAGAATAAGGGAGAAAATTAATAACTCCCCACCCTCTTTCACAAGGATATTTATGAGGACAAAATTATATTAAAACATATGGAGAAGTATTTTATAAGTATAATAGGATATTAAATGTAGAGAATTTTATGACTGTTTTGATGATTAATAATTATATTATTTAAACTTTAAGAGAAACATTCATTTGACTTTTGTAAGTTTAACATTTTCTTTAAGCCCTAAGGGCCAGCTTTTTTTTCTTCAAATAAAAAAAAATCTATTTTTACATCAATAATAGAATGTATATTTTCCTATTTTTTAACCTTTTAAGAATTCTATTTTAACTTGAACAGTGTTTAGCCTTGACCACCTTTTCTTAACAGCATGTGCCAGAGGGACTTTTATATGTCAGTCCTCACAGCTAAATAAATAATGTACAAAATACAGCTGCTTTCTTAGGCAGAAAGAAAAGAGGAAAATAACAAGGGAAGAGGAGATCCTTTTTCATTTTTCATAATGGCTAGTATATACAACCTATAAAATATAATAATATATTCATCAAGTCATTGATTTTATTTATACTCAGGCTCTTAAAATAAATGTTATTTTTAAACTAAGCAGTACATAATACAAGAAGAAAGAAAAGAGGCTGGACTTGTTGGTGAATGCATAGAATCCCAGTACTTGGGAGGCTAAAATAGGAGGATCATAGATAGGTTTGAGGACAGTCTCACCAATGGAGTGAGGCTCTCAGTAACCTAGCAAAACTGTTTCCAATTAGGACTGGGGGTGTGGCTCTCAGAGTTAGAATGCCCCTGAGTTTATTCTCTAATACAAAAAAAAAAAAAAAAAAAAAAAAGAAGGAAGAAGCAAAGGAAGGGAAGGTGAGAATTTGGCTCTGATTTGATGGAGTTTTCAGTAAGGACTAAACTGAAACTTTATTTTCGGCTGGAAAATTGATTAGTATTGAAAGAATGCCTTGTTTCCAGGTGGAAGACTGGAGTCATTCTGAAGAAATCTTCCTAAGTTTGCTCTAGGACAGAGCACATCAAGATGGATCTTTCAGATCATGGTGCTTTAGGACAAGTCCCTCCTTCAGTTCTTGTTACAGCTGAGAATAGTGAGGTAACTCAGATACAGGTATTTCAGGCAGAGATGATACTTTCTAATTTTAAAATGAGCTGAACTACTTACTGGGTTCTCTGAGAGTATTTTCTCCATGTAATGCTGCCAAATGAGTAAAAATACTTTGTGCTATTGCTCCATTTGTTTGATAGAAGGATGCAAAGTAGCCCAGGAAAAAATGATGAGGGAGTTTCTGTCTCTCAGAGAAACCACTCTCACTAATTGTGGCCATCTGACCACTATATTGGATTTTTTTTTGCACTGATGTTTCTAAAATCTTAATATCTTAGATGGATTATGGTCATATATGAAGAGTATTTTGTTGTTTCTAGAACAAAATATACGTGTGTGTGTGTGTATAAGTATATATGCCTATATACATGTGTATGTATATAATAAACACATTCAATGTATAAAATAAATATATAAATAAGTATATGCATATATTCATATGCATGTGTATATATTTATATATATATTTTTTTCAGATGAAGTCTTTCCCAGGCTGGTAATAAACTTGTGGCTTAGGCAATATGCTTTTAAATCAGCTTCCCAATAACTGGAACTAGAAGTGTGTATCACTGTACTCAGACACTATATCTATCATCTATCTATCTTTAGAGGCATCATTACACAGAACAAGTGTCTACTTGAGTGTTAATATCACAAAAAATTATTTTAGCAGAGGCTGACAAGCAAAGCTTCGGAGTCTATTCCTATGCAATGTGATCGCTACCTTTCCCATGCTACAAACTAATTTGGAAAATATCACCCTTTTTGTCACTTTTACATCAGCCTTGTATGTTCCCAGTCTGTTGGTTCACAAACATAGACTTGCCAATTAGTAATAGCTTATATTTTTCTAGCTTAATCAGTTTTCCTTCACCTTAAGTATGAATTCTTTCCAAAGTCCTCTTCATACTGGTTAAAATATCCCTTTTCATAACTCCTGTCTTGGTATTTTTCAGGTATGGGTCCTGTATCCCCTATTCTTCCACGTCCCATAAGTCTTCCTGTTCTGGGTGATAGCTTTGGGTGAGGTTGGAACTGAATTCTCATTGGAATACTAAAGAGGTGGTGAGCCTGGACTGACTGCTACCTGTACTTAATGCTAGTTGTCTGTGCAGAGGAGAACTCTAGCCCTTTCAACTAGACTGGCGAATGTTTTTAAAGTAGTGACATGTTTGGACATTTAGGGTAAAATACTGGCCCCTGATACTGGAATCCACATAGTCATGTGACTTATACCAGGCAGAATAATTATATATAAGTAGACTAAAGAGCCTAAGGATGCCTAGGGTTTTCTGTATTCAATCTAGTCTGTCATATTTGCTACCCAATGATTTTTTTAAATTAAAAACAACTGGCTAGGTGTATTGTTCCTAAAAATATGGGGTCAGTAAGACTTGTGTGTGTCTCACGTTCTGTCTCTCCATACTTTCTTTGGCCTGTATGCAATATATTCTACTGCTCTGGCACAGTTGGGCTCTGGCTGTGAAACTAGATTAGCTCCTAAACTGATGAAGAAAATTAGAATAAAAATCCTTAGTGCAAAATACCCCTCAATAAGGTACTTTTTTTTCTTTTTATTGGTGTACTGTAGTCATACATCTTAATGGAATACAAGATGGTAGAGGCATATATGCCCACATCACTCAGCCCTAACGCAATTCCTACCCCATTCCCTCCCCCCCTCTTCTTTTCATCTTTGGCTCAGTGATTGACTTTGATAAGGTACTTATTCATTGGCCTATTTAATTTTTGCCACTCTCCTTTCCTTCTCTACCCTCTTCCTTTCATTGCTTATTGTCACTGTCTTTCTCTTACACACACACACACACACACACTTTCAATGAGAACAAGAACTTGCCTTATATCATTAGTGGCTGTATTCTCACACTTAGAAATTGCCTAGTCCATAGAAGAATCAATAGATACGTGTTGTATGGATGTATGAAACTTTATTTAAACCAAAACAAAAACAACAACAAACCCCTGTGAAAAATGGCCTGATTAAAAAACCTTTATAACATTAATACTCAAAAGTGGTTTGTGGGCCAGCAGTATCCACATCACTGATAGGTTATTAAAAATGTACCATCTTGGGTTCAATCCAGATCTTAAGAAATAGAATCTGGTTACATCAAGTGCCCAGAGTGCTTCAGATTGCACAAGATGCTTTGAGATGTGGGGTCTCTTAAATTGCCTTTCCCTTTGGCATAATCTCACCTGCACTTTAGTTAATCAAGGCAAACTTTTTCATTGAATCTTATTCAATGAAATCTCAAAATAACTCCTCATTGTCATCCTTTTCACAGCTTTGAGCAAACAACTGTCTTAACACATAGAGGGTTTCAGTTTGCGGATACGAGTTTCATGGTTAGTTTCTTCTTTCTTATCATTTAAACCTGAGGAATTAGAAAAAAATGTGGTAGTTGAAATACTTAGATGCAAGTGTCCCTTAAGGAAAAAAATACTTATGGAATATTACATAAATCATAGACTTTTAAGATTTTGTAAGATAAAAACTTAACATGTCATCTCTTAATAGGTTTGTAATTTTGTCATAAGCCAAAAAGTATGTGTGGAGGGGGCACTGCAGGAATTATAATAATTCTGTAACATTGGTTAATTTAATGGATGTGAAAACTAATACTTTGAATTCTAAACATATAAATGGCCTCATAGGTGTTATGTGATGTAAATAAAAGAACACAAAAATAATCTAATTCTGAAGATAGAAAACGGATGTTCAAGGAGAATAAAATACCTCATCATGCCAAAGCAGCTGGGGTAAATGATCATTGAACAATTTAGACTCACCTCTTTTGGAGATCAATAAAAGTATTTAAAGAAGAGAAAGATAAGAATTACTAGTCTAACTGTTGTTAGAAGATGCCTCTGCTATTTGCGCCTCAACCTCCTCCTTCCTTTTGATGTCCTGAGCCGCTTTCAAGATCCATTAATTTTCTTCAGGTAAACAGATATATTTTTTTAACTTCAAAAGAAACCTACTTAAAAAATAGGATGTATGCAAAGGACTCTAAGTGAAAGGTGGATAATCTGCAAATAATTATTGTCAGGAAATGGAATAATATAGAGCAAGGTTAATGTGTGTGGATGTATGTAGTTATCCAGCTAAAGACCACACATGCCTGTTTGTGAGCAGGTAGATATGGTCATGAGCCCAAGGTCGAGCCAATGAGCCTTGAACTGAAGTACTCATGAAATGTCTGGGTCATACCATTCAGCAAAGGGGCACGGTCTTTACCTCCTCTTCCAAACTTCCACTGGCTAGAAAATACACTTCGAAAAAGAAGCCAAAGCAGCATTTTTAGGAGACAGTATGGGCTCCAAGAATTTAGGATGTCAGAGCTACACTGAGAAACATTCACAGCAGCCCTAGGCTACTTATATTTGGATGACACTGAGAGAGAACATTAAAATTCTATCTTGTTCTGCCATTGCTATTTTGGCCTTTGTTAGGAAACTTGATCATTATCCTTCCTATTACACCAATGGAGATCACTCATAGCAACATTAAAAGCGGGAGAGTGACAAGCACAAACTTAAATTCTTGCCTCGAGGCAGGGAAGAAAATGCAAAGATTTTAAGCAGAAAAAAAAAATAGCTTGGTGCTTAAACCTATGTAGAAAACTTTACTAATTACAAACTTAGCAACTGATTTCACAAAATTGGGACTACATGGCAATAGTTGGATATCATCTTGTATGGTGTTTTTCTTTTCTTCTTTTTATCTACTCTTGTGTATATGTATGAAATTTAGGATATTAACAAAGGAAGAGCAGGATATTAAAAATAGGAAGAGTAGTATTTCTGAGAATCATAGATCCTGGATAAGTGTGTGTGTGTGTGTGCGTGCATGTGCGTGCGTGTGTGTGTGTGTGTGTTCGTGCATACACACACACGCACATGTGTGTTATACACACATATGTATATACTAAGGACTGAACCCAGGCATCCTATCTCTAAGCTACACACTACTTGATTTTTAAATTTGAAACAAGGTCTTGCTAAGTTGCTGACGGTATTGATAAGTATCCAACTCTGGCCTGGAACCTTCGATCCTCTTGGCTCAGCCTCCTAAGTACTAAGATTACAGGTGTGTACCACCACGCCCAGTTCTGGCTAATCTTAACCCCTTTCAAATTTTTATGAAAAACAGGGAGGACGTTGAATCTCCCTTGTCTGGAGAAATTTTACTTTCAAAAGAAAATCAATGGATTATTTTTTAAAACTAGAAAATTAATACTTTAATTTTTTTCTTAATTAAAAATTATTTGACACAGTTGCTACTGGGGATCTGGCTGTATGCTTCTACGAACTGGTACAGACCTGAGCACCTTGTTAGTACATTGGACTGCAGAAGCCAGCTCAGCAAGTGAGATGCTCTACAGACTGGTGATGGCCCCGCTGACTCTAAAGGATGAGGTGAAGGGGCAGGGGCAGGTGAGAAGTGGCTGTGCCACTCACTGACTCAGCCTTTGCTAGCTGTCCTGCTAACACTTTTTTTTAAATGAGTTTTCCGCAAGGGCAATGCAACACATAATCTCTGCCCAGTCATTTGGCAGACACTGCAAATAAGGTAAGGAACAGCCTTTCCAAATCATTACAAAGCAGTTCATCCCCAACATTACCACAGGCATACAAACTGAGAGCTTGGCCGAGAATCTAGTTTAGCACCACAGCTTCTACTGAGCAGAAGTATATAGGATCTGATCTAGTCCGGATTATAGCTGCTCCTCAAAGACTGAGGCTCCTATAATATCAGTACAATTTGGACAAATGTGGACATGAACTGTCAGAGGAGACAATTCTGGTGCCTTTTTTGGTTGTGATAGAAGAGCCTGACATTAGCCAACAGATAGACAGAATGCCCCATCATCTATAAAACAGGTACCACCACTAGGCATTAACATCTGCCTCAAGAAGACTCAGATACTGACCTAGTCACAATTGTCCTACTACCATCTGGCAGCATCTGGCAGGATCCAGACATCCAGCAGGGAGCTCTTACAAGAAAAGCTAATGTTGTCTTTTCTTTCCTAGTAATGAGCCCATTGAAAAAAATTTTTTTTTCATCAAGATTACAGAAGATGATAACCACATCATTCCTCCCCCTCTCCAACTACCTATAGTCAAAACTCCTATGAGGTCATTTTGCCTTTTCCCATCCTAGCTGTGCAGAGTATCTTGTGAGTGACCTTGGATTCCATTCTACTTACAAAATATGTACCTGTCTCTTTTATTTAAATATATAAATGATGCTCAAAATGTAAGGCTCTTAAAGTAAGTTATCTGAACTGAGCTGAGCTGCTTTCTTTTTGTTTTCTAATAAATAAATAAATAAATAAATAAATAAATAAAAATATTCTAATAAATCTAATAAAAATAATAAATTCTAAAAAATCTAATAAAAAACTAATCAATGAAAATATTCCTATATGCTTAAGAAAATTATTTGTAATATACATGACCTAGTAGTAAAATGCAGAGAACAGCAAAAGGAAGTATTACAAGTATTTTAAAAAATTAAGAAAATACTACACTGAAATATTTTTAAGAATTATTTGTGGGAATAGAAAGAGAATATGAATGGCAAAGAGGATACTAGGGGTTTTTTGTGTGTATGCATGTGTGTGCGCGCACGTACACGTGAGTGTACAGCTCAATTTAGTGAGCTGAATACATTTTATCAGAGGTAGCATGAATACATGTTACCTGAATACATGTGCTCATTCTGTACTCTATCCTGTGCTGTAATTTGCATCAGCTTGCTGACCTCCATTGCATGGCATAGAGGGTACAAATATTACTCTAAAGGAAACACAAAATAACAAAAAGACATGAGCTACTTTGGGAAAATATCTATCATCTTTGAATGGCTAACTCTGAGTGAGATTCTTAGAAGTCTCATGGTGGGAAATGTTTCCCTCTGCACTTTTACCAAACGACTCAATGGTTCAACATAATGACTGATCTAAATATTTCATTTGGATGCCTAACAAGTTTTATGAACCAACAGGTTTCAAAACGTAATTTTTGACTTTCACTTCCTCCTTTTTACTCAAAATATTTTTCTTCTAGGGTCCCCCATTGCTGTAATGGAAATATATATTAGATTGTCAGTGCACAAAACCATGTAATCATTATTTTAAACATTGCTGTACTTCCCTTATACTTTGCATTTAATCTTTCATCAAATTCATTGGATCATCAAATTATATTCAGAATTTGACCATATGTGTTAACTTTTACTTTGATAACTCTGGTCCAGGCCACACTCATCTCCTGCCTGGATGATCACAATTACATTCTGAAGGGTAGCACATTTTTCCTTTGCGCCTCTCCATTAACAAATCACCACTTCAGTGTATATCCTTCGGCAAATTATTTTACTTCACTAGAGCACAATTTCCTATGTTATAAAATGAGGCTGACCATACTATCAATGTGAACTGTTGTGGAAATTAAATAATTCATATGGGGCTTTTAAATGATTGCCTTATTTAATACACACTAAATAAATATTAGTTTTGATTTTATTTTCTATAGAAGCCAGATGAATTCCATGAAACAAATCTAAGTATTATAGTTCTTAAAATCTTTAGTACTGTATATACTTGTTATGTTTGGATATAGAATGTTTCCTGAACAGCTCATGTATTAATGTTCAGAGCTGATATAATTACCCCATGATGGTTGTAAACGTGTTGGTCTGTAAATCCAACGTGATGAGTTTACTGGGTGGTAATGGTAACCCAGGCAGGTGGCCTGCGACTGGAGAAGGTGCATCTCCGAGGGTGTGGCTGTGGGGACTGTACTTGTGTCTTGAATTCCTTTGCTTGCTTTCTGTGACTTCTAACTTCCATGATGAGTAATCAATCTTTTCTCTTGTAAAATCTGTGCTTTACAAAAATTTATAAATTTTATTTAATTTTTGATATCTGCTACTTTTTTTTTTGTTAATAAGGAAACCCAAGCTGGTGATAAAGAAATAGTAGATAGATGAAATAATTTTTACCCTGATTTTTTTTTTATTTCTGGGGAGAGGCAGTAATAGACAATAGAATTCTAAACTGCATTAAAGAAGAAGTAAATGTCATTTGAAGAAAACTGATGGATCTAAAGACATCATGTTAAGTAAGTCATAGAAAGTAAAGGGTTATTTTTTTTTTTCATATGCAAAACCTGGAGAGTGATTGAGCTCAAGAGGGACTTGAGATAATGGAAGAAGAACTCCTGTAGAGCAAGGGTGCTGGTCTAGGGAAAGGTATGGGGGAGGGAGAATTGATAAGGGAATACCTCTATTGACTTGTACCTATTTGATAATATCAATGCCAACCTCAATAACATGTTTGGGGTCAGCTCACCAAGTGCAGGGACCATGTCTGTCAAATTTGCTATCAACTACATTATGGTATAGAACTATGATGCACCAGTACCAGTTTTAAGAAATAATATTACACCTCTCAGTAATATCAAAGATACTGAGGAAAATATTCTTCTCTTTTCAAGTAATAGGGGCTATTATTTGAGATATATTTCTGAGGATAAGTTTGTATAAAAATGTTACTTAAAATATGCCCACTTGTTTTCTCAGCCTTTACACTTTTAGGCATTTATCTTTTATTAATTCAACTTGACCTCTTTTTTTCCTACAATAAAAAAAGAAATGAGAGTATAGCCTTTGGGAGACTGTTAAGTTGTAACTGGGTTTTTGGAAAATAAATGGAACAAGTATGAAACAAGAGCTGGAAAAAGATGCAGGTACTGCCTAGTTTCTTTTAATTTGATAGTTTCATACATGGAGAGCTACTTTAAGCACATATTAATTAGTCTAGTTATAAAAGTAGAATATGATATTTTGTTGAAATATATTATTTCATTAATGAAGCTTTCAATTACACAGATGTTTATTTACCTTGATTTTATTCCATAGACATTATTTGTGTAATTCTGAGGATGTTTTGATATTGATGAAAAATAATCATGCGATTAGTTCCATAGTTTAAAGAATTTTTTGCTACTTTTAAAATTCTATCACCGCAAAATAGATATTTGCCAGGTTATTCTAGTGTAATGAATAGGAAGAGATAAAGACTTTGCCTTAGTCAGTTAAACATCTTATATTTGAAATTATAGTTTTAGAGTCATTTATAAAAGTAGATTGAATAAATAACCATTATAATGCTTGGCAGTGCATGTAAAATCTCAAGTAATCTGATATACTAAAAGAGGAGTATTTACAACTTTTTTATGAAAATTAATATTACAATTAGTATTGGTAAGATACCAAATAGAACCAAAGTGTATGCATTTCAGAGGTGCCATGTCCCCACAAGCTTCCCAAATAGAACTGTGACCTACCAAGGAGACCACCATCCTCCCAGATAAATTTCTGTGTGATAAATAGTTTTAAATATTTTTCAGATTTTGTTTTTCCATGAATGAAATTATATTTTAGAAATGTTTTCTTATATACAAAATAAAACTATCATTTTCAATTTAAGCACTTTGGAATATTTGAATTTTTTTTTCCTATTAATGAATATTTCTCTGTTCCAAATTTTCTTTATTGTTAGTGTTTAATGTCAACATCAAAGTCAATATTGAATGACTTGGCATTCTGATGCCAGTATTTCTGGTAAATATAAGGAATAGAACTGGTGGGTGAAAGCATATACATTTTATGTCTGGTAGCTAAATAACTCAAAAGAGTTGCTGTAGTTAACCTTTCAACACCATGTGTCTAATGAGTGATTATCTATAATCTTGCCAATTATTCATGTATTTTTAACTGCCTTATCTAAATAATATTTCATAGGTGCATTAACTCCAATTTCAGAGATTATTTGAGATTCTGAACACTTTTCTTTTTTCACTTTTTCTTTTGTGGTACTAGGGATGAAACCAAGGGGCTTTCTACCTCTGGGCTACATTCCCTGACCTATTTTATATTTTACTTGGAAACAGGGTCTCACTACATTGCTGAGAAACTTTCTCACTAAGTAGCTGAGATTGACTTTGAACCTGAGCGATCCTCCTGTCTCAGCACCACCAAGCCCGGCTAAGATACTGAACACTTTTAATGTGTCTACTTAAGTTATGGGTGCTTTGTATTACCTCTTGCATTGACTGACTCATGTTTATGGTTATGACAGTTCATAAAGTTTGATTTTGGTGAGGGTTATTACTTTCATTTTGCTTTGAAAAAATATGGTTATAATTATGTTCTAAATTATTGATTTAAAAATTTTGCAAACAAATTCTTCCAGTTTTCCCCCCAGAATGTCCCTCTGCCCTTACCACTTGAAAGTGGATTTGGTTTAATATTATCAAGTTCATCAATGTTTACCTTTTAGATTCTCAATGGTGTCCCATTTGCTTAACTAGATCAAAAATTTTGTTCTAATATCTTTAAGTATGACTGCTTTTATCTTTATATATAAATATATTTCAGTAGAAAAGTATATTTGTATCTGTTTATACATATACACTATTATAGTTGGATATAAAATGTATCCTAGCTGGGCATGGTGGCACACGATTGTAATCCCAGTACTTGGGAGGCTGAAACAGGAGCATCACAGGTTTGTGGGCAGCCTCAGCTACTTAGCAAGGCCCTCTGCAACTTACAAACAAAAACAAAAACAAAAAACACCACCAACAAAAAATTATTTCACTTAAAAGTTTTGCGTGGGGTTTTTTAGCCTTCTTCCCCCGGTTTGTTTAGAGGTTCACAATATAGATCAATTTATCTTGAGTATTCCTGGACCAGGATTGCAGACTCTTTAAACATGACTCTGGAGTCATCACTCCTCAGCATAGGATAACTTTTCTGTCACTGTCATGCAATAGATTCTGATGGTTTTGACAATGCTATTAAGATTGACAGTTTATGAAAACCCTGTAAAAATACCCTTTATATTTTAATAAAATATCCTTATAACTTTATAAGAATAGTAAGGTATATAAGCATACATTATTAAACAATTTTGCTATGTAAACATGGAGTTAACTATAACATTTACGAAGCAAATATGGTAGATCTTTAGATATTTTTAATAAAACACATAGCTTTAGATTGCCAAGCCCTTTGAGATCATTTGCTGCCTAACCGTTTATATTGAATATTACAGTGAATCTGAGACCTTGAGATATCAACCAACGAACCCAATATCATGTAGTGATCATAATTGGCCAACTAGAAAATCTTTATATGCTTAAGTCAGTCTGTGTTTCACGTGATATAGTCTGCCTAACCCATTCACATTAATCAGTTTAATTCTGAGAATTTATATTTTCTCTTTAGCCCAATGAGAGGAGATACATTGAAGAATGGACTCTAGATCCCCAACCAATATATAGAAAATGTATAATGTTATCTATAATGAAACAAAATATTATCATATTAAAATGCCTGATGTTGCCGGGCGTGGTGGCACACACTTGTAATCCCCACGCTTGGGAGGCAGAGACAGGAGGATCGCGCAGGTTCGAAGCCAGCCACGCGCGCTGGCTTAGGAGACCCTGTTTCCAAATAAAAATGTAAAAATAGGTCTGGGAGTGTAGCCCGGAGGTAGAAGGACTTCCAGGAACCCCAGTACCATCAATCAATCAATCAATCAATCAATCAATCAATAAAATGATGTTTGAGAAGGTTATGCTCTTCTCAAGAAAGAAAATACTCATTATTAATTGGATAATATTATTCAACTTTGTTTTCCACATTCACTGGTGATGTGTTTCTGTTTTATCAGCTTACAAAAGGACTCAATAACAACAATAAAATTTACAGTCCTGCAAAGAAACAAAAAAAAAAAGAAATGGTACAATTGCTGTTGAGAAGTATTTTGAAGTTGCTTTCAAAAGAGATGAGCCACAAAATATGCAGTTTATAGCATAAAAGAGAGCCCTTGGTATCACACATCTTGTTTTTTATCTCTGTAGTCAACATGGTATTGCACCCTGCCATAGTCTTCTTTTGAAAGATTGAATATGATTTCTACAATAGGAGACACAAATGTGGTGTTTATGCCCTCTTAAGACAGACCATTTTAGGTCAAAATGCATAATGTAGCCTGTTTAATTCCATTCGTATATGTAGTATCACTCCCATAATTTTCAGAATTATCCATAGATTTAATATCTTCCTTTTATAAGTACAGTGAGCTAACACAGAGGTAAAGGAAATAAAGGAGAAGAAAGAAGAGAAGAAAAAAGAAAAATAAAAGAAGAAGATAGACACATTCTAATCTGAAATACTTTAACCACTTACAGACAAAAAAGTTATTATCTTCTCCATACAAAATCACTAGTATAGGTTTTCTTTAAAATCAGGTTAGTAATGCTTTTATTTAAAGTTTTATAATTTATAACTTATGAAAAAATGCATTAGATATTTTCTTACTGTAATTAAAATAAGAGTAGAAATAAACATAAAAGTGTTGTCTTAAAATTTCTTCAGTTAAATTATAAATGAGAAAATGATAAGAGTTGTTAGTAAACACTGAATAAAAAAACTCCCTACCATCTAATTAGTAATCGCTGAATGCATTTTAAATGAATGAAGGAATGAACTGAACACTAAATGATTCTACTGGTTCTTCAGCCTGACGATTTTCAGGCATTAAAGAATTACAGTTGAAATTGTAGTATTTAGATATGATTGTGTATGGTTCAGGAAATATTCATAGCTTTATAGAAATCCAGTGCATTTCTTCAAACACTACCAGCTCATGGTTCACTTGTCAATCAACTGGAGTCAGAGATAAAGAAGGAATTTATAAAGGCCCCATTGAAATTGTTGGCAGCAGCAAACACATCACTAACAACAGCATGAGGAAATCATTCTGGTTACAGCAATTAACTGGACCCAAAGCCCTGTCAGCAGTTCCAGTAGTGTGGTCCTTCTTTGTGTATGCCCTTTAATATTCAAAACTTGCTCAAATAGTGTGAAAAATTGAATCCATCCCTCTGCTGCAACTGATACATAATGATAAACTCTGAAGCTAAGCTACAACGATGCATCTTAATGCATCCAGGAGCTATCACCAAATGCAATGTGGGATGCAAAGATGTGGCTTTGCTAAAGAAGTAGCTTTGCAGAAATGGTGTGCTGGCAATTCCCTCCCCCAGGTTAGAACATAAATATTTTAATAAAAAACCTCAAATCAGCAACTAACTGGCCGTGCATCTGACAGTATCTAATGGTATTGAACTCACTCTTTTAGTTTCCAGTTGGCTTTCAGTTTTAACATGCAATAGTTGTATGGCTGAGCACACATTCTGGTGCATTTTAATACAAGGTAAAAATGTAAGAGAACAGAGCAGGTGTTCATTATATGTACTCAAATCTAATATTGAAGCTTATTTCTAATTATCAGGGCTCTTCAGTGCTGCCTCTGGATAGTGTGAATTAGTGGACATTCTTCATATAAAATGAAGACATTCTCATGGCTACTATGTTTGCACACACATCCATTTTCTTCCCTAAAGCCTAAGACCACCCCCTAGCCCCTCAAAAAGCTGGCACAGGGAACTTAGACTGCTCTCAGCCATTACCAGATTTATTTTCCCTATTTTTTTGTGTGTGGGTCTGGGGATGGAACCCAGGGGCATTCGACCTCCAAGCTACACCCCTGCCCTATTTTTTATTCTTTATTTTGAAACAGGGTCTAAGTTGCAGAAGGCCTCACTAAGTAGCCGGGACAGGCCATGAACTGTGATTCTTCTTTCTCAGCTTCCGGAATGCTGGGATTACAGGCATGTGGCTACCATGCCCGGCTCTTATTTTCCATATTATCTTAGATTGTATTTATTCTGCCAAATCTGCATTGATTATTTACCATAAACAAAATTGTTCTTTTAAGTATTTATGGACTCAAGTGCATATTAGATCAACATTTCAAGGAAAATGTCTATTATAGTGCAATAATTTATAAGGTAGTGTGGAAAGTGATTTTACATTGACATATAAAATGATTTAACATGCTTACTAAAAATTAAGTGTAATTCCTGCTTCATAATTTATTTTTAATTTTGTAAATGTTTAATTTGATAGTTTGTAGAATATTAAAGATATGCAACCATCAGCACTACTTCCAGAAAATTTTCATCACTATTATATCAATTAGTATTCCCTCCTCTATACAGTCCTGACATCCATTAATCTACTTCCTGTCTTTATGTATTTCTGTAATCTGGACTCTTCTTATGAACGGAATCATGGCTTGTGATATTTCACATCCGAATTCATTATTTCGCTAATATTTTCACAGTTAATTCATGAGAAAGCAAGTATCAGCACTACATTTCTTTTTATTCTACTCTACAGACGTTTTGTTAGCCAGTCATTAGTTGATGGGTTGTTTAGACCATTTGCATTATAAATAAGCTTGTGATGACCACATATTTAAAGATTTTTTGTGGTAATACAGTCTCGTTTCACGTGGGTATGGGATTGCTGAGTCATCTGGTCATTTGGTGTTTAGGTTTAGGGAGAAATGGCAAACCATTCTCCAAAGGTGCTGTATCATTTTGCATTTCCATCACAGGTTTATAAGAATTCCAATTTCTTTACATCTCCTCCAGTTCTTAGGCTCTCACTTTTAAAAATTGTTTTAGTCATCCTATGGACTTAAAATGGTATTTTATCCTGGTTTTGATTTGCCTTTCTAAACAAGCACATATACATGTCTTTCTTACACTGTCTATCTCTATTTCTATCTCTATCTCCTTATCTCTCTATATATGCCTTCATATAAATAAATACTAATTGGCTATCTTTATAACAAAGAAGCATATGGGAAAATTCCAGGAATATAAACTAGATGAACCATGTAGAAACACTTGTTCTTTAAATTATCGAAATACAAGACTAAGCATTAGTAATTAACACTGACACCCAGACTTAAAGTGAATTTTGTGAACGAGAAAAATCATTTTAAAAATCCAGAGCCAGGAAATCATCCAAATGTGGACTGAGAAAATGTTAAAGTTTTAAAATAGGTAGTAAATGTTAAATTATTCAGTAAGTGGTGTTGATTCAACTTTCTAACAAGTTAAAAAATTGAGGCTGCAAAGCCAGCAAAACTGTAATTTTGAAATGGATGAAATGTGTAGATGAAAAGTAAAAGCTAAGGACTAATTATGTGGTGACATCGTTGTAGGTCTTTTTAAAGTTACTACATATTTTTTACTATTTTTCAGTAAAAATGATCAAAATGTTAAAAAAATAATAAACTTCATGAACGGTGGCGCACGCTTGTAATCCCCGCGCTTGGGAGGCAGAGACAGGAGGATTGCACAGGTTCGAAGCCAGCCGCGCATGCTGGCTTAGGAGACCCTGTTTCCAAATAAAAATGTAAAAATAGGTCTGGGAGTGTAGCCCGGAGGTAGAAGGGCTTCAAGGAACTCCAGTACCACCAAAAAAAAAATTTAAAAAAATCCAGTCGTCTATCTGAGACAGGGCAAATTAAATTTAGTAAGATAATAAATATAGAAGCATTTTAGCTACTATAAAACCTAATATAAATATTAGTTAACAGTTGCACTAACATATTAATGGGTCAGGTAGAAAATGCATAGAAGCAGATAATGTAGTTCAGAGAAATATTATAGCAATCTAGGCAAATACAAGTCAAGTTTGATGATGCTGTAAAACACTGAGGACATTTGCTTATTATATTTGGGCAAGATGAAATAGAGCCATCAGGAATGACAGTGAGTGAGCCATCAGTATCTTCTTCCTATTCCCACATAGCCTTCCATGATACTTGACTTCCCCAGGCTCTCTTACTTCTAAGGACAAATTTGGTGTGTCTCGTGGTCTGGACATGCAGGCAATATGGATAAGAATAATACAATTATATGATATACTATGGAGTCCATGCATTTATTGAGACTCATAAAAGATAATAATAATAATAAAATAATAATAATAATAATAGCTTCCATTTTATACAAAATGAAAAGATGCACAGGATCTATCTAATTATTAATAGAGCATAGCTATTCTGTGTCAGGGGCAGCAAAGTTGGCTCTAGAGTCAGGTTTTCTATTATTGAACTGTTTTTGAGAATATTAAAACACTTGCTGACCAGGAATATTTTTTTATTTTATTTTTCTGAGAGATGGTAAACTGGCTGAACCAATATACAGGTACCTTTCAAATTCCATTTCACTTAGACATGAAGATTTGCCTATTCCTGGTGTCCTTAATTTTCCCTTCTCCAACAATCTAATTTTTGCACTGTATTCTTATAAGTATTAAATATTGACAATTAAACTTTTCTCAAATATCTGAGTTAGTAAATGACTTCTTCTCAAAGTGTTATTTTTCTTGTTTAAAACATTCAGAAGATGGAGAAAAATATAACTGGAGCATCCTTGGAATAATGAAATGGGGTAAGCCTATTTTCATCCTAAATTAACTACTGAAATATTAGATGTGACATCTATTATGAGGCTTATAAAGATCACCTCACCCTATATCTATCCCTGAAATTATAACTTATCATCTCACTCTTCCATTAAAAAGTGTAACACAGGACAAAAAAACAATATATAGCCTAATGGCCATGTTCAACTGATCCTTACACAATAGATAAACAGTCACCACAGTCACACACAACATCTGTATTATGCTCCAGGATAAGATAGAAATAATTATTGTGTCTGGGGAATGACAGTTTTATAAAATTTGTCAGTAAATAAGCAAGCAGAAATTTATAGCTATGGCAATCTGATAACTAAGTCTATTTCAGTGGTAGTAGTATTCAATTTGAAATGATGGAGAAATAGGAAGGAAAATAATAAGTGAAAGAAAAATTAGCAATATTAAATATATAATACTAGCTTATAACAACTGATAAAATCTTGCCTTCATTTTTAAGGGCCTATATCATTAATGCTTCATATATTTTTCTCTTAATTTTACCATATATTTATTTTTATAACTAATAATTTACTGAAAAACTATTTTATTAGTATATTTCAGATTATCACTAAATATGAGTATATTATTGTATAAATTACCTCATAAACCATTTGCAGATAGCATGTTACATTTCTAGGAATTTTAACATAAAATTTTAGAAATGGGCTTTAAAAATATAAGGCAAAGAGGGACTAAACCAAAACACACACAATTACTAAGTAGAGATATCATTTCATTAAAAAAAGAAACTGCACTAGAAGCATTTTAAATTATTGCTCTAATGGATTTGCAGTATATAAATGTGATTACTTTAAACATGTTGAAATTCAAATATTTCAAAATGGGATGAGATTCTTATAATTAAGCACAAGCTTGTGAACATTTTATCAATAAAATCACTTAAGAAAAATGTTATGATTCAGTCATTGATAATTTTTAAATGATGATAATAAAATATTTGAATTTTATAATTAAAACCAATTCCTCACATTTAAATATGAACATATAAACTATGCTTGAGTGTTCATGTTCTTTTGTTAAAAAAGCTCTCTATTTTACACATTAAATTTTTCCATTTTATTTAATTTCCTTAAGCACATTTCTAATAAAATTACTTCAAAAAAGCTAAAATCAGGTTTAGCAAGGTAATATGAAAATAAAGTTAGTCTATTACATCCATAATTCATCTTCTCTACAAATGTAAATAATTTTCCCATATATGGAATTGTGAAAAAATATCAAAAAGGGATGAATATCACTAATTTCTGAAATTCATATGAAGAATGGATGATGTGACTTTCCCTTGGCCAGCACCTGCTGTAATAATCTCTGTCTTAATTAGTTTATGCCTATCAGTTGAGAAGAGGAACTTGTATTCTTACTGACATTGAAAAATCTGGTTAATTAGCTGATTTCTTAATGGCTAAATCAACATCTTACTTGACTAAAATAACTCATTTCAAAGAAAAATAATTCATTTAAAGAGGAAAACTCATCTATGGAAAAGCTCAGAGGAACAATTGATATATGATATTTTCTTTTTGTGCCCTCTTCCATTTTAAAAAGAGATTAGTAAGAAAACCTTGTCTCAAAGGAGTCAAAAAACATGAAAACTTTGTGGACTAGAACTGTCTTGTTGATTTTATGGGGAAAACTTCAGCATATCCTAATCAACATATCCTTACTTTTTCCAATATATTATTATTTTCATAAGGCTTTCATATACATATATATATATATTATATATATGTTTAATACATATACATGTATTTCACAGGCAGTACAATTGTGTCAACAATAACATTTTAGAAAGTACTGTAAAACAATATTCACAAAAACGACTTCAATGTGTTATCTACTTAGTTAAGTCTTTGATTCATCATTTCTTTACATCTCCTCTCGCCATTCTTAGTAGTTCAATAAAAAGCTTTTCCAGACTTATCTGCAAATACTTTCGTAATAAACATATTTATCTTCCAAATCATTGTCACAATCCTACTTTAAATCACTACGGTCTCTTGTCTGTATTACACTTTTTTTTTTTCTTTGCACTGAAGGGATTGAACCCAGGGGCATTCAACCTCTGAGATACAGCCCAGCCCTTTTTATATTTCGTTTTGAAACAGGGTTTCACTAGGTTGCTGAGGGCCTCACCACACTGATTAGGTTGTTTTTGATCCTGGGATTCTCCTATCCCAGAATCTCAAATACTGGGATGATGGGTATGCCCTACCATACTCAGCATAAATATTTTTTTTTAATTGTTCCAGCTTTCCTGCATCCTTTATACTGGACAGAAAGCAACTCTTTCAAAACTAAAATATAATATCACGCCTCTTTTTTCTTTATGCTCCCTTTAAAAGTTTGACTTTGACAACAACTATACGTGTTAAAAGATCCATTCTCATCCATTACCCATATTTCTCTAAACTTTAAAAATGCATGCCAGATTTGTACAGCTTAAACAAATGAATAGAGTTCTAAGAAAATCGGAGGATTTGGGGTTCTAATTGTATTATATATAGATTCATATTAATAGAAAATTTTAAAATAAAAAGTGATTATTTAAAAATGGCCTCAAATAATGCATTCCCTCAAATTCACAACTTGGTTGTCTAACACCAAATGCACCACTTTTGACAAACAACCCTTCAACAAAACAGGTTCTGCCACCATCAGCAATATTCCTTCTTCTAGCATACTGTTATGATTCCTCAAAGAAATAAGAGTCTCATAAGTTACTACATTTACTTCTAAATCCAAAATCATTGGGTACTGGGTGATATCTCTCTCTCTCTCTCTCTCTCTCTCTCTCTCTCTCTCTCTCTCTCTCTCTCTCTCTCTCTCTCTCTCTCTCTCTCTCCTCTCACCTCAAGATTAAACCCAATTTCATTCTACCTCCAAGCCTCATATCCTCAGTCCTATTTTATTTTTTGAAGCAGGGTTTCACTAACTTGCTGAGAGCCTCAGTAAGTAGCTGAGGCTGGCCACTAAACTGTGATCCTCCTGTCTCAGCCTCCCAAGTACTAGGATTATAGGCCTAGCCCAACACACCTGGCTTTTCCCATGTTTTTTAGTCACCTTACCATATTAACTGAGTATTTTGCAATGTAGAGAGTAAATTTTATTTTATATATGATCTACAGTGCTTAAATAATATCATAAAATGGTAAGAGGAAAAAAAATATAAAACACTCAGACAGGCATGGTGGCTCGCACTTGTAATCCCCAGTACTTGGGAAGCTGAGATAGGAGGATCACAGGTTTCTGTCGCCTCAGAAACTTAGTTAGGCCCTCCACAATTTAGTGAGACTCTTTTTCAAAATAAAGAATAAACTAAGGCTGGGTTGGATCTTGGAGGTAGAATGCCCCTGGGTTCCTTTCCCATTACCACAAAAATAATAAATAAATAAATAAATGCACTCAAATAGATATTTATACCACAATTATAGCATTGCATATGTGGTTTACACTATACTTATGGATGAACACATGACATGAAATAGAAGGCATAAGTATATCTCTTTTAGTCTTTTTTTCTGTAAACAGTAAACACAAAGCCATTTTTGGGTTTATGACTTCCTTCCACTGTATTATTTTATGTTTTCTTCTTCTTCGGGAGAATCAATTCATAGGGACCCTTTATTTAGTAAGAATAATAAACACTTGGTTTTACCAAGATCTAATTCTTGGCGATAATGTTTTACTCTATATTTCTGATAACATTCATTACTAGGTACAGTAATGCTAGGAAGTGCCCTAGTTATGTGCTGAGTCTTATTGACAGTCTTTTCTGTCCCATTTATGAGAGTCTGATTCTGTTTTCCCATAATAGAATAAAATACCCTTGTCATCGCATTAGTCTTGGTTGTTCCATCAGTGGCACGATGAGACTGGAGCTACTAGGAGCAGCCTTCACTCCCAATTGAGTGGAAGTGATACAGAACTTCACTGATTCTTTTTTTGCTTCATTTACATTAACATTGCTTTAATTCATCTTTCTTTCTCTGGATTTCACCCTATCTACTTTCTATTTTTCTATAAAAATGTCTCAAAAGCAATAATAATACTGATTTATCATTTTCTCTATCCCATAAACTTAGGCATAAACATTGACTCATTTTAGTTTCCCAATGATTTTTAGAAATTAGGCAGTCTTACTAACATAATTTCAAAATGGACAAATTGAGGCATACAGAGGTTGCTACTTGTCAAAAATTAATAAATCCCAATGGTACCCCGGAGATTAGAACCCAAGAATGCTGGTCCTGTGGTCAAGGATCTTAATACCATGCCTTGAGTTTCATCATAAACTATCTCAGATTTGGATTTTTCTTTGGTTTCTACTTTCTTATGGATAACATCAAAAACCCTTAATAGGACTTACAAACATACTTTCCCAGTCTTATATATTGACATCCTCCACATACTTCATTTACAGATCTACTGAAGAACTTTTATTTTTACCAACGTTTGGAAAGTCTTGGTGGATTCTGAGTCTTTATACAGCCTCTTTTCTTCTCAGCACTAATTCCTTCACAATTTAGCTCAAATGGCTTAAAGAGCTAATTAGTCTCAGATATATGATGCAAACCATGGGTTAGTCAAATATTTGATGTGTCTTCTACTGTAGTACCCACCAACTTTCACCGTAATTGTCCAATTGTCCCTTCATACAGCTGTAAGGATTGTGAATGTAGATAAAAAGTCACATTTTAGTTCCACAATTTACTAAAGGCCTTGAAATATAGTATAAAAATCAATAGATTTTAATTGCACAGCTCAATGAATATATAGATAAATAAAGAGATGTGTAAACTGAATATCCCAGGTTATACCTGAAGTAAAATCATAGAAATAACTTATTGAATTCATTCACAATCATATTCCTAATAGATAGACTTGGGAAAGAAAGAAACAAAAGTGGAATTAAAAACCTCTTCCCTGGTTTACCGTAACTCTCAGCTTTGCATAAATAGAATGACTTTCAAAAACAAAAGATTTGCTAATTAAATCTTAGTTAATAATTGAAAAATATAAGAAATGCTTTTATTGTGCTTTGCCAAGATGTATAGTAGTGACATTTATAAGTGTGACAATTAGTAATAGCTGTAAGTACCCAAGGTTATAAGGTAAGCCAAACTTGTGGGTAGTGGATTTAACAAAAATTTTATTTTTGAATATTGCTAGCTTACATTTGATATTTCATTCTAAGAGCACTGCCTAGAACTATGGGAGGTGCCATGGTGAACAAAAAAAGTATGAATCACAACCCTTAGGGTTTTTTTTCTTTTTCTAGATTTGTCTAAGAAGCTACGTTGCAAAGAAACAAATACAGAGTTGTACTAGGGAAAGGCAACAAATAAAGATGACAGACAATAAGTGTAGACTTCCAGAATTGCAAAGAAAGACCTATAGTAAAAAGAAAGGCTTCACAGGAAGGCAAATTTGGGTGGAACCAGGAAGTGGTGGGAATGTATTCAGAGTCGGAAGAAGCAACAAGGTAAACTTTGATAGACTGCATATGGGGGACACATAGTCTATCAAAGCTTCGGGATATTCTATAGAATGAGAGAATAATTCTAGACCAGTAATAGACTCAGGTTCAGATGACATAGACTGGACAGGAAACGACGGTTTGTCTTATGGGAATTCACGCAGCAACCAATCAAACCCTTCCTTTTTCTCACCAAAAAGATCACTAACGCATCTTCCAAAAAACTGCTCCAATCAAATTATTTTGTGTTATGTTTATTATCATTAAAAAGAAATAGCCACAAGGTCAATCAATAGAGTTGGCTACACTAACAGCTTTTCTGTACTAAGAGATTATGCCTGTTTTTGACCCTTTTTTTTTTTAAATCACAGATAAGCATAAAAGAAACAGTTTTTTTCAATTTTTTCAAATCACTATGATTCCATTGAATTATGTGGGATAATTGAGAATCATGGAAAGATATAAATGTTTCATAAGACAATATTTAACCTGTCAATTTTTATATCCATAGCAATTAATAAGTTAACCTATTTGGTATTCTAACACTGAAAGATCCAGAGTAGTGCTGGGCTGTAATTTTAATTCTGACTGACCACACTGTCCATTTCTGGTAAACTGTAGTGCCTCTGTTCTCCTGCACTGGGAAAATGGAATAATGATGAATTGTCTGGAGGTTTTTCATATGATTAATCCATTTTTACATCCATTGAAAACACTGACCAGCTAATGCCTTTTCTCTCTTCTTCAGAATTTCCTTCTCAGAAAAAAATTTAAATAAGTGGAATGAGTTGAGAAAATGTTTAAGTGAAACTATCTCTCCTCTTCAATGAATAATAAGTTTCTTAAGAATCTTTAACTAGTAAAGGTTGAGCTATATAAAATTACATATTATATATATTATATTTGATTATTTGTTCAATTTTTATAAGCCTCTTTGGGTGAATTTCTTGAAAAGCTGTATATTTTAAAATTTTTATCATTATTGATACTATTTTCTAGAAAAATAATTTTACTCAAGTTCATCAGTTTCTATATAATTTTAAAAATTCACTTGTTAGAATCAAAATCAGAAACAATAAATGCAAAAGAGTCTCTAGAATTATGTGACAGCTAGTCACAATTGACACACTTAAACCCAAACAATAATTAATTACCTTAAATAAGTTGGCTGGCCTTACTTTTCTACCTAGAAGATTTACACAGCTGAATTCCTAATGTAAAATAAAGTTTAAGAATATTTGAACACAATTAGATTTTAATTAAACATGGAGATCTTCAGTCATGCCTCAGCATGAAATGACCATTTATCTTTTTTCTGGAAAAAAATAAAAGGAAAGTAATTTATATGAAGAAAACAAAGCAGTAGAGGTGAGCAGTAATGGACAAGAGTGTCTGACATATTTCTGTAAAGAGTAGATAGACGAAAAAATGTTGACTAATAGAATATAATGGAGTAAGGTCCAGGCTAAAATTTATCAGGTACAGCAGTTCAGGTGGAAACCCTCCATAGTCTAGAAAATATATTTATACGCATATCTTGTCTCTATATATGAAATATATAATATATATCTTCATATATATATATGAAATTTAGTGAGAGGCAGACAAGAAGTTAAATCGGTGGATGCGCTAACTCAATATTATCATGAAAAATTCCTTTCCATATTTAAAGACACATTTTGTTCTTCACCTCAAGTTTGATCACCTTTGAAATTTGACAAAATTAGTATGATATAAAGCCAATCATAAAAATTTTTAATGGAAGAGAATAATAATGGTTAATTTATATTGGCTGTTATTAAGCCACTTTAAAACCACAAGGAGAAAATTGGGTTGATAGCATCTCAGAAAGTATCAGATCAATCACTGGAACAGTATATGAAGCAAGGATGAGTCTTGAGCATATAAAAATCTGTAGTATATGTTAAAGAAATTATTTGATGTTTTTGATAGGTTCAATCACAAAATTCTAAGTATATCTAAATATGTCCGTATATGCTTGTACTTTTACTAATTTCTATAGCTATTTTAACTTTTAACTTTTATTTGGTTGACTTGATCTGCCTATTTCTGTAGGAGGACTGTTAAATATGTCCACTGAAATCACATATTTTATACTAATTGTTCTTCCATCATTACAGTTTAATGTTAATCACTTAGGAAGCTTAGGGTCTTTTGTTTATAATCCTGTTGGAATGTGCTTTAAATCTTATTAAAAATATCATTGTCAATTATTATTAATGATACTATATGATGTTAAATTTGTCTAAAGGTCTTCATTCACTGATTTTATACAAATTCTCTCAACCATTTTTCTTTCTTCTCTTTAAAACATTTTAGGGGACAAAAAAGACATTTCATTCATTTAAATGTTATGAGTTTTCTATTTTTGGAATTCTTAACAATTGCTTTAAGCTTTTCAACTGGATACTCTATAATTATTTAGACATAATTATATGTTTTATGACTTACTTGTCTCCTCATGTTTATTATAACCACGTCTTATTTTCCTGTAGATTTATTTAAATACTTTTTTGGAATGGATTTAGGGGATATAAACCTTATGCCTCTTCTCTTTTCACAAATATATATTCTTGACTAACATTTAATAAAAATGTGGACTGCTATGGGATACTAAGTTTAGAATTTGAGGGCAACAATCTACTCTTTTTAGAATAGTGTAATTCAGGCAAATGGTCTGAACATAACCATGATATTACTCTTTCATTAAAAATTCCCCCTTTCTCATGAAACTGATGGATACTGAGTACTTTATATTTCAGGTTTAATATTTCTGTACTTGCTAATGTTTCTTCTCACATTAATGTTAAAAATTTTGAAGTATACTTTGGTTTCTTTCCATGATAATTTTTTTTTACCAGTCTTGGCACATTTTCTTCAATTATGCTTTTATATTTGTGCAATTGTGTGGTCTTGAATCTCTACATTTAGATTTTCTAGTAAATAATAAATGAATATTGGAGACACTGGATTAACTGTTGATCTTTCAACCTTTCATTGATACTTTTTTTTTTGTACTAGACTATTTTGGGGGAGGTCTCAGATTTTTCATGTGATTAGTATTGTTATACTTTTCAATCCTCGTCTACTTGATTTCAAAGAACAACTTTAAGAGTTTTGGTCTCTCTTACTTTCTCTCATTCTCTCTCTTCTTTGTCCCACCACTGATTCTTCTTGTTTTAAATGTAGAAAAGAAAAGAAAAGAAATAAGAAAAACTCTATATACAAAATGCCTTGGTTTTCTCAAAGGTTAGTCATTCAAAGCTGATTATTTTCTTGAAAACATATATTTCTCTTTGTTAACATTTTTTTATAAAAAAAAAACTAAGTCATGCATACCAAAAAGATGCCAAGACCGGATTGTAAAGTTCAAAGAGTTATAACAACATGAAAATTGATGTAGCACTATTCAGGTCAAGATAAAGTACTGCTGGCTTTCTTAGCCCCATCCTCTCATGCCACTTAAAAAAATTTATTCCACTCAAATTACCCCAAGGTATTGCTATCCTTCTACTTTATTATGCAATGAAAAAGAAAAAGTAAAAGATATTTGTGCCATCTGATTATGCATTTCTAAGTATATAAAGAAAGAAATACCAGTATGCATTATTATTGCACTTACACAAAAACACACTCAATATTATGATTTTTGATTCATCCCCCCTAGTGTATGTTACAATTATTTGTTTTATTTCCCTATAATAATATATTGTATGAATATACCATAATTTATTTCTTAACACTTGATGGACCTTTGAAGTCCATCAAGTGTTTGTATATTTCCAGTTTTTGACATTAATGAACTTGCGTCTACAAAGTCAACATAGCAAATGTCTTCAAGAAGAGATTTGTATCTTTTCATGAAAATGGAAATCATCTGAAAGTATTACCATGATTTTCACTTTTTTTTTTGGGGGGTGTCCTGGGGATGGAACCCAGGGGCATTCTACCTCTGAGCTGTACCTCAGGCCCTATTTTTTATTCTTTGTTTTTGAAACATGGTCTCACTTAGTTGCAAAGGGCCTCACTAAGTAGCTGAAGCTAGCTGCAAACTGTGATCCTCCTGTCTCAGCCCCCCAAATGCTGGGATTACAAGCATATGCTACCACGCCCCGCTGATTTTCTCTTATTGATAAAGATGTCAAAGGGATTTTCCAATTACTTTCTCATTATATAAAAAATATGTACTAAATTTAACCTGGGCCATAGGACACAAACTGTAAAAAGTAGAAGATAATCTCTCTCAAACTGTGGAATTACATTGCCAATGCGTCTATGGATTTGCCTTCTTTTCTGCTTCTGAAATTGAATTGAGAATTTGAACTACTATGTTGAAAAACTCACTATGACTTACATGCTATATTAGATTACAGTTTTATTAGCTGTTAGCTTAATAGCATTTCTTTTATAACAATAAATTTCACAAATGTTTACAATACTCAATAGCATACTTCTAAGCATTGTAATACTGATATGGGCTTTGGTATACACACACACACACACACACACACACACACACACACACACACTATTTCAGTAATCATTTGTTTATAATTAAAAGAGGTAAGCTGAGTATCATAGCCATTTTCAAGTACAATTAAGGACATTTAAATAATAGTGAAGAAATAATAGAATAAAAGTAATAATAACAGCCAGCAAAATTAACAATAGTAGTATAATATTTGGCTGCTTCTTGAACTGCTAAATAATCATATCTAAAAGACTCACTGAGTTTTAGGCAAAACTTTATAAAATATTATGTCTTCATAAAAATATCCAGCATAGGAAATATGGATGAATGACTATCAGCAGCTAGATCCTCCTTCTCTTACTGTTCATCTATGCTGAAAAGTCAGATACATTTTAAAAATATATTTTCAGTTGGGTGTGGCACATGCTTGCAATCCCAGTACTGGCAAGGATGAGAAATAAAATCATAGGTTCAAAGCTAGCCTCAGTAACTTAGTGTGGCCCTGTGCAACTTAGTGAAACCCTGTTTCAAAATAAATAATAATAATATAGGGCTGTAGGTATAGCTCAGAGGTAGAATAACCCTGGGTTCAATCTCCAGTACCACACCAAACAATACATTTTCAAGGTAATATTATAGATGAACTATTAGATGTAGTTTATGAAAGAAGCTTTGTTTCTCCTACTTCTGCTGTTTTTCTCCTTCCAACATGTTTGAGGTTAACACTGGGCTTCCATGGGTGTCAAATATAAAGTACATACAACCTCCTTGGATATAGATGGTGGTTTAGCTACTTGTGATCTTAGTATATTCCTATGCAAGGATCATAGATAAAATGGTAAATTTGGGGGCCAATATATTTAAAGTTGGCTTTCTTATTTTTCCTCTTGGTAATAATAGCAGAAGTAGCAGCATCCATCTTAGGATAGTTTGGAAATATTAATTTGAAAGTCATTCCTGAGGTTTGGATTTTGAGAATATGTCTCCAAATCCTCTAAAAATTGTGTGCAAATTTTTCTCTTCCTTTATATTGCTTTCCAGTTTAAAATACTAAAATTATTTCTGCATTGTATAAAATTACCTTGATTTTAAAAGTATTCAATATAAGACATGGTTGTAGACAACAACTATGGAAGAAAATCTAACATTAAAAATCTCATCTACTAGGGTTTGTAAGCAATAAAATTAGAAAATGAAATGGTAATAAAATTAGAAACAAATAACTAGAGAAATATAAAAAGGTTAAAATTTCTCTAACTTATGAGACCAATTCACTTGTCTCATATACTCTGGCATGTATAGAGGAAAGAATCACTTATTTTTTTCTCCAAGGATAAGGAATGAATTTCTTATTGATCTTATGGAGTTAAGAGTGAGAACTGCATGGATTTAAGTATAATTACTTATGTTTTTCTAAGCTTAAATAAATAAAATGATCAGGTAACAGAATGACTCCTTGAGGTAGAATCAAAGGTTTCCATAACTTCTTAAAAATAACTGCCTTTACATGGGGATGATATGTCCTAATGCAGATCAAATTAGAGCCTGTGATTTGCTGAACTACTATCATCAATGTACAACCTTTTCAGATATTTCATGTAAAAATTAAGGTATTACATAGGAATGACTGAAATGTCTTTTAGGATTTTTATTTTTATCTTTATGTGGATCATATTGAAAATTACACACATTCAGACTGTGCTTGGTGCCCTCTCCCCCTCCCACTTCCCCTTTCCCCTCCCAACAATGAGTGTCCAGGTTGACCATGCTACATTCATACTTTTACACAGATTCGGTTTTACCTCCTCCATTTATCAACCTCAGCCTTCTTCGTCTCCTACCCTTCCATTTCAAAAGCTTTGCTGAGATCTTAAAAACTAGATTAGTGATATTTATGGTATTTTGATAACTTAGATACTTAAAATGTATCTGAAGTATCCAAAAGAAAATATGTGAAAAATAGGAATTAAACGGAGTAAAAATTAAAGAAACAAGATTTCAGATCAAATCAAGTTTTTCAAGATGGCACATTTATCTGAAAGACTAAATTATATATTTAAGATTGACCTACTAGAAATAATTTTGCATCATTACTCAGTTAGAAAAATTTAACTTGGCTTCAGTTGTGGCCAACATTAAAGAAATTGAAAAATTTGGGCTGGGCGTGGTGGTGCAGGCTTATAAACCAGCATTCCAGAGGCTGAGACAGGAGGATTACAGTTATCAGCTAGAATATATTAAATATATTAAATATTTATTATATCTCACAAAGATATAATAAATATTTAAGATGAAGAATATGTTGATCATTCTGATTATATGATTATTATATATGTATACACATATTTTGGTATCACATTTATCTCTTACATATGTATAATCACACAGAAAATAAAAGTTAAATCAAATCAAAACAGAATATTTTAAATCAAATATTCTAATATTAGCCAACTTATCATATTTATGTGTTCCAGATCACAGAAAGTTTCTTATTTCATTTTAATTAGCTAATAATACAAAAATCTCAGAAAATAGCAAACATAACTTTATTGGAAAGAAATTACAAGATGTTATTTAGTAATATTTGAGGAACAACATACGTGGCCAAAAATTGAGTTGATTCTTTATTAAGAATTTAATTATCTCTTCTAAAGATGAATTTATATCATGAATATTTCAGATTATTGAAATTTTGATGAAATTCATTATATAAATAATTTAGAGAGAGAAATTTAATGGGTGCCTTGATAATAATTAGAACTTCAATTTATACAAACATTTACATAAGCATGCACATATATCATATAGGCATTGAGTTTATATCAAAGCTTCCTTATGAATATTTAAAATGGGAACATAATTCTTTAAAGCATAAAAATAATTTGACATTTGCTTCTGAAGGCTGTAAAAACTACAATTAAAATAGAAATAAATAAATATGATTATTGAAAGAGGAAAAATAATTTTACTTGCTAGTGATGTAATTATTCTTTTGAAGAGGACTCAAATGATAAAATTTTAAAATCTCGCACAATTTGATATATAAATAAAAAGTCTTACACTGGAAGAAATTTAAGAAGTAAATATAAAAGACAAAATGTAATTAGAATAGCATTACTGTTGTTGTTGTTGTTGTTGTTGTTGTTGTTGTTGTTATATTAATACTAGTATATAGCTCAGGACTGAACCCAGCGGCATGTTACCCCTAAGCTATATCCCTAACCATCTTTTATTTTTTATTTGGAAACATATCCTTGCTAAATTGCTAAGGCCAGATTCAATCTTGCAATCCTCTTGTTTAAGCCTCCCAATTATTGGGATTATAGGTGTGAGCCACCACACCTGGACTTAAATTATTATTATTATTATTATTATGCTATAATCTTTTAATTAAAAATCCTCTGGCCTATTGATTAAACAAAATTTTTGTAAAAATTCTAATATACATTCAGTTGAATAATTCAAACATACATTATAACAACAAATTAGAATAATATATTATTTGATTAAGAACTTTGAATCCAGGTTTACTCTACCAATGAGCTATGCCCCTCAGCCTTTTATATTTTTATTTAACAAAAGAGTCTTAGGAAGTTGCCCAAATTTGCCTTGAAATTGTGATCCCATTGTCATAGCCTCCTAAGTCCTGCGAATACAATTGTGGGACACCACACCTAGCAAATGAACGACTGTCACTCAAGTTCTAAAGATTAAGGAAAACAATTCAAATAGATATAAAATAACATACTTATTAAAAAACTATTTTAGACTGAGCATATAAATGAGTATATGAAGGATTATTAAAACTTTAGAAAATAGTATGTGAATAATTTTTAAGTGTTTGCTTAGAGTAACTAATTATGACATAGAAAGTTGAGACAATTAAAAGCTTAGTGTGGTGGCCCATGGTTGCCATCCCAGTACTTGGGAGGCTGAGACAGGAGGATCACAGGTTCACAGCCAGCCTCAGCAACTTGTGAGGAGGTCCTCTGTAACTTAGTGAGATTCTGTTTCAAAATAAACAATAAAAATAGAGCTAGGAGTGTAGCTCAAAAATATAATGCCTTGTGATATAATGCCTTGCATCCTCAGTACTACAAAAAAATGAGACAATGAAAAAACATATTTTGGTATATCTCAGTCTTAAAATACAAGGAAGAATATTAAAAATATTTGCAATATGTATGACAAATAAAAGGTCAGTATTATTATTTTATAAAGAGCTCATCAAATCAATAAAATATTAACGGATAGAAAATGGAAAAATATACTCAAAGTAACTTATAAAAGAAATAATTTAAATGACTAAAAAACATTTTAAGAGCCGGGTGTGGTGGCTCATGCTTGTCATCCTAGCATTTGGGAGGTGGAGACCGGATGTTTGTGGTTCGTAGACAGCCTTAGCTACATAGGGAGGCCCTTTGCAACTCAGTGAGACCCTGAGATCCTGTTTCAAAAAATATAAAGACTACAAAATAGGGCCAGGGGTGTAGCTCGGAGGTAGAATGTCCCTGAGTTCCATCCCCAGTACAGAAAAAAAAAAAAATTAAACAAGTGTTACACTTCATTAAATTATCAAATTAACAGAATTTTAAAATGACAAAGTATCAAATTTTTTCTCAACAATAAAAACTAAAATATATTGAAATAACAAGGACCAAATGTAAAAAAGTGATATGGACACTGTCATATATGTATAAAAAGAATAAAAATTGGTTAACCTTCCAGATGCCTATTTGACAGCTCTTAAAAATAGTGAAAAATGAACATTTCATTTAATTAAACCATTACTTTTAACTAATTAATCCTAAATAAATAATGAAAATGACCTAGGAATTTTCAAAAAATGTAATCTTTTTAAAAAAAAAAATTATAGCCGGGTGTGGTGGCACACGCTTATAATCCCAGCATTCAGGAGGCTGAACGGGAGGATTGTGGTTCATGAACAGCCTCAGCTACTTAGTGAGGCCCTCTGCAACTCAATGAGACCCTGTTTCAAAATTAAGAATAAAAAATTGGGCAGGGGTGTAGCTTGGAGGTCAAATGCCTCTGTATTCCATCCCTAGACACGCAAAAAAAATAATAATAATTTTTATTAGTACATTGTAGTCATATATCTTAATGGGGTACAGGATGGTAGAGATATACACGAACACATAACTCATTTAGCTTTGGAGGAAGGGCTAAAAATTATCTTCACAAGAGCAAAAAATGGAACTATCAAAAATACTAACCCTCTATAAAACAGTCATATTTCCTCTATAAAATGGGAAGCAGTGAGGCCACTAAAACTTGATAGGCTATGTCATGTTAGCTAGTGTACATTCAAATGTATGTAAGAATAAGTAGAAAGTCATAAGGTTCTTTTCCTAATGTGTGTGTGTGTGTGCATGTATGTGTGCTATCACATGTATATATGAACATGCATGTTTCATAGTCATATAAAAATCTGGATACTACCAAAATATTTTCTGTAGCTTTACCTGATAAATGACGTTACACCTATGCCTCTCCTTTAAGCTTTGTTACAATAGAATTGGTAAAATAGGAAAGACAAATAGATGCATGTATTAAAGATAAAATATCTACCAGCAAGAACAGGAAATATGGATTAAACAAAAATACAGAAGTGGCATTCTGAAGGTCATAAAGATTCACAGTAATAAAATTTATTATTTCCATAACTGAAGTATGTCTGGCTTTTGACCAATTCCCGTCCCTTCCTCTTTTTAAGGTCTTTTTACACATACTTCTTTAATTTTAGTTGGATTAACTGAGGCAAAGACACTGGCTCAACAACCGGTCCCATTTGTATCCTGGAGCCTCTCTCTGGCTCTACATTAGAATCTTTTCTTTTCATTTATAAAACAATTAATTATATTCTCTTACCAAATATTAAATATATAATCCATGGCAATTACAAAGCAGTTTTCTGGGGAAATAGGAATGTCTACAACATAATTCCTTCCCTCAGGAGGTTTCTAGTTCAAGAGAGAGCTTAGAGTTATCATGTTACTCAGGCTATGGCTTCCTTTCTGTTACGGAATGCAATTTAGCCTTGAATTCTTGCCTTCCTTCCTGGAATGAGTCAAGCAACGCTGAACCTGACTCACTGAGAATCTGGCCCTCTCATCCAATTCTTGTACATTTTATGACAAATGAAGCTTGAGAAATTGATCGTTGTTGTATAGTGGCACAAGCTTCCTGGAGCTTTCCCTCTGGTCCCTGAAATCCTGGCTTTAGCCACTTCCCAATTTAGACAAAAGTGAGCCCAGCATGTTGAGAGGTAATAGCCCTTAATTAAGGCATGAGGTGTGCCCTATTTAGACATCCTAATTTTTGTAAGCCACTGATGTTGGAAGTACATTTTTACTTATTCAACACAGTTATGAAGCCCTTATACTTCAGGTTATCTCCATTTGTTTTGAGAGGTTGCTAAGAACCTAATATTTTCAATATGCAAAATATTACTTTAGTATTTTGATTACATTTAGTTCTATTAGCACTACCCAGATGCATGCCCAAAATGTTTTCTAATACACAATGATTATTTGATAAGAGCAATTAATTTTAATTATATTATTTAATGGAACAATTACTATTAAACAGTTAAAATATTAGCCTGTAATGAGTGAGTTTTTTTTTAATTGAGGAATTTCTGAAATTAGATGAGTTTTAAAATATCTCGGCATTATCTAGGGGAAGACAAAATAGCAACTAGTAAAATTATATTAAGTCATGTTTAACTTTATTTTTTATTTTTAAAATACTTTTATTGGTGGATTGTAGTCTCACATCATAATAAGGTTCATGGTGAGGTTACATACATGCACACAGCTCTAGGAGAGCTTTTTCCTGGCTCACTTCTCACTTCTCCTTTCTCCATACAAGATTAAAATTGACATTGTTATTTTCAAATGTATACATAAAGCCAATGGAAGCGTTTGTTCTCTGATCTTCTCCCCCAGCCCCACCTCCCTTGCTCCACTGCGAGCTCTCCTTCATTATCTAAAGAAACCCTTGTATCCCAATTACTTCCTAGCTTCTGCATTTAAGAGAAAACATATGACCCTTCACTTTCTGTGACTGGCTAATTTCATTTAACATGATCTTCTCCAGGTTCATCTATTTTCCTATGGATCCACATAATTTTGTTTTTGTTTATTGCTGAGTAGAATTCCATTGTATGTATATCCTATAACTGTGTAATCTATTCATCTGTTGATAGACACCTAGGTTGGTTCCATAATTTGGCTATTGTGACGTTTTTTTCTACAATAAAAATGAATATGCATTGTCGGGCATGGTGGTGCATGCTTGTAATCCTCATGCTTGGGAGGTGGAGATAGGAGGATCGCGCAGGTTCTCGCTAGCTTAAGAGACCCTGTCTCTAAAGAACAATATAAAAATAGGTCTGGGAGTGTAGTCGGGAGGTAGAAGGGTTTCCAGGAACCCCAGTACCACCACCAAAAAAAAAAAAAATGGATATGCATGTATCACTATAATATTCTGATTTTAGTCCCCTCATAAAGATACCTAGGAGTGATGTAGCTGCATCCATTCCCAGTGTTCTGAGAAATCTCCTTTCTTTCCTACCTTCCTTCCTTTTTTTCTTTTCTTCTTCCCTCCTTCTCTCCCTTCCTCTCTCCTTTCTCTCTCTTTCTCTCTTATACTAGGGATTAAACTCAGGGGCATTCTGCTTCTGAGCTACATTACCAGACTGTTTTAAAATATCTTTGTTTTGAAACAGTCTTTCTAGGTCATTGAAAGAGTCTTGCTAAATTGCTGAGGCTGGTGTCAAACTTGCAATCCCCCTAACCCAGCCTCCCCAAGTACTGGGATTACAGGTGTACACCACTACACCTGGCACATTTACCTTTATAACCAATGTATTATTTCCTTTATTTTTAACAAAATTTGTTGTTTCTCATAATAATGTCTATGACTGCCCACCAATTGCATTCTGGTGCCATTATTATGGAAAAACATCCAAATTAGACATTTCTAGATAACCTATATTAATGAATACATAAACGTTTAAAATAAATAATATATAAAAATTTCAGGTATATTCATGGATTGCTATTTGTTAAATAAACTATTTTTATGACTTTGCTTGTGGCATTTAGTCACTGAGACCTCTGTCTATTCACTCAAAAAGGGCTATTCCAATTCACATTAAGTGCAAGTGCCACTCACAATCTTGACAATTAACCCAGTTGACCTGCTATGAGAAAGAGTTAACATCAGCCTTAACCTCAGGCACTGACCTGCTCTTGCCACAGCAGATATTCATTTCAATGTTGAGAAAGCCAGATTTTTCTTCCTTTTGTGACTTAAATTTATAACTAATTATAACACATAAAGATATTATAAGGATTTTAATTACAAAACATGTTAATGTGGCACACATGAGACCTAGGATTTAGAATGCAGTAATCAAGCCAAACAGCAAACAATTCTCTCTTCTAATTGTAAAAGCTATAGTCCTTCCTGAAATCTAAATGTAAAAGCCACTGGATATTTATATATAACAGTTGAGTTTCTTGTATCTTATCATTGCAGCTAAATTTCAGTTTCTCCTCTTCTAAGGACTCCTCCTGCACAGTTGAAAATGCTATTTAAAATGTTATCCCCTTTTCATTGGAAAAAATATTTTATCTTTCAAAAGTCCACTATGCTAATCAGATGCTCTCTCTAATATGTAGAAACTAGGGAGAAAAAGGGTCATAGGAGGAACTCTAGACAAGGAGAATCAACAGTTGAACAAATAAGGTAACCTAACTGAGGGGGATGAAAAGGGGAGGACTGAAATTCCTCAATGTACTTGATGGACATTCATTAACGTATCAAAGTCAATCACTAAGCCAAACACAAGGAGAGAGATGGGAGGTATTGGGGTGGGAACTGGGGAAGGGCTAAATGTGTGATGTGTGCATGTCATGTATGCCTCAACCCTCTTGTACTCCACTAAGATGTATGACTCCAATGGACCAATAAAAGAAACCTTACATGTTATGTTGAAATAAGAAAAAAAACTTTTTCTAATATTTAATTTTCTAAATCTTGGCCATTATAGTTGCTTTAGGTATTACCTTCAATGTCAATATTCTGTGAGAGGTGCAGTTTTATTCCTGGTAAAGCATGAAGACTCACAGTGCCCTCCCTTCACATGGTTAGCACTCAATCCACATGTTTAAAAAAAGAATGAAAGGCACATGCCTGAATTGCATAATGCCATCCTTTTTCTAGCATTTGTGCTTTTGAAGTGCTAATGAAATTATGCATTACTATTAAGGTATGATCTAAATTTTTCTTAATGGTAGTGAACTAATAAATCACTGATCTGCAATTTCAAAATACTTTTTACTATCTTTATAATTACTATTAATAATAATTACTATTATTTTTCTCTCTCATACAGAGAATCATACTCATGCCACTTGGTGTTTAACTATTATATGTCTGGTGGGAATTTCATAGACAATCAGTTCATTACAATGAAAAATTATGCCATTAAGTGATAAATTATGCAAGAATAATCTAGAGGGTGACAGAAGGAAGATCAAGAGACTGATAATGTGTAGGAATACTCATGATACATGAAAAGTACATTTGAATGTGATGTCTATGGGAGATACTAAGTGACTATATAACTTTGTGAAAATTAGAAAATCACATATCTGAACGAGGGATGGTAGTACACAACTGTAATCCCAGTACATAGATGAGACAGGGGTATTGAAGGTTTGGGGACTGGTACAACAAATAGTGAGACTCTCAGCTGCCTAGAGACCCTGTTTCACAATGAAAAAACAAACAAAAGATGGGCTGGGGTATAGCTCAGAATGCCCCTGGGTTCAATCCCCAATACTATAAAATAAAGAAGAGAAAATTGCATATCCATAAAATAAGAATAGATCTTATTATGGCATTTCTAGAAGTTGTGTAAAAACTAATGACTTTTCAAATGCAGTTCTAATTATTCAATATACTGAAGCAATGTGGCTCACTCTCTAGAAGTTATTTGAAGAGGATAAGCCTCTTTTCAAATGCTCCAGTAAATTATTTTTCTATCAGTTGTGCAATGCACAAAAACTCTTTCCCATTCTCTTCAAATCACAGGAGTAATATTAAATTAAGGGTGAACAGGGTTAGACATATCATTGATATAAAATATTGAACACTTTTAGCAACTAAATTTTAATATTCACTACATAAAATTGTTGGTTCTATTTTATATTGAATTTTATAACTCATTAACTTATCAAAAGCATTATATTAGTGAAAATTCCACATGTAAGAAATTAAACTCACTTTTCGGCAGTACATTATCCTGATTTATTGTTTCATTATTTTTCTGTTGTCAAGCATATCTAAGTTATTGACATTAGAAGAGATAAACTACAACAAAGAAAGAAATCACTACTTTTTTTTTCCTTAGAGATTAAATTCTGTTTCTTTCACAGAAATCTTGATTGACTGAGTTTTTTATTTATAGTAAAACAAAAAGCTGCATTAAGGGCCCGGTGGCACATGCTTGTAATTCCAGCATTTAAAAGGCTGAGACAGGATCCAGGTTTGCAGCCAGCCTCAGCTACTTAGGCCCTTTGCGACTCAGCGAGACCCTGTCTAAAAAAAAACAATAGCTGGCCTGGTGGTACACACTTGTAATCCCCGCACTTGGGAGGCAGAGACAGGAAGGTCCTGTAGGTTCGAAGCCAGCCTTGCTGGCTTAAGAGACCCTGTTTCCAAATTAAAAAAAAATAAAAAAGAAAAAAAATATATATATATTTTAAATAATTTAAATATATAATTTAGCCGGGCGTGGTGGCGCACGCTTGTAATCCCCGCGCTTGGGAGGCGGAGACAGGAGGATCGCGCAGGTTCGAAGCCAGCCACGTGCGCTGGCTTAGGAGACCCTGTTTCTAAATAAAAAAATATAAAAATAGGTCTGGGAGTGTAGCCCAGAGGTAGAAGGGGCTTCCAGGAATCCCAGTACCACCAAAAAAAAAAAAAAAAAAAATATATATATATATATATATATATATATATATATATATAATTTAAATATATATTTATTTGTGTGTGTATGTATGTATGTATGTATGTATGTATGTATGTATGTATGTATGTATAATAGGTCTGGGAGTGTAGCCCAGAGGTAGAAGGGTTTCCAGGAAACTCAGAACTACCAAAAAATAAAAAATAAAATAAAAATAAAAAATAGGGCTCCAATGTAGCTTGGAGATAGAAGGCTCCTGGATTCCATCCCCAGAACTACTATATATATATATATATATAAATCTGTAGTGCTTCTAAATACTGTAATATATTTCTTTATCTGTGGTACTGAGGATGGAACCCAGGGGCATTCCACCTCTGAGCTATACCCCCAGTCCAATCTTTTATTCTTTATTTTGAAACAAGGTCTCACCGAGTTGCAAAGGGCCTAAGTAGTTTAGGCTGGCTGCAAACCTGAATCCTGCTGTCTCAGCCTCCCAAATGCCGGAATTAAAAGCATGTGTCATTACGCCCGGCTTGTAATGTCTTTTATTCACCAGTAAACAGCATTTTATGCTCTGCTTAGACAAAATATTTATGTGTGATTGAATTTTGTGACACCTTAGATATTTCAGAAATTCTGAATTTCCTATTTGGGTTTATTTTAAAAATAAAATGTTCAAAACTTACAATGAAGTATATGTCTTTTCACCAAAATAAAATGATTAAAAGTAAAAAAAAAAAAAATACTCTTTTTTTTTTTTGGTGCTACTGGGGTTCCTGGAAGCCCTTCTACCTCTGGGCTAAACTCCCAGACCTATTTTATACTTTTTTTTTTTTTTTTTTTTTTTTTTGGAAACAGGGTCTCTTAAGCCAGTGCAGCTGGCTTCGAACCTGTCTCCGCCTCCCACGTGCAGGGATTACAAATGTGTGCCACCACGCCCGGCCTCATTCACCTATTTTTTTTTTTTTTTTTTTTACCAGAGAATACAACTTCATTAGTTTGATTTATATTCTTTTGGATGAAATAATATATACAAATGTGAATAAGTTGCTACGAAAAGAAATATTCATATCTCATGTGCATCATACTTGACTTTTCTATCTAACATATTTGAAGATTCCTAAAATTCCACCATCGCGAACAACACTGTGGTGAACATTTCTACGTTGGTCACAAGTGAACAAAATCTGAAGGAAAAGTGTCCTGTGGTTTAGAGGAAAAGAAACACAATCACGACCTAGGGGATTTTTTTCATCTGCCTTCCATGGGTCTGCTAACTAAACAGAAGGAAACCAGGGTACTCGCTCTACATGATTATTTATATTCCATACCCAATATTCTCTAAGCTTGCTGATATTTTTAAAGTCATCATATTATGGAATTGAAATGCAGTTATTGGCTTGAAATTAGATTCAACATATATGGCATTATCCTTATTAGATATTTTCAAAAGTTACTCACGATCTGGCAAAATTCTATACGTAATCTCAAGCTCTCTGTGTGAGCAGATCAAATCAAGCATTTTTACTAAAGAATTATTACGGTTTGGATGTGGAACATTCCCCCAAAGCTCATGTGTGCAAGACTTAGTCCCCAGTGTGATAATGTTCAGAGGTGGCGCTTTGGGGAAGTGACTGTACTGTGAGGGTCTCCTGATTTGACATCAGTAGATTCACGGATCAATTCATTGATAAATTTATTGATCAGTGGATTCATTGACCAATTCATTGATCAGTGGATTAATCCATTGATCAATAATGTGCTCTACTTGCAGGTAGTGAAAACTGTAGGCAGGTATGGAATGGCTGGGCTTAGTAGTTCAGTGGGAACATGGCCATGCATAGTACATCTTGTCCCTGCTTCTTTTCTCTTTCTTGGCTTCCCAGCAGCCATAGCTAAGCAGTTTTCCTCTGCCACATCCTTCCATAATGATGCTTTTCTACCTCACCTCAGCCCCAGAGAAATAGAGCCAGCTGACCATAGACTGAAATCTCTGAAACCATTAGACCAAATAACTCTGTCCTCCTCTGAGTTGTTCTTGTTGGGTGTTATGGTCACAGAGGTGCCAAGCTGACTAACACACAATCTTGCTAGAACAGAACAGTCTTATTATTGCTTTAGTAGTATGATTAAAAGAACTCACGGTTCTATATAATGGTTTTAACTCACTTTTATATTATGGCTCTTAATTATCAAAACCAATTACATTAATCTAATAGTCTTGGAGATGAAGTCAAGAATTTCAGAATTATTAGAAACTTAGATACCAAGAGGAACTGACATATGTCAGCTGCTTCTGTTGATATTCATTTTATTTTCCCAAAGTTGTCAGTATAATTTATAACTCAGACACAGAGAGATACTTAGATAGCATTAATACTATAATACAAATACAATCTTAAGAAACGTTGGTCCTTGCACTTTCCAAATAGCATGATAAATAAAACACATTCATACATATACATGTATATATATAGTATTATACACATATATGTATTATATATATATATATATATACAAACACACACAATATATATATATATATATATATATATATATGGATTTGGCTAAATATATAAAATATCTTATAAATTACATGAAGTACATCATTACTTAAAATTTTATAGTGACAGAATACAGCTTTAATAATGTAATATAAATCACATTAAAATGTTTTTATTGGTGCATCACAGTCATATATCTTAATGGAGTACAAGATAGTACAGGCATACATACACACATCACTCATTTAGCTCTTCCCTAATTCCAAACCCATTCCCTCCCCCCTCCCTCCTTCTCATGTTTGGCTTAGTGATTGATATGTGTGCAAATGTATATCATATATGCTAGAGAATTATTGAAAATATTTGTGGTGATTTTAAAACTAGTAAAAAGAAATTAGTTACTTAGATGACACTGAGTATTGACACGATGCTTCACAAACTTTAATGTACGTATGTATGTATTAGATGTGCTTATTTTTAAAATACAGGTTCTTTTTCAGTAGGTCTGGACTGGGCCTGAGAAGCAACCTTTCTAACAGAGTCCTAGAGGGTGCTTTCTCATCATTAAACTCCACTTTGAGTAACAATAAATTATAGAAATAATTATTTACAAGGTGAAAAATTGAGCTTCCTATTTTTAATCTACTATATAGATAATTCTATCTTCAGCTATTGAAACGTAGCTATTAGGAATCTACACAAATATTTTTGAAACCATACTAAAATAAGAAGTAAAATAGAATACTTTCTTTTTATCTTGTATGGATTTGGAATCTTTATCGATAGGGCTGCTAACATTGGTAGAAAGTTCACGGCGTTTGTTGTATCCGTATATCTACATAAAATGTTCCCTGGTTCTCAGCATGCATAGTCTCATTAGCACCTGTGATTTAAAAAGCCTGCATTTCTCTCAGCAAGATGAAAGTTTATTAATATGTGTTATATTTATATATCTCTCATTTTACGATGTTATTATGTAGAACCGAATCTATAGCTTGCTCCAGGCCCTGTTTACTTCATAAATATTGACTGCTAGAGGTGTGAATCTCACCAGGGCATTTTGCATAATTATATGGGGAGAAACATTAAGCAAAAATGACTTAAGAATAAATGAAAATAATAACTTAGCCTAAATGGCAAGCAAAATGACAAGAGCAACAGAAAATAAGAGTGGTGGGAAGAAGATATTTGCTAGCTGTTATTAAATATGAATGTTATTATTTTTTAAGAAATAAGTGTGCAAACATCTAACTATCTCTTTCAGGAGAACTGCGAATTGTTTATTGTTTATATTTTATAAAATATCATTATTTGGTTTTTCATAGCACTGGAATATGATGTTAAATGCTTAACAACAAGCTTTCTTTAATAAAAAAATCAAATTTTCAGCATTTTTGGATTTTCATGATATAAATATTCCCTCTGGTCATTTTCAAGCTACCAATATAACATCTCTGAACAGCATTAGAAAAAGATGCACAAAAAGACTGTATCACAAATCATTGTGAATCATTTCTATCATACCACTTGTTAATTAGCAGCCTGAGAACTACTTTAATAATAGTGCATTGAAATAATTGTCAATGAACATTTTCTATATAATTAACTATATGACTTCAATTAAAAATATGTAAATACACACAAAATAAAGAAAAATAGCAATAAACCTAATATGCAAATAATGATCATTACATATTTGTATTCAGTGAGAAATTTTATTAAAAATTTATATCTGTATTTAATAAAAAATTGAAAATCTTATTTCATATTGATGTTATACCTATGAAACTAACAAAATATTATAGTTTTCTATCGTTACTACATAGTACTTAAAATTCATATAAGCCTGAGTGAAGTTTTATCCTATCTTTTTGGGGTTTGAACCCAGAGAAAGATTACCTCTGAGCTACAGGTTCAGCTCTATTTTATTTTTTATTTGGAAACAGGGTCTCACAAAGTTACTGACTGATCCCTAAGTTGCTGAGACTGGCTTTGAACCTGTGACATCTGGACTCAAACTTCTAAGTATTGAGATCACAAGCATATGTCCTTGTGCCTGACTTTTTTTTTTTTTTTTGTACAATTAATTCCTTTCTCTCTGTTTCAAAATTATAACAAGTCAATAAATATTATCATACAGAAATCTTTGTGACTATTACCCCTGAATACTTGGGAGAAATTCCAAAAAAGAAGGTTATTGAGTCAAAGATATAATTATGAGATTTTGATGTGTTATTAAATGATACTCAGAAAGTTGGGAAACTCTTATATGGAGAGTCTAGAAAGCCCTCTTTCACCAGATTCACAAACTTCAAAACTAAATAGAAAGGAAAAATCTAAGGTGTTTAAAGCTGAAGTATACCATATGTTATTTTTAACTCTTTTAATTTATATTGGCCTTTTCAATATTTTATTCTTATGTTGCCTGTTAATGTACTTTTTCTTTTTCATTTATATAAAATACTTATAATATTAATCATTTTATCTATCAAATTTATCTCATACCTGTAGTTTTCTTTATAATTTTGTTTATATTTCTTGACATTATCTTGCCTTAATTTTAAAATTTTGTCAGTAAAATATTATGTAATATACCTTGCATAATTATAGGTATCAATTGAAATTCCTAACATGGCCCTTGCTATAAATCTCCTCCGATATTTCCTTTTTGTACCAGTATTGGGAATGGCCGGAAGAGGAACCTTACAGGGATGTTTACTACGTCAGAATTATGTAAACAAGATGGAGGTCATGGGTATAAAAAGTCAGGTCCATGTGCTATATCTGGGGTTGGGCATTCATTTGAACCACCCCACCCATGCCATTCTGGCCTGGGGCTGTAACTATCTTCTGTATTTCTATCTTTTTAATAAACTTCTTTAAATCTTCAGCAAGAGTCCGGGCTAAAGTGTATTTACCCTTAGCTCAGGACAAGAACCCGTGGTTTTTCTGGGTTTTTTGGGGGGGAGTTGTTGTGGTTTGAGGAAAATTGTGTCTGGGACCCTAACAGGGGTCCCCGGGGACAGTTTCCCCCAAACCATAACATTCCCACACTGCAACATATCACACCTTAACATATTTGGTGCCCAACATCTTGGGGCAAAGTGGGGCATGTGGCTCTGTACTTTTCACGGGACTTTTTGGCCAGTGGGTCAGTGGACAGCAGCAGCTTTAGCTCCAGCTGTTGAGCTATTGAGCTTTAAAACAACTATAGAGCAGCTTTTGCATCATGGCATCTCTGAAAGTGAATTCATCTTGTCGGTGGCCCGAAAGCCACTGCATCTTGAAGGTCAGTAACCCGCCCCCAAACGGGACCACATCCTGGCGGATGACTGGATTGCTGGCGCCAACATGCTCTCTGGAACCATGAAGACCCCCTTGCCATGGACTAGCTATGGCAGAATCTCCAGGGGAGGGGAACTGTTATGGATTGGGAGAGTATGTTTTTGGGAAAACTGTTTCTGGGGACCCCTGTTAGGGTTCCAGGCCCACTTTCCCTCAAACCACAACAAAACCCCAAATGACCAAAAACAGAAAAAAAAACTGCGGGTTCTTGTCCTAAGCTAAGAATAAATATGCATAGCTTGGACAGTTGCTGAAGATTTAAAGAAGTTTATTAAAAAGATAGAAATACAAAAATAGAAATACAACCCCATGCCAGAGTGGCATGGAGGGGTGACTCGAATGAATACACCAAAGGGATCACACGTGGACTCAACCTTTTTATAGCCATGACCTCCATCTTGTTCATGTAATCCTGTTGAAGTAAAAGTACCTGTGAGGTACCTCCCCTTAACCCTGTAGGGTACCTCCCCCAGCAAGGTGTGGCAAGGTGTCTCCTTTCATGAAGGTTGACCCCTCCTACCATCTTAGCTACTTATCTAATCATGTAGATCTGTCTTTAGATAAAGGCCTAGTTCTCCTCTCCTATTGACTTGTTAATTACTTTTAGTTAGGTTAATTTACATTGGAATAGTTGCCTGTTTTTAGGCAGAAACCAAGTCCTTGCACAGATTTACCCCTCACCCAATATTTGAAATACATTAATAATCATAGCTTTCTCAAATTTTCCTATGCCATTCCCAATATTGGTACAGGAACATTCCCCATTAAATAGCGTAGGCATGATAGGCCCAATGAGTGCCTGTCCATTCTGCCCACATCACAGATGGGACACTTTTAAAAGCCCTATACAAAGTTAAATCTAAAAAAATACCAGAAAAACCGCAGGTTCTTGTCCTGAGCTAAGGGTAAATATACTTTAGCGCAGACTCTTGCTGAAGATTTAAAGAAGTTTATAAAAAAGAAATACAGAAGACAGTTACAGCCCCATGCCAGAATGGTATGAGGGGGTAGTTCAAATGAATGCCCCACCCCAAATACAGCTCATGGACCTGACTTTTTATACCCATGACCTCCATCTTGTTTACATAATTCTGACTTAGTAAAGGTTCCTCTCTCAGCCAGATGTGGCAAGGTGTTTCCTTTCATGAAGGTCCACCCCTCCTACCATCCTAGCTAGATTGTGTAGATCTGTCTTTTAGAAAGAGAAAGCCGTAGCTCCCCTCTCCTATTGACTTGTTAATTACTTTTATCTAAGTCAATTTACATTGGAATAGTTGCCTGCTTTTAGGCAAAAACCAAATCCTTTCACAGATTTTTTGAAACATAATAATCATAGCTTTCTCAAATCTTCCTAGGCCATTCCCAATACTGGTACACTTTTTACAATTATTTTCCATTTTGGTTAAAGCAATTGTTACAGTTCTAGATAATTTTAGGACATAAAATAAATATTAGCAATAATAAGATACTAAAAACATGAATTAATGCAGTTTATAAGAAAATAGTCATATTCCAAAAATATATTTAAATTAACATTTAAAATTACCATTTTTTATTTTCTTCTATTATTTCCATGATCATTTTTTATTCTTCTTTTTTTTTGTTGGCAGAAAATTTATTTTTTTATTTTATAGTAATAGTCACAGTAACATGCAAAATTTATACTCATTGTACCAGTATTGGGAAATGGCTTCAAACTGTATTTAAAAGTAGTTTTGGTATCAATGTGCTGGTACTGGAAAATGACTGGTATTCATGTATTGGAAAATGAATTTGGTATTAATGTATTAGAAATCAGTTTCAAAATGTAAAAAGAACTCAGGGCCTGATTACTGCCAGGCACTCAGGCAGCTGTTATAATGCAGAATAACTTCACTAAAAGTAATTAGCAAGTAGATAGAAGAGTTGAGACCTAGGGCCTTCATATTCTAACAAGAGGTTTACATAATAAAAAACATCTAGCAGAAAAGCCAAGAATTCCCCAAGAGTGCAGGAGGAGGGTGCAGACTGCGGGAGGAGGGTACTGACCTCTGTGAAAGGGGAGCAGATACCACATGGCCCCTAACTTTGTTAATCAGTCTGGTCCTAACAAAGAAACCTAGACTTATACCTGCAGTAAGGCAGGAAGGTTTTTATTTTTTATTTTTTTATTTTTTTTGGCCAAGCTAGAAATCCCCATAATCATAAAAAAGGGCCTACATGGAGTTAATGGGCAGAGTTACATCTAGGTCAGAAGATTACTTGGTAGAGCAAGATGAAAGACCATGTATCTATAAAAATGCTCTGTATCCAGAAGAATTTAGTGACTTCTTTTCAAGTCACCCCTCTATATTACCTCTGGTATAGGACTTTATTAACTGTCTTATCTTTCAGGCTTTGTAATAATAAAAAATTCCTTAAGCTCATAGGAGTTCGGGCTATTGTTTTCTACACATAGCTCAGAACAAGAACCCGCAGCTATACTTCACTGCTATAGTTTGGGAACACAATAGGGCTCCAGTAACAGTTCTACCACTGTACCACTCATGACTTATAATATTAATTGATATTTTCCTTGAGAGCAAAATGAATAACTTCTAAAATTCTAACTATACTTTATCCCGATTCCAATATCTATGCTATTTTTATAAAATTTGAATATGTGCTGTGAATGCTTATAACATTATTGATTTCTGTAATACATTTTCATTTAAATTTACCCACAGGTAAATTTTGTTGTTTCTCTATTTCCTGAATCTATATATTATCATCTATAATTATTTTATCTTTGTTTAAAAGTAGCTTTGAATGTGAGTTACCTCAGTTTTTAGTGATCTGAATATGTTTTCATATCATCTAATTTTGTGAAAAAAATTTTCCCTGTAGATTGTATTTTCTTTTATCATGTTGAAGATATAATTTCGTTGTCTTTTGGCTTTTGCTATTTCTTTTCAAAACTTAATTAGCAGTCTAGGGGCTATCCTTTGAAAGGTGATATGTCTGTGAAACTTTTTTTGCTTTGAATTCCTACAGTTCCTCTCTGTGTTGTCAAGATTTTGAATTGTTGGTTTTATTTCTTCATTGTTCCCATTTAGAAACATCTTGCTCCTTTTCTCCTTTCTTGAGCCTCTAATTATAGATGCATAAGCTTTTTAAATAAACTTTTTAACTGACTCAAATTTTCATACATATATACACATATATTATCTCCACAATAATTTTACTATTTAGAAAATTCTAATAGCTGAAGTATCTTCCGGTCTTTTTGTTGCTTGTTCTTGCTTTCTTGTGTCATTTTGACTCCTTTGCATAGTTATCTTTCTTTTTATATTAGTTGTTATTTTACTGGTAAAATGTTTGAAAAATGCTAAAAGTACCCTGGTTGGAAGTCAAGATAGTTCATGATTATCCACATCCTTTGTCCCTAGTATCCACATTCTTTGACATTACCCATTCCCTTAAGTGGGAGTTGGAATGACTCGGTTCTAAAGAATTCTAAATAAATATTTCATTTTCAAAACGAGGTTAGAAAAGGATGGTGCTATATATCTTTGGTCTTCTCTCTCATCCTCTCATTTAATGGCTTTTTCTAGAGGTGGCCAACTTCCATGATGGAAGGCAGTGCTGTGGAATGATCCCTGGGGCTCTGGTGCCAAGGCAACGACCCTTCCACTACCCTTTGAATTTTCAGATAGGGACAAAATCTCAACAGACAACTTGACTTCACATTCAGCAAAGTCCTCAGCCAAGCCAACTCTAAATTTTCAACTCCAGAAACTGTGAGATAATAAATGATTATTGCTTTAAGATGCAACACTTTGGCATGATAAGTTATGCAGGAGTAGATAAGTAATGTTGTTTTCTCTTCCTTCTTTCATCAGATTTATTTCTATCATTCACTTTGCTCATGTGACCTCTGATATGTCTCCTTATATTTTCTTGAGGCAAATTCTAATATTTGTACACCTCCTTAGGCATCAAAGCATCTATCCCTTATAAAATGTTTCCATCTTTCATGACACTGCTGATAAACAATTTAAATGTCCTCTTCCAACTGACTTCCCATTTCCCAGAGACCTGTCTTTTTGCAAATAAGGGGAATATTCTTTTCATATTTTCTCATAAATCTTCTACCTGACTTCTATGCCTCAGGGCAAACAGGATGAATTCAATATGCCCAAGAGTTTATTTACAAAAGATTCCTTTGCCTTAGGTGCTTGTATTATAGGTTTCTGAGGAAAAGACTCATGGAAACTGCATCCCCATTTTATGTGGGTTAGAGAAAGTAAATTACATACATAAATTAATAATTTTCACCTCAGATATTTTCTTAAAACTAACTTGCCTCAGGAAATGGTTCTCCGTTTCAACTCAAAGCTCTCGCAGTTTATGACTGAACTTAATATATTAGTAAAACGCATCAGTTTTGTGATTTCCCTCTTGATAAGTTATTCATTATGAGCCCTCTCAAAGTAAAATGGACCATCCTTTGTAATCATTTGTATATTGGCTTTGTCCATTTGAGCTGCTATAAATTGAAGGGCTGACAATCAAGAAATATATCTTTTTCACAGTTCTGGAGGCTAGGAAGGCCAAGATGAAGGAAAGAGCCGGTCTGGAGTCTGGTGATGTCTCATTCCTCAAAGAAGCAGTCTTCTTGCTGTATCTTTACATGATGGACGGAATTCACAAGACTCACAGTCTCTTTTAAGAGTGCCCACACCAATCTGAGATCTCAGCCCTCCTTACTTCATCTTTTCCCTGTCTCCTAGTGCCTTTACAGCAAGAATTTGAATTTCAAAATATGAATTTGAATCGGAGGAAGACATAAATATTTGGATCATAGAGGGCACATTTATTTTAGTTTTGGTTTCTTTTTCCGAATGTGATATTCTTTCTCTAGTATGGTATATTCGAGACAAAAAAATGTGCCACTGTCACAACTGTATCACAGTAGAGCAAGTGTCAAGTTGTCAAATGTCTTGATTTATGATCAAATATATTTTGCCCCGTAAATGTCCATTATATTATAGCATTTAATGTTTTAAAAATGGCATTTGAGCAAAACCACTTTGTTGTTGTTGTTGTTGTTGTTGTTGCTGTTGCTGTTGTAGGTAAGCTACAATCAGGACTTCAGAACAAAGGCACTTCAGTACTTCAGTCTGTGATCTTTTCAGTTGCTTTTTGCTGGTCTGAGGTTGCTCCACATCCCAGCCTTCACCATGCTTATCTTCCTTTACCATCTAACTGTCTGCAGCAAAAGCAGGTTAATTCTTATCTATTCATGATCACACACTATTGTTTTCTACATAGTTTTCATCAGCCTGTACCATGTCCTCCAAAAGAGAATAACACCTATGTTTTTCTTTGCTTTCTGGTCCCACAGGCTTTGATTTGCACCAACTTCTATTAAGAAGGGTAAAATTAAATCATATTTTTTAACCTTCATATTTATTTAATGACACACACTATGAAGACTTTTTCCATTCTCTTGTCCTTCTCGCTAGCAGAACAGTTAAATGGTAGAAATAGCAGTTTATTGTAATAATAATGAAGAGACTTAAAAATTTTTCCAATGATCAGTATGGGATTTCAGTCATTTAAATACCTAATAAGATAAAATGAATTATTTTGTTCAAAATTTACCTGAACCACCTGGTGGCTAAATAACTCCTTATATTCTGGGTATGGGGATAAGACTGAAGATTAGTAACTAGGAATAAGACTGGAGATTACTAGCTGACAGTAATGGTGATTACTCACCAAAATCTCATTAGGAATAAATTACTCTATAATGGAGTTTTATTACTGTACCTACCTTATAACTAACAAACATATTGGGAAAAATAGAGCCCCATCATTTGAAAATAAGTCATTTAATCAAATTAATGGCAGGTAAATTCATGATCAATAAAAAGATATTTTGGTTAAAAATGTCTTTAAATAATGAGAGTCCTGTAAATAAACAGCATTTATAATCAGCTGACTTTTAGAAAACTACAAGTAATGACCACTGATACCCACAATGTATATATTCAAGATGTTTCAGTTTCCACAAAGGACTTAGGAGATAATGATCAACAATGTAATAATTTTTTTTGTTTCATTTTTGCTTTGATACAAACCAACAGAAAATACACCTTGCAACTCATGTAAGGTGTTAAGGGCAAAAACTTATAAATAACTATAACTAATTTGGTAACAATTATTATAGGAGCTCATTCTCGGGATATACCATATTATTCTACCAGAATTATTCATCCAGAATAATTAGTGTGGTAGGGTCTAAATAAGCTCCAAACAATCCCCTTATGTTGGTGCTGATAGCCTTGTGGAGTCCTTTCTCTCAAACATGAAATAAACCAGCTGACTTATATACATTGAATAGAATATTGAAAAAGTGATGCTAGTTCCAAAATTAACTATAAAAAGGACTGTGATTTTCCTCCTAATAGGCACTGTCTCAGTCTCCTTTTTCCAGTGGAACATTTTTTTCTTTTCTTTTTTTAGGGAAAACAACAAGACATAGTCCTGTGTAAAGGCACATGTGCCAAGGAGCTGATTTTTCTGGTTAACTGCCAATAACAATCTGGAAGCAGCCAACAGCCAAATAAGTGACCTTGGAAGAGAATCCTACTTCAATGTAACCTTGAGAAGTCATTATCCTAGCCATGAGCTTAATTATATAGCTTCACAAGAGATCATCACATCACAGACATCCTTAAAAACAATGCCTGGATACCTCACTCAGAGGAACTGTGAGATGACAAATGTTTGTTGACTTCAGTTCTAAGTTTTGGAGTAATTTGTTATCAAACAATAGATAAATAATACCATTAAGTACATAGACTCTGAAGTCTAATGACCTGTGATGGATTTTTGGCTACAAAATGCTTGGCTTCTTTGCTTTGGGCAACTTAGAAACTCTCTGAATACCAATATCCTTGATTTTTTAAAACAGAGAAAATAAGCACAGCAACACTCACATCTAGTTCTCTTTAGTTAAAAGCTCTCTTACTCTCTCCCTCCTAAAAAAAGCCCAGAGATCAGAGAATTGTCTGATCCATAGTAGGCATTTATTAAATATTAACTTTTGGTGTTCACTCATTTCATCCATTTGGATAATAATATTAAGAATATGAGTACTTACAAATTAACTGTGTGCAATTGGGCATTTGACCTAATCTTGAATTTCAGTATTATTTCATTCAGTTTTCTTACTGGTTAGTGATATTGAGCATCTTTTCAAGCATCTGCTGCACATTTTTAAGGATTCTATTGAGAACTGTCCATTTTTCATTGGGTTATTTATATTTTTTCTATAGAGTTTTAAGGGTTTTTTATATTTTAAACACTGGCCTTTTGTGAGATGTATAGTTTGCAAATATTTCCCAGTTCAATCTGTATATTGTCTCTTTACTTTTTCACTTGCTCATTGTAGGGTTATTTTTTGTTTGTTTGCTTGCTTTGGCTATGCAGAAGCATTTTAGTTTGATTTAATATTCTATGTAATTTAGTGAAATATATGTATATATGCTAATTATAATTATATAAAGTTTTCTTTACACACACACACAAACACACACACACACACACATATATACATATATATACATACATACATATATATATCTACAAAAGCAATCCCCCAAAATATACATATATACATGTTTTTGGTACTAGAGTTTGAACCCACAAGTTTTCTACCTCTGGGCTATACACCCAGAAATTTGTAATTTTTGTTTTGAAACAAGCTCTCTTTAGGTTGCCAAAGGTCTGGCTAAATTGCCGAGGCTAATCTTGAAGCTGGAATCCTCCTGCACCAGCCTCCCATGTGCCACCACCCTCCCATGTGCCACCACAGCTGGCTCTTCTCCTCCTCTTGCTCCTCTCACTCCTCCTCCTCCTCCTCCTCCAACTTCTCCTTCTCTTCTTCCTCCTTTTCTTTCTCTTCCTCCTCCTTCTCCTTCTGTTTTGTCCAAAAAAACCCTTGCCTCATGTAATGTTTCATAGATTCAAAATTTATAGTTAACATTTCAATTTATTTTTATTTGATTTTTATAACTGGTAAGAAATAGTTTTGGTTCATTACTCTGTATGTGAATATGTGATTTTACCAGCATCGTTTATTGAAAAGACTGTCATTTTTCCAATAAGTGTTTTTAGCACCTTTGTTGAAAATGAATTGGCTATATATCGATGAGTATATTTCTAGAGTCACTATTATCTTTTATTCATCTATGTGTCTTTTTTTTAAATTCCACTACCATGCTGTTTACATACATTTTACATACAGTTACATACGTTTACATATATTTTAAAGTCAGGTATTTTAATTATTTGCTGCTTTGTTTCTTTTGTGCAAGATTGTTTTTGTTAATTAGGTGGGTTTTTGTTTATTTTTATGGTTCTTAATTTTTCATATTTTTTATTTTGTACTGTTATTTTATTTGATACCATAATGTTTGATCATTCAATTTTAACTTATTTTTAATTATATCCTTCTTCACAGCTACAGTAGCTACTTTAGAACTCTGTCAAGCTAACAATTAGTTATTGAGGTATGTAGCAAGTAACTGCCCTTTCTTCACAGTTTAGGTCACCTGAATGTCTATGTCACCTAACTACTTGGGTGACAGACTTTGGAAGAAGAGCCTTTGGATATGATGAGGTCTTGAGGGTGAAGCTCTAATAAACTGGATTAGTGTCCTTATAAAAGTAATTCCAGAGAAATCCCTCAATCCTTCCTCATATGAGGAAACAGTGAGAAAGCACTACAAACAAGAATTTGGGCTGGTATCTTGCCATATTTGTTGGCTATTTGTACATTTTATTTTGAGAAGTGTCTACTCAGCTCAACTGCCTATTTATTAATCATGTTCCTTGTTTTATTTTTTAGTGTTAAGAAATATTACTTTATATATTCTCGACATTAATCCTTTGTCAGAGTACTTTTACTTGCATATTTAATATTTGTATCTGTCTTAATTTCTTTCTGTACATCTTTGCTTCCATCTAGTATCATTTATCTTTTGCCTGGTAAACTTCCTTTTACAGTTTTCAATTATGTGCATTTAAATTTCTGTGCCAGAATAGCTATTTCCTCAATGATCTTCTAGCCAACTGTGGACATATAAGAAAAAATTAGCCAATCCACAATTCCTATTTTTTTAAAATGATGTATCAAGTCCAGTTTTTACCTTTTTTTCTTCCCAATCATTTGCAACAGGGAACAACACTGGAGTAGTCATTACACAACATGAAATAAAAGCCACATGGTAAAAAAAGAATAGCAGTATGCCAGAAGAAATCTAGAACTACGTCAACTTCAACATGGAACTTTGACTTCCCTAACTGAATTTTACATAGAAATATATGACTATCTGACTTATTGTAAACCTTGAGTTTTGCCGGGCGTGGTGGCGCACTCTTGTAATCCTTGCGCTTGGGAGGCGGAGACAGGAGGATCGCGCAGATTTGAAGCCAGCCTCGCTGGCTTAAGAGACTCTCTTTCCAAATAAAAAAATATAAAATAGGTCTGAGAGTGTAGCCCGGAGGTAGAAGGGTTTCCAGGAACCCCAGTGAAAGGACGTGGGGGCCGGGGTCTGACCCAGCTGGGTTACAAGCCCCATCTTCCTCTCTCCTGGCCCCACTTCGCGAAGTGGCTGGGGCAGAAGGGGTGGTCCGGGTCCATGTCCCTTTTTCCCTCCCAGACCTCACTCAACTGGAAAAGAGACTGGGGTCCTTTTCTACCAATCCTTCTGGTTTTATCAAAGAATTCCAACATATTGTGCAGGCATATGGTTTAACTTGGCGGGATTTGCATGTCATTCTAACCTCTTCTCTAACTCCAGACGAACGTGATCAGATCCTGAAGGCAGCCAGAGAGAGGGCTGACCAGGCTCATTTAACAGATCCAGGGCTTCCTATTGGTACAGCTGCAGTTCCATCTGAGGAGCCCCACTGGAATTATAATGTAAAGGAGGGAATAGAAATAAGAAATTATATGATACAATGTCTTCTTGATAGTATGTGAGATGCCTCCCATAAGGCAGTTAATTATGATAAGCTTAGGGAAATTACCCAGGGTCCAAACGAAATCCCAGCAGTTTTTCTTAACCGGTTGCGAGAGGCCATTACACGCTATACCCGTCTAGATCCATCCTCTGAGGCAGGCTCAATCATATTGGACACCCATTTCATTGGGCAAGCGGCTCCTGACATAAGAAAAAAGCTAAAGAAAGCTGAGGATGGCCCGCAGACCCTTGTTCGAGATTTGATGAACATGGCATTTAAAGTCTTTAACTCCAGAGAGGAACAGGCCAAAGTGGAGCATACTCTCCATCTTCGTCAGATGGCGGACTTACAGTCCCAAGCCCTGATAGCAGCCCTGAGGCCGGAGGAGGAAGGGCAGCGCTCCGGGTGGCAAGCGCCACCCAGGAGAGGACGACAGTAAAGACAACCACCTCCAGGAGCCTGTTTCAGGTGTGGAGTAAATGGCCATTGGAAAGGCGAATGTCCTTTCAAAAGCGGTAGACCTCAGGTATCTCACTACAGGGGGTCTACCCTTCTGGACAAGGACCTGCCGCTGGCCCTATTTGGTCTGACCAAGGACTGACAGCTCCTGGAATCCCTCGTCCTCCTTCCTTCACCTTCCTTGCTGGCCCAGGGTAACTACAGGTACAGGGTAAGCCAGTTTCCTCTTTGGTGGCCTGCTCAATCTTTCAGGCCTTAGTTTCCTTCCCAAATCTCAGTCCAGGGTGATGACGGCAAGGACAAATTCTCTTGCACGGTGTTGGGATCCACTAAATTTTGTTTCTTTCGACATAACTCTCTTTAATGTTTATATTTTAGCAGGTCCACTTGTTTACATAATATGCTGCTCTCCCTCCTCGGATGCCAAATTGCCTTAGTATTAAACTTCTAAAATGGGTAACTGATACTGATGCTCCTAATGTAGTAACAGGTGTTTGTTTGACCAGACAAATCCATACTCACTCAATGCTGAAAAGAGTGGAGTGGGGTCTTCTTTGGGAGTTGCTGCTATTAATAACTCTGGTCTAATGAAAAACTGCTAAAGGGGCGGTAGACGTTCTCCTCAGGAAAATGCTGCTATTTAAGTTAGTAGATCTAGTGACTGCCTTATATCTAAAAGGGCTCCTGCCCAGCCTGGGTTCCGCTCTCACAATTTTCTTTTTCTTTAATAGCACCTTGCCTGTTAGTCTCCTCAAAGCAAACCAGTCACCGATCTCTCCAGGGTAACCTCCAACTCTAGCTGCGACCACAGCCACCTGCTCCCTTCCGGCGGCTCAGATTCCGATTTCTCCCAACCTGGGGCTCTGACTGACTGACTGACTGATGGTGCCCCCTTCCCAGCAGGAAGTCGCTAGAAGAACCATACATCGCCCCCCCCCCCCCCACTTAGTCAAAAAGGTTGGAGTGAAAGGTTAGAGCTGCCCCAGCCCCACAAAGGGGCAGGGCGGGAAGCTAGGAGGTGGAGCCCGGTGATTCTGAGAGGGGACCACACCTCCCGGTCAGGAAGAAGAGAGTTCAGAGTTCAGAGGGGAGCCAGATAGAGAGACGCACTCTCCCCACCAGCCCCCACGTCACGTGGGGGCTGGAGGCCGACTTCCCACGAATAAAGACATCCGTAATACCAATTATGGATCTCCGCGTGTCTCTGTGCAACAGGGGGACATGCCAATTATCTTTCACCCAGTACCACCAAAAAAAAAAAAAAAGGTAAACCTTGAGTTCCTGCTATATCAACTAAAATAATAACTTTAATATAGGATTTGGTACTTAAAATAGAGTAGTTTTTATAGTAAAACGTAAAATGAATGGCATGGATTAACAGAGGGACAGTGGCCATCCAGCCCACAATTTAGAAAGCCAGTGTTAGCTGGCGAGCCTGAGATACCGTCTCAGGTAAACCATGATGAAGCCTCTAATTCCAGAGGAATGAATGGCACAGATATGTTAGCACATGTGACTATTTTTTCCTGATTGTACAAAACTCCTTTAAATTAGGAATGAATTTTATCTAAATCTAGTCATTATTTAAGCCATTATGCAACCAGTTCTCTTATGGATAGCCTTTTGCCTCTAGCTTGAACTTTAAGAAGACTCAGGTCCATAAATATGAGGGGGAGAAAAATAGGCCTAAACTGAAGCTGATGATGGCTTTCCAAAAATAAGATTGTGCCCTTAAGCTTTTTAAAACATTTCCTAGTAATTGTTTTCTACCAGATAATGAGATAATCAAGTAGCATAGATGGAATAAAGGCCATTTTCTTTCTAAAACCTATTGTTTCTGATGGCCCCAAGTTATCGGTGATTAAGGTGAAAGAGATTCTGATGGGAAGACCACTGAACTAGTTTATAACAGACCAGAGATTTTAGGCATAGAAACTATTCCTAAATATCACTATTCTAAAATTTTCCCAGCATCCAGTAGCTATAAATCTAATAAAATTTTGAAAAAAATGATACTACACAAATTGTTGGTTTTGCCTGAGAAAGTCTTTTTTATTATTGGATCCCTAAAATAACCTTAAAGATGCCCTAAAACTGACAAGTATTGCTAGTTGGTAAAACTGGCTCCCCAAAAGGTGCTTTTTAATAGCCACTTCTGATAGGCCAGACAAAATAAGGCATAAAGTATCACCTTTTATTTAGCTAAGAACCACAAAAGAAAAAAAATTGTGGTCCAACCTGTGGCTAGCCTCAGAAACTGAGTGAGACCCTGCTTCAACATTAAACATAAAATAGGGCTGGGTGTGTATGTCAGAGGTAGAATGCCCCTGGGTTCTATCCCCAGTACCACACACACACGAAAAATAAATAGAGAACATAATTAGTGGCAGCTGCTGAGCTAGCCAAGAATGTTGTTCTACATCTGGAATAGAGGTTCCTAGAAATTTTATTACAGGACTTGGTCATTTAATTTAGTGGTGGTAATTATGGGCTTCTCATTTTCTTAATAGTAATTTTATTTATTTATTTATTTACAGTTTTAGTTTTTCTGTACTGGGGACTGAACCAGTACACCTCCAGCCCTATTTTTTTGTTCTTTATTTTGAAACAGCTTCTCACTAAGTTGACAAACAACAAAAAACTAGCTTGAGGAGTTAAGGCTGAAATACTTTAGCTCCAGGTTCTTATATGAAAGTTATATTTTACTTTTCCTTCCTGTCTGTCTTCTTTCTACTTGTTTCTTCTATCGTACATTAGGATGGGTGTTTGACTTATGGACAACCCCCGCCCCCAAGAAGAAATCTTATATAGGCCTGTGTGAGAAAAACATAACTCAAGAGATGTAAGATGCTGGGTTATGAGAAGTAACTTCTAATATCTTGAATTATCTCCATTAGAAAAGGTTTTGAATATAATCTATGTATGAGAACACACATATGCTCACATATTTGGCTAGATAGAAGGGATAGCTATGGGAGTTCTCACTTGAGGAGGTTATACAAATCTGAAAAATTTCCACTTAGAAAAACAAACTATGTTGCTTACCTTCCTTTTTATCAGTGTTTTTACGTGACCAACTTCTTGACAGTCTTAATACAGAAATGTATATTAACTCAGCAACATATGGCAAATGAACCGTGATAAAGTCTTTGGCAGACATCCTGAAAAACCCAGTCACAAAGTCTGGAGTCATCATGGTCAAGAATGGTCAGAGCTGGGTCTACAATTGTCAGTTTACCTACATTTGCCTCTAAATTCATCTCAGAACTATTTAAAACAAACCCTAAATATGTTTTCCAAACCAATTATTTAAGATGCCCACTTCTATTTAGCCTGTTTTCAACATTCTTAGGCTAAGGCACAACCAAATCATATCCAATCTTCTGTGTTTTTTTCACTGTATGTCTTTCTCAGCTTTTACTTGTTTTTGAGTTTTTGACAAATGAAAGTATTTGTTGTTAACACCCTCCAAGCTCCAAATAAATATGTTGTGTTTATTCTCATTTAGGTTATCTTTGTTTATTTCCACATTTCTGATCAATAGGAAATATCAAGTACAATATTGATTGTTGACTCAAAAGAGATAGGTTGGATTTTTCTTCCTCTTCTTCTTTCCTCTTCTCAATGGTTAAACCAAGGCATAATACAACATTACTGAAGAAGCTACAGCAGTGCTACTCAGAAACAATTGTTGAGGGTAGCAGGTGGTATTTCCTTGTAGAAGAAATACATTATACCTACTCATACTTTATAGGAAACAGAAAAAAAAATCTCTTTTGTTTAATGCATTGATGACTTAGGGATATTTGTAACAAAATCAAAATTGATGGAAAAAATAAAAATGTATTTTTAAAAGGCTAAATAGCCAGGCATGGTGGCAAATGCTTTAATTTTAGCATTTGAGAGGCAGAGACTGGACCCTTTGCAACTCAAAGGCAAAGACCATACCCTTTGAAACTCAATGAGACCCTATTTCAAAATAAAGAATAAAAATCAGGACTGAGGGTATAGCTCATAGGTAGAATACACCTGGGTTCTATCTTCAGTACCGCAAAAATAAATAGTAAATATTTTTACTTTTTATTTATATAATATTATATATATGACTAAAAACAGGGCTGGGAATGTAGCTCAGAGGTACAATGCCCTGGATTCCATTCCTGGTACAAAAAAAAAAAAAAAAAAAAAAGACTAGGAACAGAGATACTAATCACATATAAACAATTCATTTTTTAAAATATTACCATTCAATGAATATTGTGTAGTTATACATTCAATGAATAAGTGTAGTTATATTTTTATCACACAAATCAAAATGTGGGATTTTTTTTATCATGTCAAATAGTTTCCATAAAGCTCTCTGAAGTCAACTACCTTTCTATTCCTTAATAGTATCAAGTTCTAATCTATTTACTGGACTTACATAGTTTTGTCTTTCCCAAAATAGCATATAAATGAAGTCATGACGGTCCTCTGAGTTTGGATTGATTCATTAATTCTGATCATTTTGAAATTCACTCATGATATTTCATGAAAATAAAGGTGAAAATACAGGTAAACAGTAAAACTAAATGTAGACAAATCTACAAATCGGTGGATATTAATTACTGTACTCTTTTTTTTTTTTTTTTTTTGGTGGTGGTACTGGGGATGGAACCCTTCTACCTCCGGGCTACACTCCCAGACCTATTTTTTATATTTTATTTGGAAACAGGGTCTCTTAAGCCAGGGAGGCTGGCTTCGAACCTGCGTGATCCTCCTGTCTCTGCCTCCCAAGCGCGGGGGATTACAAGGGTGTGCCACCACGCCCGACAATTACTATACTGTTTAATAACATAAAGATGATAAAAACAAATCACAAAAGAAATTAGAAACACATAACTGAAAAAAATGAAAACATAAAATTCCAGAAAATATGGGACACAGCCCAGAGTGTCCAGGGGGAATTCATTACTACAAATAAATACCATAAAACAGAAGAAGTATCTCAAATCAAACATTTAAATTCTTACAAAGTAATTGAAGGAGGGCTGAGGAACTGGAGACAGGAAGAATTAAAGCAGTCATCTGCATTCCCCCTTCTGTGAGGTTGGGGAAGGTTATCGTCAAAGTGAGAGACTAGTGGACACCAGAAAACAGGGCTCTGACCAGCTCACAGATAATCAAATTAAGGATCAAAGTTGTACAAACGTCATTGTCCCAAAAACTCAATTCTGGCCAATCTCAGAAGGTCATGGAGAAATTCCCAGTAAAAGCCCACTTCCCAAGAGCATTGAGGTCACTTTCTTTCTAGGGTCACCCCCCTATGGGGGAGGAGCAGCTTTGTCTTCTATCTTTCCTTGACTTAAAATAAACATTCATATTTGTATCCCCTTCATTAGTCAAGGGACTTCATTCATCAAAATCCACTGGATGAGATCCCTAAAAGTAAGAGATATCCCATTTCATAATGAGCTAGAAAAAGAAAAACAAGCTAACCCCAAAGATATAATAATAATAATAATAATAATAATAATAATAATAATAATTATAAACTGAAAATGAAAAATAGGGAAAAATAACAAAATATAAGTGTGTCTTTATGCCAGGCATAGTTGTGCAAACCTTTAATCCCAGTATAGAAAGATCACAGGTTCAAGGCCAAGCTTAGCAACCTAGCCAGATCCTCTGCAATTTTGTGAGATCCTGTTTCAAAATAAAAAATAAAACAGGGCTGGTAGTATAGCTAAGAGGTTGAATGCCCTTGGGCTCTATGCCCAGTACCACACACACACACACACACACACACACACACACACACACTGTATCTTTAAAAGACCAATAAAATTAACAAAACAAGTTAAATAAGAAAAAAGAAGAAAATTCAAGTACTAAAATCAGATATATAAGTAAGGTCATTATTACCAAATCTACAGAATAAAAAAGAATTATAAGAGAGTACTGTGAACAATTACATAGCAACTAATTGGATAACCTGATGAAATGTACAAATTCCTAGAAACACAAAGCCTACCAACAGTAACTTATGAATAAATAGTAAATTAGGTCAAAGCTATAATTAGTAAGAGTAGTTAATTAGCAATCAAAAATATTTTAAGAATTGATAATTAGGACCTAACTTCATTTGTGATTACCTACCAATAGATCAAAGAACCATCACCAATAATTGTCAAAACTTTCCAAAATATTGAAGAAGTGTGAACATTTTCAAATTCTTTTTATGAAGCCTGATTCATTTTATGAAGGCTGATAATAAAGCCAAACAAAGCTAATATAATAAACCATAGACCAATATCTCTTTTATATGCAGAAATCTTTTAGGAAATACTAACATACCTAATTTAGAAGTATATTAGAATGATGATATGGCATGGCCAAGTAGGATTTTTTTTTCCTGGAATATAATGATTGTATTAAAGAACTTATACTAAGTGAATTAAATTAATCATAAAAAGACATAGTCTATAATTCTACTTACATGAAATAGAAAAAAAAAATCAGAGACAAGGAAAGTAGAATGTGGTTTCTGGGGTCTCGGAGGAGGGCAAATGGTAGCTGATGAATAGGTATAGAATAGAGTTTAAGTTCTACATGAGCTTAAATGAAGAGAGCTCTGGAGATAAAAGTTGAAATTGTGCAACAAAATAAATATACTTATTATTCATAAACTGTACACTTAAATGGCTTCATGTTATGTGTTTCTTAACACAATGAAAATAAATAATAAGATAAATAATAAAACATAAAAAAGAACAAAAACTCTGGAACTTGGAAGAGAGAACATGCTGGTGTCTCAACTTAGATTAAGGCACAGAGAGATTATGGTATGATTTAAAAAATAAGTGTAGAGTATAAGAATCTATTCATCTTGTCTGTGGATTGAGGTCACCTGTCTTTCATCCCTTAACAAGTCTTAAAACTGTATCCATCAGTAAAGGTAATAAAACTGAGTTGTTAGCATTAAAAAGAAATTAGATGGCTACCTGGCACAGGCCTGTAATCTTAGTACTTGGGAGGATGAATCAGAAGGATCCCAGCTTCCAGGGCATATCTCCAGTATCCCCTCCCTCTCTCTCTCACACACACACACACACACACACACACACACACACACACACACACAAAGATACAAATTATTACTCATTTTGACTAGCATCCCATATATCTGATAGAATTATAACATTAGAAAAAAATCATAGTAAGACCAATGAACGAGGGGGTTTACTATTAGAAGTGTAAAGAGAGCAAAAAGGCATTTATAATAAATAGAATCTACATCTCAGCCTTTCTAAATTTAACCCTCATACTTTCCTCAGAGACTAGACCTTATCTATTATGGAAATGAAGGAACTAACGTGAAATGTATCTAAAATAAAACAGAGCTGGGGATGCAGCTCAGAAGTAGAGAACTTCCCTAGCACGCACAAGGCCCTATGTTGAATTCCTAGTACCACACAAGAAACAAATCAAATCTAATTAAAACAATGCTCAAACAGTTGATATGCATATTAACTTACTGAAAAAACAACTTCAGAGGTTAGCGGTGAATATATGTCTTTCACCTAGGTTTTACTAATGTAGAATGACTTTACCTGACTTTTCTATTTGTTTAATATATTTCAAATATCATGAGGTTTTGAAATGTCATCATGACATAAACTTGAGATTCTTCGAAAACTTCAGTCTTTAATTAGTCTTTCTACAAAATGGAGTCATCTATACAACACACCCAAAATCACAAGAGAAAGTAATGAAAGAACAAGAATTAATGTAAATACAAGGAAAGAAATTTAAGTGTCTGTATAATATTGTTTGCAAATATCCCACATCTTATCATTGATAATGCAAAGACTTCTAATCTACTTGTCATTCTCTCAAGAGTACTCCAAACTACATTAATTTTTACTAAACATGAATAACTATTTCACTGACACTTTTCACTTCGGAGGCTAGAGTAGACCATGCTACATTTTAAATAATGTTTTACTGCTATAACATACAGAGAGAAGATTAGGTGATAAATCGATTTCTCAGTGCACTTACTGGAATTTTAAATTCAGTCTTAGTGATATATCTCACAGTAGAGTATGCCCCAAATAAGTTAGCTTTTTAAGAAAAAGTCCATAAAGCATTACAAAATTAAAACCCAATACTATATATATATATATATAGCCAAGAATGAATCATAGCCACGTGAGGGGCTTCATGCCTGTAATCCCAGTACTCGGGAGGCCGAGACAAGAAGATCACAGGTTAAAGGACAGCTTCAGCAATGCACTGAGACTCTCAGCAACTTAATGAGATCTTGTGTCAAAATACAAAATAAAATAGGGATGTAGCTCATAAGTAGAGTGTCGCTGGGTTCTATCTCCATTACCACCCAAAAAGGAAAGGAAAGAATTAACTAATGCAAACTATGGACCTTGAGGGATAAGGATAAGTCAACTGAGTTTATCAATTATAAAGAGTGTACCACCCTCTAGGGGATGTTGATAAGGGAGCCTATGCATGTGTGGAGGTATTAGGTATATGAAAAAGTTTTATAGCTTTGGCTCTAGACTGTATATCTTAAAAGTGTCCCCAAAGTCTATTAATTAAAAAGAAATGTGATGACATCCTCAGGAAGAGAAAAATGGCACATTAATGGAAAAACAAAGGTGCATCTACCAGAATAGAGTGATTGACCCAGATGGATCCACATCTCTCATACACTTCAAATAATATGTTTTACAAATAAATAATAACAGTATAAACCACATTAAGAGCTATATCCACAGAGGACATGACAGAAAGTTTGCTGAAAAGGCTCTTCCTTACACAGCTATCACAGTGATTTCCTTTCACCCTCCAGTCTGAGGGGGGAAAAAATAAAAGCAACAATGACAAAATCTAATTTACATCCATCTCAGTAGACAGAAAACCCCCACCTATGAGCTCCCTTCTCATGCAGCCACACAACTGGAACTGGCATAAAGATCAATGTGCTCTGCACTTGGTTATGAAGCTGTCAGTGTAGTCTCCGTTGTTGATCCATGATTTTGTTACCTTATTATACATGGGTCTTTCCATTGAATCTCTGCATCAGGACAAAGTTATTGTTTGGAGTGAAAGTTTGCAGTGGAAAGGGGGAAAGTGATGGGAAATGTGTTTTCACAGTTCAACGGTGATTCTGTAAGAGGCTCATGGGAATCTTCCCACGACATGTTCATCTGGCTGTGAAGCAGTGCTTTTCCAAGAGCTAATCATTCAATGAGAGAGAACATAAAATCATTTTGATAGTAAATATTAATGACTTAAAAATTGAACACGTTCTTCCTATTGTCTCAAAACGTATTTGTTTCCAGTTATTCTTGGCTGATCTACAGGAAGCAGAGCCCATTCCTGCAGTGTTTCTAGGCCATGGAATAGGCCAGGTGCATACACCAGCCTTCAGCACTCCTACAAAAATCTTTAAACCTTCTCTTCCTGCATGAAGTTCTTTAAGCTCACTGAGGGTTTGTAGTAGAAATTAGAGTAGCCAGGAATTTTTGATTCAGGTTTTTTTAGGCATATATAAGCCACCTTTTATCCTTTTATTTTTTTTAGAGCACTGGGGATTTAACCCAGGGTGTTCTACCTCTGAATTATAAAGCCAGCCTTTTTATTATTTTATTCTGAGGTTTATTCTATTATTATTCTGAGGTTTATTATTTTATTCTTTTTATTCTTTTATTATTTATTTCTGAGATCTCATATAGTCTCATCTAGTTGTAGATAGCCTCATGCACAAAATTGCTGAGGCTGGTCCTGAATCTGCAATCTTTCTGTTTCAGCCTCCCAAATACTAAGGTTATGAATGTGTATCATTGTTTCTGGCTATAAGCCATTATTGCTTTTGAAATGTTTTGGACAAAACTATTGTTCAAATGGTAATTGTTTAAAAACTACCCCCTTCTTTTCTTTAAGAAAAAAGTCCTAATTGATAGTGCTTGCCAATTTCTGTGATACAAATATTCCCCATGCTGTTTCTGTCAAGCTAAAAGCATAATATCACTGAACATTAGGAAAAATGTGCAGGGCCATACCACTGTATTTATACTATACTGAAGCAACAGGATAAATAACATCAAAAGTAAAGATAAACGCCGGGTGTGGTGGCGCACACTTGTAATCCCCGCGCTTGGGAGGCGGAGACAGGAGGATCGCGCTGGTTCGAAGCCAGCCTCGCTGGCTTAAGAGACTCTGTTTCCACATAAAAATGTTAAAAAATAGGTCTGGGAGTGTAGCCCGTGGGAGTGTATCCCGGAGGTAGAAGGGCTTCCAGAAACCCCAATACCAAAAAAAAAAAAAAGTAAAGATAATAGTAAAATGCAGTAAAATCATTAAAAGTAATGAATATATTGAGGATTTACCTTCTTTTTCTTTTCTTTTTTTCTTTGTGGGCTTGGGGATGAAACCCAGGGGCATTTGACTTCCAAGCTATACCCCCTGCCCTATTTTTTTTTTTCTTTTTTTTTTTTTGTGGGTCTGGGGATGGAACACAGGGGCATTCTACCTCCAAGCTACAGCCCCTTCCCTATTTTTTATTCTTTATTTTGAAACCGGGTCTCACTGAGTTGGAGAGGGCCTCACTAAGTAGCTGAGGCTGTCTGCGAACCGCGATCCTCCAGTCTCAGCCTCCCGAATACTGGGATTACAAGCGTGCACCACCATGCTCAGCTCCTATTTTTTATTATTTATTTTGAAACAGGGCCTCACTGAGTTGCAAAGGGCCTAATGTTCAAATAGCTGAGGCTGTCCTCAAACCTCAGTCCTCCCATCTCAGAGTGCTCTCTGAGTGCTGGGATTACAAACCTGTGTCACCATGCCCGGCTGAGGATTTACCTTCTTAAAATAAATTATTAACAGCCGGGTGTGGTGGTGCATGCTTATAATCCCAGCACTCCAGAGGTGGAGACCTGAGGATTGAAATTCCTGGACAGCCTCAGCTACCTAGGGAGACACATAGCAACTTGGTGAGATCCTGGGCTTGTAGCTTGGAGGTAGAATGTCCTTGCGTTCCATCCCCAGTACCACAAATAAAATAAAATACAATAAATGATTAATATGTACATTTTAAATTTGGCTTTATTTAGCAACCACTTTGAGAATCTAAAAACTTCACTCCTGTGAACCATTTCAAGCTGGCTCCAACCTACTATTGAACATAATCACATCATTTTATAGATGTGTGCTTGTGTTTGTGTGTTACCTGCATTTTATTCAAGCTGTTCTGTCATAATGAAAATGCAGTAGTCAGCCTTATATTTAATGTCTAAATGTCAACCATTTAGGCTTCATCTGCCAGCCAATTTAAAAAATTCTGCCATTACAAACTGTGTTTTCCTTGGGGTCTTGTTTCAATATTTTAGGAATCTGTTCTTAAGTCACAGAAGATAGAATTTCCAAATTTCTACCACTTATAGATACTTATAGCTAAATTTAAGATCATCGATAGACATGGTATAACTACCCTTTGTCAAAATAACACTCCTGATTCTTGATAGTACTTATGTTTGAAATTCCAAGATGGCATCCTATCTTGAAATCCTATGGGAAAATGATCGGCAACTATCCCATTGACCCCAATCAAATCTTGTCTATGGAACAAGTTCCTCTTTGACATTCCTTTTCTAGTTGGCTTTGCTCTGGATTCAAATTCTGATATGAAAAAGAGGGTTCTTAACTAGGCAGGCATATTCTCTGAAATTAAATAAAATTCAAGTTCCAGTATTTGAACCAAAGTATGTCAGGCTCTAAAACTTGTTTTTCTCTCAAGTTATATTAATTTAATTTTGTATTAAATCTCAAAATAAAATGAACACTGAACCCAAAGATTTAACTTTTCAAATGTTGGACAACAGATCACAAGAATTCTGTGCTTTAATGAATTTTGATCTCATTGTAACGAAAGAAATTACCAATTCTTCCAAGGGGAAAACACTACAGAACCAGTCTACCAATCTAGCAGTAGGATAATAGAAATTAAATGAAATAATTAAATTAATTAATTTACAAAAATCAGGCAAGTAGCCATTTATTTACAATAATAAACCTATTATTTAATTATCCAATTTAGTTCATATTGTTCAAATTTATATAGAGACATGTTCTGAGATAGTTTATCAAAAGTTTTATGACATTCACAACAGAGTAAATACATACACACATACACACATAAACAAAATCACATGCACAGGATTTGCCAAGCAATATTTTTTTATCTCTGTTAGATAAAATAATATGTTCCTTATTTTATTTCTTCTACTGACTCATTAGAAAATGCTGTTCTGATCTACTAAACTGTTTTCATGCCTACTAGTAATTTAAAAACTATAAATTAAAAGTCATATAAATGAAAAAATACATCAGATATGCACCATATAGGAGTTCTGTCAAAGTTTTATACCTTCTCCTCTTAGTCTTAATGAAGTCTTATCACTGGGTATGTAATTTTCTCAAACTGCAAGAAGAAAAGATAGAAATAAAACCAGTCGTGAGGGGAGGTTTAATTCTCTATTTTTTGCTTCCTTTTTCCTATGTCACCCACCAAAGACTTATTCTCATTTTTGGTATTTTTATTGACATATAGTTTTTCCTTCTATTGAGTAAGAAGGCTATTCGCTAAAAAGTTCACTTTCACATTTTTAGTCAAATTCTGGAGTCACAAAGAATTTGTCTCCTTTTCAATAGGCTGATTCTTAAACATTTGAATTAAATGTTTCCTGATGGTTTTATCTATCTATTCTAATGGATCAATACCTCAGTTACAAATATCCTGCATGTACAGTAGTATCGAGGTTCTTCTCTCCACTGGTCCCTCTCCTTGGAACACACCCTAACTCACTAAGGTCTCCAGTAAGACTCTTTGTGTGGAACTGAACACAATTCTTAGGAGTTGTCTCTTGCTCATTTTAATGCTGTCTTAGGAACCAAAATATTCAATCACAGATTCCTTGCATATTCTCTTCAACCCCTTTTTCACTTGGGAAAAATTTATTATAGAGCATAAAATTCAGGCTTCAACCATGAATTTACAATTGATCTTTGAATTTTCTCCCCAACACTGCATGCATAAAATAATCCTTAGCTACTCAAACTTGATAGATGATGTCAGCTAACATCCAATCTTTCTCTAAAACACATCTCAATACAAACTACTATAGAACAGCTTCAACTGTCTTTTTGTCATATGTTAAGATAGAAATGGAAACTAGTAGTGTAAAAAAGAACAATTTTCTGTTGATTGAACCTTTCACTATAGATGAAGATCTAAAAGAGTGATCTCCAATTTTCCTTTCTACTTTGGTCGAAAAGACTTGTTTCCATGTTAAAAAAATAAAACACATTTTAGTTGGAAAGGGCTCAAAAAGGTGAGCCTGTTGAGGTTGGACTATGGAATATGCTTCATAGTGAACTGACTTGTTAATTACAAAATTGGATTTTTGAGGTTGGTTTAGAAGGAATACTTAAATTTTGGGGATTGACAACTAGATCTGATTTACAACAATTTTTCTTCATTCATTTTAACATCTATTTTTAACCAGCTAATTGTATGATTACTTTGTGGTTCTCATCTCAGTATCTCAATCTAACATGCTTGTGCTAGAATTTACTACTAGAGGAATGAAGGTTGTCATTTTTTTTTTTTTCAGGTAACTTTATGCTATTTTGAAAACATTTTTTTTTTTTTGTACTGGAAACTGAACCCAATTATACCTCCAAGATATATCCCCAGACCTATTTTATTTTTTTAATTTTTGAGAGATGGTCTTGCTAAATTGATGAGTGTCTCACCAAATTGCTGAAGCTGACCTTAAACCGGTAAACTTCTTACCAGGCTCCCAAGTACTGGGATTGCAGGGAGGTACACCATTATGTCTGATTTTGAAAATTTTTTTTTTTTGGCAGTACTGAAGATTGAGGGTCATATTACCTCTGAGCTACATCCCCAGCCCGATTTTATTCATTATTTTGAAACAGGGTCTCACTAAGCTGTGAAGGGCCTCACTAAGTAGTTGAGGCTGGCCGTGAACCCAGATCCTCCTGCCTCAGACTTCAAAGTACTGGAATTACAAGCTTGCACCACCACACCTGGCTTGAAGACTTTTAAGGATGAATTTTTGCTGATCTGAAGTTGCCATTATGTTATTCTTCTCCTAGGAAATCAGTTCTATCCCTGAATTTGAAACACAATGAAGTAACATTTTTCTTTTTTTTTTAACAAAAATGTATTCAAGACCATACCATCCCAATGCCTCCTCCAAACTCAGCATTTTTCAACCATAAGTTTCATGTTTCATAATTTAAAAGTCATGTGTCACAGAATAATTTAAGAAGCTCCAGAATGAAAACTGGATTATAGCAGGGTCAAAATCTTCCAGAAAACACCTCTGATAAACAAAGCATGAAGATACCATGACAAAATGCACCACAGATTATCAAGGAGACCATGGCTGAAAAGAAAATTCCCAGGGGGAAAAGTATGCTGCTCGCTACGACTCTTGGGGAAAGAAAGGACAACTCCATTAGCAGAGAATTCAGAAGAATAAATATTGATACGTTGCAGACTATTGAAAAGGTGTGTTGTTTTCCCTTGACTATTGTATAAGCAGGGTAGAGAAGAACATGCATTCTAGGGTGATATCTTAAAGATACAGAGAGAAAAACAAGCCATGCAGAGTGGATGATTGTGCCTTTCTTCAGCTAGCATCATCACTCCCTTCGTGTGAGAAGAGAGGTGCCCTTCTTTAATCAAGGCACTGAACACAACTTTGGATCTGCCCTTCAATTTAATTTCCTGTCCACCTCTGTCCTTCCAAAAGCCCTGACATAATCCTGTGCCATCATTCTCCTTTGGAATTGTTCTTCTTTCCCTTGACCTTGGATAGTCTTGCTTTTGGGAACCTCTTATATCATGATAGTCTTTAGGGTTATCGTTTTTTACACCTTTTCTTTCTCCTCCTTGAAGAATGTCATAATTCTTTGTGAAGATGGTTAAAGATAAGACAGAGGCTATACTTTTATCCTCCCCTACTCTGGAAGTTCCAAACATTCACTGATAAAGTGATGATGAATGTCTTAAACCACAGCTGATCAGCAGAATCAGACTTTAGCTACTTGGTTATTTACCAAGAACACATTAACTCGATCTGGTTTAAAATATTATCTCTTCTTATATGAAGCATGAACTTTAACTCAACCAAGATAAACTTATGGGTTTCTCAAAATGCTACTTTAAAGGTATCCATCAACAGATGAATGGATTACAGGATTATGGGATATACACACAGTGGAATTCTACTCAGCCTTAAAGAAGAAAAAAAATTATGTCATTTGCAGAAAAAGGGATAGAACTGGAGAATAATAGGCTAAATGAAATGAGTCAGTCACAAAAAGTGAAAGTTCAGTTGTTTTCTATCCTATGTTAAAGCTAGGGAGAAATTGAGACAAAGGAAGGACTCCAGATAAAGGGAGAACTCCAGATAAAGAAGAAAAAACCTTGGTGGAGTCATGGAGGGAGCCTAACAGAAAAAGGGGAGGAGGGAGACTCACTGAGAGAAACGTTTCAATGGAAATGATGTATATACACAAATTTATCAATGCTAGCCACAATGTCGTGCAAGGGGAGGATGAGGGAATGGGGTGGGAGCTGAGAGGGGGCTCACCGAGTATTTTGTGCATGTATATCTCTATCACTCTGAACTTTTTAGTGATGTATGATTACAATGCACCAATTAATAAAAAGAATTCCTTCAGCCAGACATAGTGGTACACACCTGTAATCTTAGCACATGGGAGACTGAGACAGGAGGATCACATATACCTGTATTCCCAGTACTAGGGAGGCTAAGACAGAAGGACAGATTCAAGGCTAGCCTCAGCAAATTAGTAAGGACCCTAGGCAACTTAGTAAGACCCTGTTTCCAAATAAAAAAAATAAGTAAAATTAAATAGGGTTAGTGGTATATCTCATGGGTGGAATGCCTCTGGGTTCAACATTCAGTACCAATAAATAAATAAAAAACAATTTCTTTATATAAAACCTAATTTTTATACTAATATGTATATACTTGTTAGACAATGGTGCAGTAATCTACCCTTTTGTGTACCTATTTGATTTCACATTCATTAGCCATACTTGCCTGTTTTACCAAATGTCTCTGCAAATTAATTTACTTATCATGGCACACTCTCTTTTAAGTTAAATTTTAAAAATGTGTGGCACAGACAAGACCAGAGAAGCAAAAGTTCACACCCTTGCTCTGAGGCTGAATCTCTAGTATTGGCAACATTTTCAGTGTGGTTTGAGCTCCTCCCAACCAGGTGGGGAAGCCTCACTGCTATTTCAACTCATTCCAAGTGACCTGAGCTTAGGTTGTAGGAATACCTTATCAGCTTGCACTTCCATCCCTTAAGAAGATAGCAACTACACTTGCTAGTTTGATCACGTTACCGTTTTCCATTTGACGACTGAGCTCTTATAACACTTTCACTACTAGATTTGTTTGTTCTTTTTATTGAAATAATGGGAGTAATATTTACTTCCCAGATCACACCTACACAAATATGTTTGGCAGAAGATATGTATACTTGAATGGATCTGTGTCAGCTTCTGGGTTTCAATCCTAATTAGATTAATTGGCAAGAAATTTTTTTTTTTTTTTTTTTTTTTTTTTGGTGGTGGTACTGGGGTTCCTGGAAACCCTTCTACCTCTAGACTACACTTCCAGACCTATTCTTTACTTTTTATTTGGAAACAGGGTCTCTTAAGCCAGCGTGGCTGGCTTCGAACCTGCGCGATCCTCCTGTCTCCGCCTCCCAAGTGCAGGGATTACAAGCTTGCGCCACCACGCCCGAAAGGCAAGGCATTTTTAAAGTTAACTTTGAAATGTTAGGAAGAAAGATCTTTCCATACTTTATTTTGGCTCTCCTAGCCAGACATGCAAAATTTCTGTTTATTTAATCAAGTGGAAAAATTTACATAAGAATCAATAATGTGAACAGATAAATACAGTCTTAAAGTAAATATCAAATGGTATGATCCTAAATTTCTATCTCTTACTAAAATATGTCTGACTTTATGCCTGATGTGTCTGGAGTCTAACACTGTGATACTCAGCAAAGGAATTGTCTTGTCTTGTGTCCTCATCTATGAAATCTGAAAAGCTATGAAAACACTGTTTTGAATATGTTATTAAGAGGCATCTAATCAATTTACCAACTAAAATTATTAAAGATATTAAGACAGTGATATGATTTGATATATATAAGAAAAAGTTCTCGGACACCTATCTCTATGCTGCTTGAGCCTTCTGAAGAAAGTAAAACAAGCAATTTTATGGCTCATAAAGAAATTTCACATGCTCATAAAGAATTTTTCACATTAAAAAATCTTTGAAAATCTTTAACTTTGTGATCTGACTTATCTGCATGATAATTCTTAATCTTCTTAACTTTTCTCTGGCCGAATTACTCAACACTTTCCCATGCTCCATCAAAATTCAAGAGAATCATTTGACAAATGTTATATAAAATTCATTTAATTAAACACTCAAACTTCTGCCTCTTATGCTAGATTAGTTTCAATGTTCATAGACCCAGGGAAGTCAATTCTTCCCCAAGAACTATTTTCATTGACCAGGACAAAAATTATCTTCACCAGAATGTAGCTTTGTAAAATAAAACCAGTTAACTTTAACCAGGTGATATTTCAGATATGAGAATATATCACCTAAATATTAGAGTTTTATACAGAAACATTATTCCAAAATTAATAATTTAGAAGGTATAAAAGTAAACCTCTGGTATAATATGTTCTTTTTTTTTTTTTTTTTTTTTTTTTTTTTACAGTACTGGGGATGGAACCCAGGGCCATTCTACCTCCAAGATACACCCCCAGCCCTATATTTTATATTTTATTTTGAAACAGGGTCACCGAGCTGCAAAGTGCCTCATTGAGTAGCTGAGGCTGTCCTTGAACCCAGATCCTCCTGTCTCAGCCTCCCAAATGCTGGAATTACAAGTGTATGCCACTATTCCCGGCTTGAATTAATACTTTCTTTTACAAATATAAGCTTGTAAACTTTTTTTATTTTACAAATTCTTGAACAAAAATAAGAATTTAGGCTGACTATCTCTCAGCCTGTTAGTTTTTATGAAGGTGCTCCTCGGTGTGTCCTCACCATTTCAAGTATATTACAGTAAAATTAACCTGAAGTCCTACTGCCCTTTGCCTGGGAAAGCTCTGATCATCGGCCATATCTCTAGGTTGACATGGTAGAATTTGGGGGGCTTTTAAAAAATCTCCCTCCAGTATTTTACATATAGATAAGGAAACAGCAGTTTACATATAATGGGTAGGAATTAAAATTTTAATTTTAAAAGTTCAAAACACATGGCCTTTGAGGCTTACAGAAATCTGCATTTTATATCCCCTTTTGACTTTAATGTATCTGATAGCTAAATATCTAAAGAAATGCATATGGTTTCTGAACCTGGCTAATACTCCATTTCCTAGAAGCCATTAGTGTCAAATTCTTTATTTTTGACTGTATACCTTTCTGTTCTGACCCTTCTACTACTGTGCTTTACACCATGACCTTACTATGATTTGATGCTAGGATCATCGCAGCCATACCACTTTGGACGTAGAAGCCACAGTCTGTTCTGCGCTCTAATGTCTGCACCCATAGTCTAGTTTCTTTGTTGCTAAAACAATACAAATTATGACTCCAATATGAAGGAAAACACACCAAGACCTGTGTGCATATTTGTTTGTATGACTTTGACCCTCGCTATGATGTATAATTACAATGCACAAACAAAAGTTTAAAATAATAGCCTTTAAATAAAATTTGCACAGTTACATTATTAGTGAAATATAATTTTAACCAAACTCTACAACTCTGGATTCTCCTTACGAAAGCAATTCTTACTATATGTGTGTGGGAAGGCTTACTGAAGATTGAGCCCAGCAGTGTTCTACTTCAGAGTTACACCCAAAGCCCTTCTTATATTGAAACAGTGACCTGTTAAATTACTGTATGCTGGCCTCAAACTGTGATTCTCTTGTCTCAACTTCCAAAATATGAGATTACAGGTGTGCACCATCTTGCTTGGCACAATTCTTACTCTTAAAAAAAAATGAATTGGCCACAGTTTCCAAGCAACAGATGAGTAGGTTTGGATCTAACTTTCTGCTACTGCTGAGATTAATCTCATGATATCTTAATTTACCTCTTCGTTCTCTCTTTATGTGCTTCAGATTCACTATGACAACTGCTTTTTTATTCATTTCTTCTAAAGTCCTTCTCATAATTTAAAAATCCTTACTTCTTTGCCTAATAATATTCTCACCCTTGGAGAAACGGTTATGTATTTAACCTCAAATATTCTGTTGATTCTAAGAAGTGCCACCAAGATTCCTTTTTTAGAAAATATCAATTAAAAATCTGTTTGAAATAAAAATAATATTTATATGTCTAGGATATGCTAAATAAGACAAATCATAGGGAATAAAATACCATTGCAGCAGATTGAAGATGGCCTCAAATTCATTGAAATACCTACTGAGAAGAATTTTCATGTCCTTTTTCTTTATTTGGGGAGACCTGGGGACTTGCTTGATTAAAATAATGTGGCAGTAATGTTACCAGGATATGTCTGAGGCTGAATTTCATGAAGACTTCTATCTCCTACTTGGATTTCTGGAAAATTTGCTCTTGGAGCCCTCAGTTTCCATGTAAGATATACATCTACACTACTGTAGAGATTATGTGAGGGACCTAGACACAAGAGGGAGAAGGAGTCTTTCAACCATCCTAGCTAAGATTCCAGGCATGTACGACTTCCTGGACCATCCTGACCAAGAATGAAATAGACTGAATAATCCCTGATAATGCTAGGTTGGAATAAAAAGATTCCCTACAGAACAATACTCTGATTTAGTACCCATAAAATAATGAGCTAACATAATTGATTTTTTAGGCCATTGAAGCTTAGAGATAGTGGATATGAACTAATAAATAGTTGTAGCAAAATTAAACATCTAATGCATTTGCTAGGATCAATATTGGCTTTAAGAAACCAACGTGTGTGTGTGTGTGTGTGTGTGTGTGTGTGTGTGTTGTCTTGTTTATTTATTGACTTTATGAGTTAAAGTCAAAACACATTAGGCTCACTAGTTCTTAGCTTCTCTAAACTCACAAAAAAGTTCACCTTTTTATTTTTTATTTTTATGACTCTTGTGCCAGTTACACACAATCAGCTGGCAAAGATGCTGAATCTCCAGCTGTTAAGCAGCTGAAAAGATACAGTTAGTGTCAAGGCAGCCCTCTTGAATCCTAAGAACCTCAATGATGCTCCTTTGTTTTGCTTACAGATCCTCCTACAGAAATACTGAGATGCCATTATTGTCTTTTGCTTTTGGGGGGGATCTAGATTGCATCCACAGAATTTCTATAATATCTGCCAAAGCAGGGTCAAAAAGAGTATTTGTGCTAAATGCTTGGTACAATTCACAATTGAACTGTAATGAGGCTGACATCCTAAGTAGGAAACAGGAATTTTTTTCCTACCAGTTATATCTACTCTCCCTCTTCACCATATCCACCACTTTCACTCTTGGAAAGAACCAAAAAAATTTTGCTTAGCTGGAGAAAAGTGTGGAATTAATTTTTGATATTTTATTTTGTCTCTATAACCAAAAAATAAAAATATATTAAATATGAAATATTATTTTTTGTGGATCTGGGGTTGGAATCCAGGGGCATTTCACCTCTGAGCTACACCCCTTGCCCTATTTTTCATTCTTTATTTTGAAACAGGGCCTCATGAAGTAGCTGAGGCTGTCCGCTAACCGTGATCCTCCTGTCTCAGCCTCCTGAATGCTGGGATTACAAGTGTGCACCATCACGCCTGGCTGAAACATTATTTTACCATTAGGATTTAAAAAATTCTAACCATTACATACTTAATATTAACAAATATCTCTAACAAGTATATTTTCTAACTCAAATTTAATTTGTCTTTTTATGTTAATTTTTCAAACATAATCTGTTTGGCTCCTGTATATGAAATATATATGGGCTTTGAACATAGAAAATCAAGGAGGCTCAAGTATTATCTAAAAAGCTTCTTAAGAAATAGAAGTTAGCCAGGCATGGTGGCACACGCTTGTAATCCCAGCATTTGGGAGGCTAAGATGGGAGGATGTGGGTTTGTGGACAGCCTCAGCTATTACTTAGTGAGGCCCTTTGCAGCTCAGTGAGGACTTGTTTCAAAATAAAGAATAAAAGTAGGGCTTGGGGTGTAGCTCGAAGGTAGAATGCCACTAGGTTCCATTCGCAGTACCAAAGGAAAAGTAAAAAAGAGAAGTTGAAATAAAAGCTTTGAAATCTAATTTAAATGAAGTGATTGAGTTTGAAAGCTAAGTTAAGGTAAACTAGTTATATCTGCAGACTTCCCACAAAAGGGATCGGAATAGCTGTCCCCATTGTGTGTTCTCCCCCAAATTTAAATAATTATCTATGATGATATTAAGAATATGAAAAATCTTCTCGAGAACTCATCATAGTATGATCAAGTGATAAGTTATTAGCAACAATTTCAAAAATTCAGCACCCCTAGGATGCTCAGAAGAACCAGTTAGTGGTCATCAATAATGGCTGGATTTATTTATTTATTTATTTTGTGGTATTGGAGATGGAACCTAGGATCATTCTACCTCCTAGCTACATCCCCCAGCCCTATTTTTTTAGGCCTTTTATTTTTGAAATAGGGCCTCACTGAGTTGCAAAGTGTCTTGCTAAGCAGCTGAGGGTGTCTGTAAACCGCGATCCTCCAGTCTCTGCCACCCAAATGCTGGTTTTACAAGCGTGCACCAAAACACCGGGCCAATGGCCAATGGTTGGATTTAGAATGTCCTCATAGCCCTCATGCAACCAAGGTCACAGTGTTGAAAGTAAGGTTCAGTTGCTAAGGAGGGTTCCTTAGGGTTGTGACCTTTGAGATTATATAAGATTTTTCCTGCCTATGCTACTTCTGTATTTCTGCCACCATGATGTGAGAGCATTCTTGCACTTTTTCCTTCCCTGTTTCGCACCACAATGTCCTGAGCTCCACAGAACAGGACTGACATGAATTGAACTCGAAATCTCCAGAACTGTGAGCAAATATGTAGCCCTTTATCTAAGTTGTGTGGTCAGTGTTGCTTTGGATTACAACAATGAGAATATTGACCAACCAAAACAGCACTGAATAAAAAAATTTGCAAAAGTGGAAAAAAAAAAGATAACATACATCACCTGTACTGAAGGATTCAGAAATCTTGGCATAGCACGTCTAAGAAACTGAGTTTCTGAGCCTCTCAGTCAAAAAAAGTAAGAAATTGGATGCTTTCCCTAATATGTAAAAGCTAGGGAAGAAATGGGTCATAGGAGGAAGTCTAGACAAAAGAGATACTATAGATGAGCAAATCGGGTGACTTAGTTGAGGGGGATTGGAGGGGGAAGAGGGAATTTCTCTAATTTTTATGATGTACATTAACAAAAATATCAAAGTCAATCACTAAGACAAACATGAGAAGGAGGGATGAGGAGGGAATGGGTTGGGAATTGAGTAAGGGCTGATTGGGTGATGTGTGAATGTATGTCTCCACCCACCATCTTGCATCACATTAAGACGTATGGTTACAAGGCACCAATAAAAAATTAAAAATAAATAAATAAATAAATAAATAAGAGATCCAGAATTAAGTTTTTTTTCTGCCTATTTCATGATTAGCTTCCTTTATCTCTGTTACAATATGACCTCTTGCTCTAAGAGAAAGTGCTGTCATTGAACCTTCTAATGGCCAGGCACCAAGGTACTATTTTGGAAGCCTTGAGAGGAACACAAATAATAAAGTGCATACTTTTATTATTGTGTGTGTTGTGTGTGTGTATGTGTGGTGCTGGGGATTGAACTTAGGGTCATTCTACCTCCAAGCTACACTCAGCCTGATTTTTTATTCTTTAATTTGAAACAGGATCTCGCTAAGTTGCAGAGGGCCTCACTGCGTTTCTGAGGCTAACCACGAACCGCAATCCTCCTGTCTCAGCCTTCCAAGTACTGGAATTATAAACATGTGTCACCACGCCTGGGTCAAGTACATACTTTTAATTTCATTTATCTGATTCAACAGCAGCAAGAATCAAATGGTCAGTAGAATTAAAGAAGTTTTTATTTCTGGAGAAAAGGTCCCTAGAAGAAAATGATTTCAACACTAGAAAGTTATCTGAGGATTATAATCAAGTTGCTGCTCTGGAATATGAAGATGGTAATAGGAGATTGATTTACAGACTTACATAATAGCTGTAATAGATACGCCCAAGGACCGTGGGAATGAACATGGGGAGCCAGGCAAGAAAACGCTCTTGGAAAATACCTAAGACTATATCTTGGAAAAACAAATTCTAGAAGACCCCACAGAAATTCCACAGAGGTGATAAACTAACAAACCAGATCTATTGAAAAATAAAAGTAATGTTTAGCTGGAGAACATCTCTTAAAACATAGGCCAAATATATCAGACAGGAGGACTGATGTAGAAGACATTAAAAACCACAAGGAAGCAGTTACTGAGAAAAGGATTGACCAAGGAGAAAATTAGAAACAACATATTTATTTATTTATTTATTATTATTATTATTATTATTATTATTATTATTTTTTTTTTTTGCAGTACTGGTGATGGAACCCAGGAGCATTCTACTTCTGATCTATACCCCCAGCCCTTTTTTTTTAAAAAAAAATTCTTTCTTTTTTAATTTAATTTAATTTTATTTTATTTTATTTTTGTGGTTCTGGTGATGGAACCCAGGGACATTCTACCTCTGAGCTAGAACCTCCCAGCCCTGTTTTTATTCTTTATTTTGAAACAAGGTCTCACTGAGTTGCAAAGGGACTCACTAAGTAGTAGCTGAGGCTGTCTTTGAACTGCGATCCTCCCATCTCAACCTCTCAAATGCTGGGATTACAAGCATGGGTCACCATGCCCGGCTTAGAAACAACAAATTTTAAATGAGCAGTTCTTGAAGAAATAAATTGGTGAGAGAAAAATCGTAAATATAAGATGAGATAATTAAGAGAATGGTACCCAAAATGACAAACTTACGTTTTCAGAATAAAAAAGTTTTGAGACACATGCACCAAAAAACGGTGTCAGATGTACTAACTTAAAAAAGTTCCCTGTATCTAGGTGAAATTTATGTAGCTTGGTGAAATTTATGAACTTATATAATAAAGAAAAAAATATATGTAAGAGAGAAGACTTTATGTACAAAAATGAGTTATATATATGCATGTGTATATATAAAAGAAAAATATCAGCATAAGAATCAACTTCTCATTCACAATACTAAAAGTTAGACATCAGGGAGATTTACAGACCCCAGAAAAATAGCAGACTATATATTCTGAAAACCTCTCTAGCTTTAGAACACCTGAAAACTCTGGATAAAATGTACTGATCTCTCCACACATACACATGGGCTTTGGTCTTAAAAAAATAAGCAGAAACTAGCCAGCACAAACTTAAGAAACTAGAAAGGCTCACAGAAAAATCTTGGGTCAAAAGTAGCAGGTGAGATTGGACAGGTATGTGCTACCACATCTGGCTATCATAGCCATTTCAAAAATATATACCTACCCCCAAATTACCAACTGCCTGAGATATGGAAGTACCATTACACTTCTTTATCTCAGTTTGGTGATTTGGGAGAAGGGAAGGAGCTGTCAGGAATAATTTCTTCAAGGTATGAAAGTGGCAGGTTGGTGTGGGGAAAGCTGACCTATTTGCAAGAGAATTTCAGCTTTCCTGTGGTTTACTGGAAAGCTGAGTTAGTTCTTTAGAGGTGGAAGAAATCAAAGACAGGGACATAAGAAAGCAGATTACACATACTACATGCAATTCCACACAGGATTCAACTCTGAGCTCTCTTAACAATTGGCATTCCCAGTACCTAGGGAACCAAGTGCCTTAGGCCTAGAAGACACATAACAGCACTACTATAAGAAATACATAATTCCAAGTTAAAACGTTGAAATCTTGACCCAGAAATGTATCCTCAGAAACTGTGTCAAGATTAAATTAGATTTATCCCACAAATCTAAAGAGATTAGATATTAAAAACATCTATTACTATGAGTCCTAATATTAAAAGTTTACAGAAATAGAAACATAATAAGAGAACTTTTTCAAATTCCAGAACTAAACTAATGATTCTTGTAAATGCTATTTATTTTGCATAGTAATTTCCTAGGGTTACTAGCCAGGTTACAAACATATAAACAATAAATATTGCATGTAAGATTTGGAAATGAGGGAGATAATCTCATTTAATCACAGGTAATATCGTTGCCTACGTATTATAAAAGTTGAAAACAGAGATAAAACAGAAGGCAAAATAAATAATGGAGACGTTAAAATCAGTTTAAAAAACCCAAATGATATAAGGGTGGCATCATTTGTATGATTATTCATGTAGAAGAAAAATTTAAATGAAACATGTCTGAAGATAGGATAATACATTTCTCAGAATTTAAGATTCATGGAAAATCTAAGAAGGAATTTGTGCATAAAGTTACCAACAAGAGAGACAAGTCAAAAGCCAAACTAAATGCATTGTAATATACTGACAGACTATCAGAGAGAAATTTCATTTTAATTCCAATAATCTTTACAGATTATTGACAGAAAAACAAACCCCAAATTTATATAAGAATTTTGAATATCATACAAGATTTGGAAAATGCTGACAGTGTAAAATAATCAAGGAAAAATAAACTGTGTTTCTGTAGATAGTCATAGCACTATTCAAATGTGATTTTGTTCACAAAATATTCACAAGCCTTTAAGTGTTTAGAATTTTTAACATGTAAAGACTAAACACAAAAATCTAGATTCATATAATTTAACATTAAAAGCAAACAAAAAATCCAGAAGTTCCTAAAAGATATGGATGGAAAAGCTCAACAGTTGCTTATTTTTCAAAATAAGAGAGAAAAAAAAGTGAGAAAGAATCAAAAACAAAAATAATGCTAGTGAAAGAACAGTAAAATTAAGGGTGGGACATAAAATTTTCTCCTACGCTCATAAGCCAACTAACACAGTGCATCACCTACAAGTCCAAGGGGCAGTCCATCCTTCACAGTTGCTGTTCATTACCTTAGAGTTCTTTTCTCGAATTTCTCGTGATTTCACTTTCTGGATTACTGCTAATCTTTCCTATAAGACTCCTGTTTTATTCCTAATGAGTGTGAAATACAGATGGTAACTCTTCTCCACACTCTGGCTTCTCACTTCTTTGAACTCACCTTCAGTGGTCTTCTTCAATACACAGTCTCAACCACACATTCCCAGTTACACCTTGCCATTTTTATTTTCCAATAACTTCAGTTCTTCTGCAAGCTTCACGGAGTGCCCACTCATGACCAAAAAAACGCACTCTATCCTTCTCACACCACTGCCCTTAACGTCAATGCCCTTTTCATACTAATACATTCTATATAAACGTTTGCTATCTAAATCTTTTTTACTTATTCAGGTTAAATCTCATGGTTGCCAACATAATCACTTACTGAGAAGTATCCTCAGTTTTCCCACCTTCAGATAGGCTTTTGTATCATGTTACTCGTTTTTTGAAATTGCTCTGATAAAATATAATGCAGCCTACTCCACACCTACACTCAAGCAGCTGAATATAACTATAGGGAAAATAAAACTGTATTGGCAAATTCCACTTTTTTGTTGTTGTTGTTTTATGGCAGGTCAAGTATCCTGAAACATACATATATTTTGATAGTCTTCTAATCCAGGTTGAGTTCAAATATTAAGGTAACACACATGAGCTAAGAGTATTCAATATGGTTCCAAGGCACTTACTGACTCTCCATGAAATTATCTTGTTGAAAACAAGATAATTAAGATGAACAATTAGACAGAATACAATATAAAAATAACTTTTTGCTTACAATTTACAAAATGTATTATTATTATAATCTTTGATCTCTGATAACCTGCAATGCTGGCTTCATAAATCCAGCAATTTTAAAATTCAGAAACTCTTTTCTAAAACTTCAGGACAAATAATTTACTAACAAGATGCCCAAAGATTTAGACCATATAGAAATTTCTGACTTCTTCTGTTAATATTTTATGAGTTCAACTTTATCAAATTATATACCTACTTGCCCTCTGCAGATACAAAACAATGCATTCATGATAAAACAGCAAAAGAGTGGGCAAATTCTACTTTTAAGCATGACCATAAAGAAGCGGGAGCTGGATGCACACAAATTAGACTGCATCTCTCTAGCAATGTATGTCTTCTAACCTTTTAATAGATCACCATTTCACCTTTTGCCATCCTGAAACCCTACAGAACACATTCTCGCATGCTCATCCTCAGCTGATGAACTTTCCCTACTTCACTAAAAGAATGAAATAATCAAGAAAAACTCCAGGAACTCCCACAATTTCATTTACCAGCCCTCCACCATCTGCACCCAAATTATCTACCTTCCCACCTGTTACTATATGAACCATCTGTGCTGTATATGAAGCCAACATCTCCACTTAAATATCTCACTTCTTCTTGGTTGCTTAAAGAAGTGGCTCCGGTGATTCTTCTTTCTCTCCTGCTTTTCTTATTTCTACTTTAATTTGTTATTTCTTTTGACATCGGAACACACTTATTTTTCCAGTTTTATTAAAAAAAATCATAATACACTACAATGTCCCCCATTTGTCTCTATTCCTTCCTGGACCAAAATTCCTGAAATTAATTATCTCTACTGATTGTCTCTAATATCTATACTCTAATTGTCATTTAAACCTGTTAAATCAGGCTTTTGCTTACATAATTTCATAATCCCTGCCAAGGCCACCAATAACTCCACAATTGCTTCAATGAACAGTGTTATTTATCTGAAATATTAGACACAGTATGCTATCCTCTTCCTTTTTATACCATATTTTCAATAAACCACAAACATCTGGTTTTGTTTCCATCTTCCTGATTTTTTTCTTCTCAGTCAACTTTATTTTTTTTAATAGTAGGGGCTTTACCAAAGTTCCATCCTTGAATCTTTTTTCTGCCTCAATGACACTTAACTTCCCTTGTGATATCTCTAAAAAATACTTAAATTCCAGTAGTAACTCCCACATTTACATTTGTAGTTTAGGTTAACTTTCCAAAATCCATACCCATACCAACCGTCTCTTTGACATATCCACATAGAAGTGTGATAAATACCATCATTTGAAATCCAAACTGAACTTCTGTTTTTACCTCCCCAACTCACACATAATCTATATCTCTGAAGTCATGACAATCCATCCTAACTGTTCCAACTGAATATTCATCACTTTTTCTCAAATACTAAACCTTTCAGAAAGTAAGTCTTGATCTACCTTGACAAAATATTCCATATTTCAAATCACACTACTTCTTAGAAATTCAGTAACCTGATGCTTTTCAACCATCATCACTTTGCATGTATATTTGGTTTTTGTTTTGTTTTGTTTTGCAATAAAGTTCTCTTTCTCCATGTTCAACATCATTCTCTTTGGGCAATGAGTAAAAACAACAGAACGACCCTGTTCACATGTAATTCTAGTTTTGTTTTCCCTTCATTTAAAGTTATGAAATGTTTTGCATCTTGCTCAAGGGAAAACAAAACAAAACAAAACAAGACAAAAGCCATAGCAACAATGCACAATAACTTGTGCAAAAATTTTTCTTTCCCATTCTCTCTCCTTGAACTTGCAACTTCTTATCAAACTCTCCTCCACACCACACTTCTTTACACACCCTAAATACCTCTTCTTCTATATGTTACCATTTCACTTTGGGTACCTTCATAGAAAATTCCCTCACTTCCTGAAATCTTTCTTACAATACTACTTTCTCAACAAGCTTATCTCAAGCAACCTATTCACTCAGGCAGTAAGTCCCTGCAAATATTTTATGGTTTTCTTTCTTTTTTTTTTTTTTTTTTCAGTCCTGGGATTGAACTCAAGGGCATTTTACCTCTCTGAGTTACAGCCCCAGCCTGATTTTTTATTCTTTAGTTTTTATTTTATTTATTTATTTATTTGGTGGTACAGGGGTTCCTGGAAACCCTTATACTTCCGGGCTACACTCCCAGACCTACTCTTTATATTTTTATTTGGAAAAAGGGTCTCCTAAGCCAGCGCTGCTGGCTTCGATCCTCCTGTCTCCGCCTCCCAAGCGCGGGGATTACAAGTGTGTGCCACCACGCAGACTTCTTTATTTTTTCAGTGGGTTCTCATTACCTTGCAGAGGGCCTCACTAAGTAGTTGAGGCTGGCAGCCTCCCATGTACTGGGGTTACAAATGTGCACCACCATTCCTGGCTTTCTAGTTCAGTTTTTAACAATGGTAGCCATTGGTAGCTACTTCACTCAGAACATACCTAAAAGAAAGCATTGTGCTTCCCATCTGGTAGGCTTTTTAACTGATATTTACTGAATTAATATATGATTGAAAATATAAGAATGAAGAAAAACATGTATATCAGGTAAGAAAGAAATGAAGTTCAATCCAAGACAATTACCATAAAAGACAAAGAATAGCATTTTAAATTGTCAAGACAAAAAGTGTAGAAATACACACACACACACACACACACACACACACACACACACACACATATATAGTCACATACTTTAGTCTAAGATAATTTTATTTACTATTATATGTACACATATTTTCATGATAGAATTATCTTTTATTCCTTTACATCAGTGCCGATTTCTATATTTGAGGTAGATATATCTTTTAAATGTTTCTCACTATCATGCCTTCAATCTCATCGAGTAATGTGAATTATTCGAACCCTTCTCATTCTTATGTTCTTTGAAACTGCTATCACCTTAGTAGCCTATTTTATAAAATAAATATTTCACTTCTTCCTAATCTAAAGTTCATATCCCAGGAGGGCAGATAATTTGTATTTGTCGTACCTGAGGGCATTTACTGTGCTAGAGACAAAAAGGGTACTTCCAAATATATATTCACCAAATTATCAGATTTTGTTATTGATATAACTGAATTACTAGAATCTTATTTTTCAAGCACAATGAATCATTTTGTTAATGTACTATTTTATAACTTCACTTAAGTATGTTGCTATTTTAAAATGTATACTTATAAATATAAATAATAGGTAAATGTATACTTATAAATTATAGGTATATAGCTTTCTCCACTACATTGCTGTTATCGGGATTTTGTATTATATTAGTGTTATAAAATGTTTTGAAAACATGTTTATGCTCCACTTCATTTTTAAGCCTGGAAAGTTGTTTCTATGAATAAAATATTTATTGATTTAATAATTTAAACACAGGGTATCTCATTACTATCATCTTAGCACTAATAATTGCTTTATGACATTGAAACTAGAAAACACTATTTTCACTAGCATAATATACAAATTTAATTGTCAAGTTGGGTTCAGCTGATTATAGAAGGTTGCAGCATTTCTATTTTAAGAAATACTAATCATTTTGATGTATTTTCATAATAATAAAATGAACCAGGTGTGTACATTTGGCCCTTCCTCTCTGTGGGGTTCCATATCTATGATTCAACCAAACATTATTAAAAATATTCAGGGCATGAGACTTTGTCTGCACTGAACATATACAGAATTTTTTCTTGTCATTATTCCCTAAAAAATACAGTATACCAGCTACTTACATAGCATTTACATTGTGTTAACTATTATAAGCATTCAAGAGACAATTTAATTATACATATGCAGCAATGTGTATGCTTTAGATGAAAATGCTATGCTACTTTACATGGGAGACTCAGCATCAACAAAGTTTGGAATCCAGGGGACTTTTCCCTTATACCTTTCCTTCATGGATACCACAGGATGACGATACTATTTTTCTATTTCTTGACTTATTTATCTGTGAGCCTAAAAACATTTTCGTAAAGACAATAGTAAGTAGATAATTAATTTTTACTACAAGCAGTGGCATAAACTTGTGATTGTGAAACCTCAAGTATTTGTATGTGTATGCATATGCATGCAAACTTGTATACATGACACATGTATACATATCTGTAGGTTAGTATGTATGTAGCTGTAGTTGAATAAAAAGAGGAAATATTTATAGTTCCTTTAATTTATGCTTTGAAACTATACAAAGGAACAATTTGCAAAGTCATATGCTATATCACATGAAAGAAATTTGGGCCTGGTGATTAGAATGATTCGGCCCAATATGGAAAGTACATGAGAAAAGCCAGTATCTCTGGGGCAGATTTAGTTTGGGTAAGAGTTGTATAACATGAAATTTTAAAGGAAGGTTAGGACCAGGTCTTACAGTGCCTTGTAGATCCATAAAGTCTTAGATTTTTCCAAATGTTATCAATTCAATTAATTTTTTTTACAAACAGTTAACAAAATAAATGGATAAGGATACCTCTACATACCTATACACTCATGCATTGTAACAATATTTCTATCAACAGGAAGTCACATATGCAAAGGTGGTCCCAGAAGATTATAATGGAGCTAAATGTTCTTACTGTCCTATTGAAAATACAGCTGAAGAAGTGGTGAGAGGAAAGGCAACTGCAGAGGAAGAACTGCCCAGAGAATTCACAGTGAGAAGTTTAGCAGAAGTTCTTATGTAACTCAGCAAGCTCTTTCAAAGGCTTGCAAACATGGACATCAATACCAAAAAGTCTTCTTTAATAGAAGGGCATGTCCATGGTGTATTATTTACTTGTAAGACAAACTATGATTGAAGAAAGGAACAATAGAATAAAGGAAGGAAGGAAGAAAGAAAGAGAGGGAGAGAGGGAGGGAGGGAGGGAAGGAGGGAGGAAGGAAGGAAGGAAGGAAGGAAGGAAAGAAGGGAGGGAAGGAGGGAGAAAGGAGGGAGGGAAGGATGGAAGGAGGGAGGGAGGAAGGAAGAAAAAGAGGAAGGGAGGAAGGAAGGAACTACCATGTATATACTTTTGAGGAGTGACACATCTTCAAAATAGCCCCAACCAGATCCCTCAGGAGGTTTTTCAGAGGAAGGCACTGTTTCCGTAGGAGCTCCATCCATGTGTCCCTGCCCCCTGAAGATCTTCCAGCTGGTTAAGATATGCAGGAGGAAGACAGCAATACAAATGGTCCCAACCTGAGTAGGCCTCAGCAAATGCCTATGTACGCATCTTAGTGTATAACCAAAAATATTGAAGCAAAAATATTTAAAAATTTAAAAACAGAAACATTATTATAGAATAAGGATTTAAGAAAATATTTTTAGAGCTGTACAATTATTTTTGTCTCTTAAGCTAAGTGTTACTAGAAAATTTAAAAAGATGAAAAATGTAACGGTACAGTAAAGATTTACCATAGGCTAATAGTAATTTATTATTGAGGAAAAAGTGACTTTTCATTTCATCTAATATAGCCCAGATGTACAGAGTACATAAAAGTCTACAGAAGGCCCAGGACATTCATGCAAACTCACACACCTAGTGATTCACCCACAGCAACTCCTAGTCCTGCAAGCTTCATCCATGGTAGGTGCCCTAGACAGGAATACCATGCTTTACTTTTTATATTTTTTATATTTTTATATTTTTATATTGTATTTTTACTGTAGTCTCTGTGTTTACATGCAAATACTTACCTTTGAATTACAATTACCTACAGTATTCAGAACAATAACATGCTACACAGGTTTGTGGCCTAGGAACAATAAACTGTGTAGTATAAACTGGGCATAAATTATGCTATACCATCTGTATTTCTATGTACTCTATGATGTTCTTATAGTGATGAATTTGTCCACTGAAGTATTTCTCATAATGTATGTGTTAAAATGCATTACTGTATTCACTGTTATTTTTATCTTAACTTTTCTCAGGTAATAGGTGCATCTTAAAATTTTATAATGTACTGACTTAGAGCTTACATGAAAGCGAATCTTTAAAAAAATTTTTTGCATACATTTATCTTGGTTTATACCATAAAACAAAACAAAAAGGCAATTATTTCAAGAAAATGGTTTATTTTTACTAGCATACAGTTCAAATTCAATGTTTGTCGCTGTTTTAAAAAATGTATGCATTTTATAGATGCAAAAGAGTTTCAAGAAAGAAAATGAACGAAAACGTAGAAATATTAAGATACTATTTAGGAAGACTTATTAGATGTCAAGGGTAAAATGCTAACTATTTACAGGTGTCAAAAATGTGTTGCTATGGAAACATTTAATGGAAAATTAAAACATATGTCATTGAACATGTATACTCTATATGAGGATGCAAAGTGAAAAATGAAATGTTTCAACCTTTCTCTATTTTTGTAACATGCAGAAAGATATATTTATATGCCATTTCTGGCATGGTGAGGAGTAACAGGACGATAAAGCCTAATTAAATTTCTTCCTCAAAATGTCTATGAACAGCAGGTGTGGTGGTGCATACTTGTAATACCAGTATTTGGGAGGCTGAGATCAGAGGATTGCAGGTTCACTGCCAGCCTCAGCTACTTACTGAGGCACTCTGCAACATAGTAAGACTAAATAAAAAATAAAAAATAAAGACTAAAATGAAAGGCTGGCTCTGAGGTAGAAAGCCCCTGGGTTCAATCTCCAGTTCCGCAAAAAAGAAAAAAAGGTCTGAAAAAATAAATATTACATAAATAATAATACTAATATGTCTATTTAACTTATACTTAAAAGTTAAATATACTCAAGATGGCAAATTTTTTAAAAGTCAAAATAACAATAATTTTCACATTTTCAAAATGAGCCATCTGTTTATCCAGATAGCTTTCTGGTTTTAAAAGAATTCCTTTCTGCCTCAATAAAATTTTGTTGCATTACTTCTTTTAACACTGTACCAATTATAGATTCTATTTGAGAAAAACTGATATTAATTCCATTTTATATATCCCAGGACTTCAGATAAAACTACTGCTTCTGCATCTAACAAGGAATAAAATAAGTGAAGGAAAAGGAGGGTTTTTGTTATCTCTATAAAAAAACACATTGCATAAAATTTGCAATATCTTCTCATACATACCAAGTAGCAAAGTTCAAATCTACATGTGCTGTTCCTCCTTTAAGTTTTCTTTTTAGCAAAGATGGTGAAGATGGAAACACATTTCATTAACTTTTTTTTTAATGAACAAGACTTAAATGTCCTGAGGCAAATGAAAATCTAATTTATTTTTAACAACCATCAGAAATTCTGAATTACTTCACACAGTCCCTATGACATTGTTGAATCTACCTCCACAAGCACAGATTTAAATCTAATCTAGTTCTATAGCTCCAATCTCAAACAGGACATTTCCACTAGGATATCTCATTAAAATAACAAAACTTGACGTGTCAGAACACGACATGTTTGCCCCTTCTCCAAGCTTATTTATTCTCACTGTTCTGTTATGAAAAGTAAGACCACAAACTCAGAAATCAAAATCTCTTATTGAAAAATTTAAAGCTCTATTTAAAAGCACATTAGAAAAAGAAGGAAGAAATTGCTCAGCCGTCAAGGCCAAAAGTAGCATACCCCTTGCTCAAAAAGTTAGTCTTGTGCCCAGAGAACCAATGAATGCTCTTACTGAGAGGGGCTTTCTAAGTATCAGGGGCGCAAGTCTGCAAGATACTCAGAACAGGTGGTTTATTTGTCTATTTTTATGCTTTTTTTCAGTGCATTATAGTCCCACATCATATTGTAAATCATGTTGACAATGGCATACATGCACACTGCACTTGGTGCCCCTTGCCTGCCTTCCAATACAGTATACCCAGATTAACATTGAAATACTCACATGTATACACAAAGTTGCTGGTAGTATTCCCATGAATGAACCTCAGTCTTCCTCATCCCCTACCCTTCCTCTCTGGCTCCACTGAGGTTTTCCCTCCATTATCTGGAGTCCCTCTGGTATCCCAATTATTTCCTAGCTTGCACATAGAGAGAAAATATATGGCCCTTCACTCTGTGATTAGCTAATTTCAGCTAGTATAATGTCCTCTAGGTCCTTCCATCTTCTTACAAATGGTATAATTTTGTTCTTAATTGCTCAGTAATTGTGGGTATTTCTCATAATTTTATAATCCATTCATCTGTTGATGGACACCTAGATTGGTTACATAATTTGGCTATTGCGAATTGTGCTGCTATGAACATGGGCATGCATATATTACTGTCATTTCCTGGTTTCAACCCTTTGGAAAGATAACCAGTAGAGGATAGGTGGTTTTTTGCAAGCAAGAGGTGAGATATTAAGACAGAAGACATGAAGAGTAGTCAACATTCCAGTATTACACAACCTCTAAAAGGCTCTTTAATTGTAGTACTAAGAAGAAGTATCTGAAAGGGTTGCTGTATTCCAATGTAATAAAACCCTTAGAAAATATTTTTCTTATAAGAAGCTGATTTCTTCAACACTGCTGTACATATTTATCAAGAACAGAGTTCCAAGCCAGCGCAGGTGTTAGCAAGGCTGTGTCTTTTTCCTTCTTTGTACATTTCATAACCAAACTCTTGGTCTTTTCTGTTACCACACCATTAAGTGATGAGGATTTGTTTATTATGCTTATTGCTTTTCTATCTTTAAGTCAACCAGGAAAAAACGTTTAACTGAACAGTTTGTCTTGCTAAACCCCTTTAAAAGATATGCAGACTCCTCCTAAGTCTCTGAAAGAATAAAGTCCAGATTCTATGGTCTTCAAAACTGTATCAAAGTTTTTTCCAAAACCAAATGAAAGACTTTATTACAATCTAATACTTTGTGCAAAGTGTGTGCTTTGAACACAATTAGTGCATTTGTTAATTTCATTATATAGTTTTATTCTGTCACTTGCTAAAAGCTTTCAAATCCAAATATGTTAATATATTTTATTTGTGGAGGATACATAGTTCCTGCCAATGTCATTTAATCAATACACTCATATTTATCAACATTTAGCAAAAAACAAAACCAACCCTATTGATTAAATATGTACCAAATCACTTATTTTACTAGTTTTTGAAGGAGGAAGTGTTCAAAAAAGCTATTATGGCATTTAAAAAATAAAAAAAAATTTGAATCATATTTTCCATCATAGAGTGTGAAATATTTAATATGAATTTTTGGTAAGCTTCAAATTTTTATAAGCTCCTTTATATATAATATTCCATACCTAGGTATCCATTCAGCTATGCAATAATTGTCGGCGTCAACATCACGAATACTTCTTCCTCCTTTGTTGGTTGGTTGTTGTCCATTCTCCTATAGGATCTAACACTAATCTGTGTTTCAGGACACAGGTTCCCGCAGTCTGTTTGAGTGGGCTCCTAGAAAAGCTATGTTCAGGCTGGTTTGCTCAATGAGACTTTGACTGGAAGATAAAAAGAAATGGTCATGTTCTTGTTTTCTTCCTTCCCTTCTGCCATCGGATATCTGTTCTCAGAGTCTCCAGCTCTCATTGGAAAGCCTCAGTTCATCTCTCTGGGTGTTGAATCTTCTGTGTCTATCCAGCCCAGAATGCAGAAGCCTCCTGTTCTCTGGAAACTTATCAATCCCAGTTGGCATCTCAGCCATTCTAATCACTCCTGGAGCCTGGTCTCTACAAACTCAAGTGTCTCTCTTTTCCTGGTTGAAAATTTAGACCACCCCTGTATATAAATCTTGCCACACCCTTGTTGGGATATTGTGTATAATATGAACTGCTTGATCAGTGCTCAAGCTTTTGATAGGCATTACCAAATTAATACCCAGAAGTGATATATATATATATATATATATATATATATATATATATATATATATATTGTAAACAGGGTCTATTAAGGCAGCAAGGCTGGCTTCGAACCATCACGAACCTCCTGTCTCCGCCTCCCAAGCACGGGGATTACAAGCCTGTGCCACTACGCCCTGCTGTAGAAGTTCAATATTTAATAAGAGCTGTCAGGAAGACTTCCTACAGTTGGGCATGGTGGCCCACTCTTGTAATCCAGTACTTGAGAGGCTGAGACAAAAGGTTTGGGAGTATACACCCTGCCTCAGCAACTTAGCAAGGCTTTCCACAACTTAGTAAGACCTCAGTTTCAAAATTAAAAATAAGCCAGGCGTGGTGGCGGGTGCTTGTAATCCCCACGCTTGGGAGGCAGAGACAGGAGGATCGCGCAGGTTCGAAGTCAGCCGTGTGGGCTGGCTTAGGAGACCCTGTTTCCAAAAAACAAAAAAGTAAAAATAGGTCTGGGAGTGTAGCCCGGTGGTAGAAGGGCTTCCAGGAACCCCAGTACCACCACCAAAAAAAAAAAAAAATTTTTTTAAATAAAATAGGGCTGGAGGTATACCTTAGAGGTGGAATGCTCCTAGATTCAATTACCAGTACCACAGAACCACATACATGTGTACACACACACACACACACACACATACACACACACACTTTCTATATACTTTTACTCTTGCTGAAAAATTATCATCAAAAACTAAGTACAACATTGTAATTTAGTAGCTCAAAAATGAAATTTAATTTTTTGATTTTGTTTTTGGTCCTGGGGATGGAACCCAGGGTCATTCTACCTCTGAGCTACATCCCCAGCCCTATATTCTTTTCTTTATTTTGAAACAGGGTCTCACTGAGTTGCAGAGGGCCTCACTAAGTAGCTGAGGGTGGCCATGAACTGCAATCCTCCTAGCTCAGCCTCTGAATTCTGGATTACAAGCGTGGACCACCACGTCTGGCTTTATGATTTTCTTAATTTTTATTCTTATTATGGTGGATGTTTTGTTTCTTTCATTCAACATTCTAGTATGATTTACCATTACATTGCACCAAATAAAGTAAAACAAGTCTTATAGAATTCAGCTGACTGTTTAAAAGATAAGAAAGACCTCATAAAATGTAATGCATTAAATAAAGAAAATAAAAAGTAGTAATTTGATGGAACATTATAACAGATATATTAGGGTGCAAGGAAATTTAAATATTTCATTTTTATTTTTATTTTTTGTGGCACTGGGGATGAAACCAAGGAGAAATTTACATCTGAGCTACACCCCCAGCCCTATTTTTATTCTTTATTTTGAAACAGGGCCTCACTTAGTAGCTGAGACGGGCCACAAAAATGCGATCCTCTTGTGTCAGCCTCCCAAGTACTGAAACCACATGTGCCACCATCTCTAGCTTAGTATTTCTTACTAAAGATGTAACACTTGACTCCTTTAGACTCTTCAGAAAACACAGTAAAACAAATCGGCCACATTTCTAAACAACAACAAAAAATACATTGTCACTTTTTTCTTTTAATTTCAGCACAGTGAGGCCATTTTTAGTCATTATGTAGAGGGGGAAATTGAAAAATTATAAATAATCTCTGTGTGCCTCTATTTATATCAAAGAATACACATTATATGTGTTTATTTATCTTGTTATTTGGATAATAATATATATTGAAGTTTCTTTGACCAGGAAAATAATACACTAACTTATTTTTACATAATCTAATATTTAACCCTGTCTTGAATCTGAGACAAGAGACCAGTGATTTGCAATATAATATTGTATTAAAAAGATGGCCATATAAAGGAATTATCTTGTCTTAGGTGAAATCATCAGCTTCTAATGAGATGCTATAAAGTGTGTTTTCCCAGCTATTAAATGAATGAGGTGGAGGAAGCTCTGAATAACTCTTTATGAGGCTTCCTAAGAAAACCTCTACCTGGCTTTTACTAAGTAAGAAGGTGTCTGCTGCTTTTCGAAAATTCATCTGTTTTCAGATTGTGAATAAGAAATTCTATTAATTAGCAAACTTCCCTCGCCAAGATATCTTTGTGAAGTCCTAGTCAACTCTGTGCTTCATCTAAAAGAATTGCTTAACCTTTTCACCTTTCTTTGTTTGAGTCACCTTTGTACCTTGTGTCGTATATCTATATAATCCACATTGAAAGAGGATGCATTTTCATTATTGAATAACATATATTGTAACTATACAATCAAATAAACATTAGTTCAACTTTGTGTGTGTGTGTGTGTGTGTGTGTGTGTGTGTGTGTGTGTGATACCGGGGATTGAATCCAGAGGCATTTTACCTCTGAGATAACCCCCCTGCCCAATTTTTATTTCTTATTTGGAAATAGGGTTTCACTAAGTTTTGGAGGGCCTCACAAAGTTGATGAGGCTGGCTTCGAACCTATGAGCCTCCTATCTCAGCCTTCAAAGTACTGGGATTACAAGCTTGTGCTACCACACCCGGCTAGTTCAACCATTTTCATCTTAAAGAATGTGCATGAAAAAAATTAAGATTTGGGGTTATCCATTCAATTTTAATATATCTACAGATTTTTTCCTTTTTCTCTCTTTTTTATAAAAAAACAAGATATTCATACAATTTCTCTAGTTCTGGAATCCCATCTGTTTTTATTCAGAAAAGATTTCAAAAGAAAGGCCAGAAAATGAAAGTATCATAACAGACAGACACAGAGCTTATTTAAGCTTGAATTGTAATAAAAATATTTTTAACTAAATAAAAATGACTGTTGAAATAGCTTACTAAAATATAACTGGAGTCAAAATTTTGCATCTGTTGGCATATTCTTCCACCTGCGAATTTAAACTGGCAGTGTAACAACTTAGTCCTAGGAAACATTCTTGTTCTTTTTAAAAGTAAGATTATGCTTTTTTAAAAAGTATCGGCCTATCAACTGTTCTCTGAGCTAGTAGGGGTGGGCAACCTTTTTTCAGTAATGTGCCAAATAATAAATATTTTAGGAGTTGCTGTCCATATGGTCTTTTTAACAACTACTCAAATTTGTTCTTGTAGTACAAAAACAGACCTAGAGAGTAAATAAACAAGTGGGCAAAAATATATTTACCTAGGTTCTAATAAAGCCTTATTAACAAAACCAGGTAGTTAGCCATAATTAGCCCTGGATCTATAGTTTTCTGATCTATAAAATTATATATAAGTTTGCTGTAATTTTTTTTGTGGTACTGGGGTTAGAACAAGGGCTTTTCTACCTCCGGGCTATACTCCCAGACCTATTTTACATTTTATTTGAAAACAAGGTCTCACTAAGTTGCTGATAGCCTCACTAAGTAGCTGAGGCTGTCCCCGAACCTGTGAGATCCGCCTGTCTCAGCCTCCCAAGCACTGAGATTATAAGGGTGTGCCACCAAGCCCAGCTTGCCATAATTTTTACTGTCTTCATTTTAATTTATTGGAAGAATCCAATCAAAGCATTTCAAAAGTATATAAAGGTATGAAAAATGGAGCTCAAACTCTTAAAAGAGATAATCCATGTTGACATACTGATATTTTTGGTTTATTCATTTTTATATTGATCATGGATATAGTTATATAATAAATATTAAAAAAATATTGTTGCACATATATCCAATTGATTACTTTGTTTTAAAAAGTTATGTTTTGGCCTGGAAAAAAGAATCATATTTGTGCTATGAAAATGCCCACCTTCTGCTGCCTTCAAGCTCGTTTTCACCATTCCTGTGATAGGTCATTAAGGAGTTCTGTATTTCTACTTCATTTTAATCATCGCCATCATAATTATAACCAAATTGCTTACCAAAAACTTTATGTTATTATACATTCCACACAGCAGTTTATGACTATGGATTTTTTTAATAAGGTAATAGACAAGACTACCAGGGAAGAAATATTAGGGGCCATTATAAACACAGCTTCAAAACAATCTGTCTCTGTAATTCTACATTCTCAGAGGTACTGGATATAAAATTCACATGCTCAGATATTTCAAAAGGATAAATATAGTGTTTGTCAGGGACTTAGCTACCAGAAATTTTTAAATGCTACTAATATTCCTGTTTGCTTACACTCTTCATAGAAGTTATAAAATTGCTGTGTATTAGTTATAAGGTTATGAAGGTTTTATTTCTTATCCATATATTAATTTAGATAGGAAAGTATGCAGTTGTGTGATGGCCTTTCACATGTATAAACTCAGCTGAATTCCCTGTTTCAAGGGTCCTAGAGAACTGTCGATTGCCAAGCTTTGATAATGGGATGGTTTTGAAGTCTGCTGTGTATCATGCTAGCAAATGCAAAAATAAATTCAAATCAGAGGGATACCTTCAGGTAGAAAGAATGAAAAGGTCAGAGGCTGAACTTGAATTTTCTTAGGAACTTTCTTTAGGAGACCAAATTGTGATTCACTTAGGATAACATTGCAAGACAATTCTCAGGCATAATCAAGATTAGGAATGCAGTCCATTGGTTCCCATGCTCCAGTGAATATTCATCCATATTTGCACCATGCTATCAAGATGTGGTACAATGATAACAAAACCAAGAAAGAGTAGCTAAACATTAAAATGGCTCCTACTTGACCAATAATCTGTTAAATGTGCTTGTAAAACTAAAAAAAAAAAAATCCAATTCAAAAGAAATATGATTATTATCTATCTCCTTATTCCAGGTAATTTTAAGTTTTGACAAATTTGGAACATTCTTCTAATTGCTCATCCACTTTGTTTTGTAGTCATTATATATTTTTGAATTTTAATAATCAAGACAATTAAATGTGGCCATTTTGTTATACTTATAGGAAAATCAGTCTGGATTATTGGCTAAAGACTTTGACTATTGTTAAAATATGCTTTTGAATATATTTTGAATTGTAAGAGCAAAATAATTTTTTAAAATTTTATTCATTTGAGTAATTTTCAAGTTTCTACAAATAGACTAAGTATAATTTAAACCATTAAGCATTTATTGGTGAATAATGCATATATTTCCATTCCAAGAAATATAATACATGAGTGAGTTTGAAATAAATACTTTAAAGTTTACTATATTGCCAGTAGTTTCACAAAAATTATCTTGTATTTATCAAATGAATCAAATAATGATTTAGACCAAAAAAAGGATCAAATTGTATTTAATTGCTTCATCAGTTTATGTTAGGGTTTTCTACAACATCTATCCCAAGACACAGCTATGCTCCTTCTTTGCCATCACAGCCAAATGAAAGTAAAATCATTTGAAAAAAAGATAAAGACTTAGAATCTATAAATATAGAACTTGTTACATTGTAGATTCCCAGGAAGAGGGAGCCACAACATGGAGCACACATTTGCATAGTGAGTAGAAGAGAATACTCATGCAGCTAAATGTTTTTGCTACCTAAAATTCAGTGGTCATGCTTTTGTACCAATATACCCTGACACTGATGGTATCTGAAGAACACTTACTGGTTTTTTGTTTGTTTGTTTTGCGGTATTGGAGATTGAACCCAGGAGCATTCTACCTCTGAGCTACACCCCTAGCAGTATTTTATATTCATTATTTTGAAACAGGGTCTCATTAAGTTGTGGGCAACCTCATTAAGTAGCTGAGGCTGGCCAACAACCTGGATCCTTCTGCCTCAGCCTCCCAAGTACTAGGATTACAAGCATGTGCCACCAAACCCAGCTGAACACATACTATTTTTGATCTAATATGTTAGCTGTTCCTTTTGTGATCAGGGTAAGTTTTGCAGAGAATATAGAGATATACAAGCATAGACTCTACCCTCAGAGAACTTAAAAAAATATGGGGAGAAGGAAATTACAGTCCTAACATGAGTAAGAGCAGGACTTTAGGAAAGGCAAAGAAACTTGGGAAGAGAGCTGCATTTGGAAAAGATGCAAAACAACCCTGTGGATGTGACCCCAAAGAAATGCACAATGCTGACACTGTGAAGGCCGCGTTACCAAATGTGCTGAGGCCAGGAAGCCTAAGCTTGAATAGCAGATCTGCAATTGATCCAGAACCAGCCAACCCTTGTGAAATGTGCAAGATGATATTAGAGAATAAATGCAGAAAAGTGGTATGTTGGAAGTGCTCAAGAAATGAGGAAAAATCAGTTAGCTGGATTTTGAATCTGGGAGCAGCTTTCATGTGAACTTCACTACCAATTTATTTTTTGAATATTTATTTATTTATTTATTTGCAATACTGGTGATGGAACCCAAGGACATTCTACCTCCGAGCTACATCTTTATCCTTATTTTTTTATTCTTTATTTTGAAAGAGGGTCTTACTGAGTTGCAAAAGGCCTTACTAAGTAGCTGAGGGTGTCTGAGAACCAAGATCCTCCTGTCTCAGCCTAATCAAATGCTGGGATTACAAGCTTGCCCCACCACACCTTACTTCACTACCACTTTTAACACAAGTCAATGTTTTTCTTTTGTTGCCTTCTGAGACAAAAATATAGAAAAGCTAGATTAGTGGAATCATGGGACCCAGTAATGAGATAATACTGAAAATTTCAGGAAATGCTTAAATGTATAAAAATACTATACTAATATAAAACTTGGAAGTATGTTGATGAATATTAATATAACATACTTCTATCATTTTTGTGCTATAAGAACGTAGAACACATTCACAGATATTATATTCAGCCACTAACTATACTCTAAGTAGCAAGAGGATATGTAATTATTTTATAGATGAAGAAAGAGAGCATCATAATATGGGGAGGTGGGTAATGAAGCGAACATTACTACCTTGCCTATAAGAAAGAAGATGTAATCCTTCTGCATAACTATGGCCCCAAATTCCCATTACATAAAGAGGCAAAGAATGAAGAAGTGAATTATTTGTTAAAAGTACGTAGATTTTATTTCAGTTTTGAATTAGGAAAAGTAGTTCAGTTGATGGATGGACATCACATAAGTATTTAGTGTTAGTGTAAATTTTATTCTGAATAGAAATAGAAAATAGTGCAAATAGAATCAATGCAAGAATTTGTAATGAAGGGAAAGCCTACTATGATCGTACTCTTAATTTCCCTTGTGTAGCAAGTGTCCTGTTAGGTCATCCAAAGCATATGGCAAGTGTAAATAAATTTAGCAGACTGATAGGGGTTGAAACCAACTAATCACTAAGTAATAGAACAAATTCCTATCACTCACCACCCAAATATTCCTTTTGGTTGAAGGATACAATTATAGTGGGCCCCTATCTAATTCTTCCTATGAGATGAGAACTATACTGCTGGGACCAGAATGTATTAGAGTTATTTGAAAGGCTTCTTAGGAAATAAAATATACTTGGATGAAGCAGTTTGCTCAAGCCCATGCCTATAATGTGTTTCCCAAGAAACTGCTGGTGATAATACCTCTGACACCCCTTTGGGTTGCACTGTTGGATAGAAGCAGCACCACAACTTACAATACTCTGTGTCCAATAGGCTTGGACTTATGTCCTAAATCATAACTGAATTATTTGGATCATAAATTTTATCTTCTAAGAGAAACTACTAAACAGAGCCCACCAGAAACTAGGTGCAGGGGTATACATATGGAATCCAAGCTACTGAAAAGAAGACGCAAGTTTCAAAACAGCCTGGGCAATTTAGTGAGAACTTGTCAAACACAATAAGGGAAAGCAATGTAGCTCAAAATTGTTCCTGAGTTCTATTAGTACCAAAAACCAAAAAGTAAAAGTAAAAATATCTCAACAAATATATTGAATCAGATCTTAGATACTTGTGTGAGTAGTAACACAATAATATTATCCTAATGGGCTGGGCATGGTGGCACATGCTTGTACTTTTATGGGAGGCTGAGACAGGAGGATCCAGGTTCGTGACCAGCCTCAGCTATTTAGTGAGGCCCTCTGCAGCTTAGTGAAACCATGTTTCAAAATAAAGGATAAATCATGCTGGGGATGTAGCCCTTTGGTTATATAACTAGACTGACACTTATATTTACACTTTGGTTGTTGGATTGTAAACTGCCTGATTACAATTTGTAAAATAATCTGTTATTATTTTATAATGTTAAATGTATTTTTATTCTATAAATCAGGAAGGCTACTTTTACTAAAGTGATTTACTCCTTAGAAATATTGTTTATAGGCTCCAGGAGATACAACATTTTCATAATTGTACTATCTATAAGAAATAAATTAGAAAAAATACTAGAAAAATTTCCAATTGTAGAATTTTTATATACTATATAGAACTAAATATAAAAAATTATAACACAAAATCATTCAAGAGGCTTATTAATATAATATTCAATAACTATAAACTTTCAGAATAAATATTAACTTGAATATTAATTTATATGGCATTCCAAATATTAGAAAAATAAGTAATACATACTTTATGGTTAAAACTTATATTTAAATGAGGAAATGATAAACAATAAATAATAAGCAAATAGTTTTGATTAGAGTAATTTTGGCCTGATTATGCTGAGGTGATGAGAATATTGATGACATATAATAAATGACTTCTAGGATTAAGCTGTAGATTATATATATATATATATATATATATATATATATATATACACACACAAATAGGGAAAGAGAAAAGAAACATCTTTCCAAATTTTTCCTCCCCTTTTACATTAAAATTCTAGCATATGAATTGTAGAAATAGGACACCTCTGATTTATTTTTTATCAGGACTCAGATATGCCTAATTTATTGTTTACTTTTCTATCTCTTAAATTTTCTTGCAAACAAAGTTAATATGCATTCACTTCTACTACTGTACCTAAGTTTCAAACTATAAGAACTGAGAATAAAGTCATGAAGAGGGAGTTTCTTCATAGGTCTTGATCTAAAAGTTTCTCATATCTCTACTACTAAATAGAACATAGTCACATGACCAAAATTAATGTCATAGAACTGATAAATGTAGTCTTCAACTATGTGTCACATTTTAAACTGAAATAATAGGCTTTATTACTCAGAATATAATAAAAAATAAATTTTGGAGGAAAATATCATTCTCTTACCCTATAATTTTAAACATCTAAAAATAAAGCCTTAGGATACTAAGTACAGGTAAGCAGATGAATATATCATGATCACTTAAAAGTTCTTCCCAGAAATAGAAGAAGATTCAACATTAGCAAATTTATCAGTATAATCCATTTTATTAAGCCATTAAAGGAGACAAACATAAAAAAGGATGGTTAAATAGATTTTGTTTGATAAAAATGATACATATCCATGATAAACCTACCTAAAGCTAATAATAAAAAGAAACTTCCATTAAAAAAAGCAAGAAATATATAAAACAAGTATGTGATCTCATACACTAGATCATATACTTAGAGTTGAACATTTATACTTGAATGCACAATGTCTTAGATACCTGGACCTTTTTTCCCCTGAATCTTGAATGCATGACTTTCCTCCAATTTTAGGGCCTTTCAATGCAACCTGGAGAACTTTTTATAATTAGGTTCCACACAAAATGTCTAGTTATAATCAATGTCCAGTCACACTAGTCAAATATCACACCTTCAACTAACCAAATGCCTTCAGAATTTGTGTCTTTGCAAATGCTGTTCACTTTGCTTAAACTAAATCAAACCCTTCATTGATAGTAATAAAAAATGCTTCATGATTCAAGCTAAATTTCTCTGAATTTCTTTACCTCAAGATAACAATTGGTTTTTAAGTCCCGAATCATACTTTGTACTTTGTCTATCATTCTTTGTATATAGATAAATTTCTTTGACAGTATATGATATATGTTTTATTTATTTGTTTGTTTATTTATTTATTTATTTTGGTGGTACTGGGGTTCCTGGAAGCCCTTCTACCTCCGGGCTACACTCCCAGGCCTATTTTATTTTCTGGAAACAGTGTCTGCTAAGCCAGCACAGCTGGCTTCGAACCTGCGGGATCCTCTTGTCTCCGCCTCCCAAGCGCAGGAATTACAAGCGTGCGCCACCACACCCGACAATGATATATGTTTTCAACATCCTAAATCCACAGGACCTGACATAGTATAAATTACAGTAGAGAACATTTCTGTTCCATATACTCTCTCTGTTTTAAGATACATAAAATTTTTAGGACTAGCTTGCTACAGGCCATGAGGTTTCCCTATAAAGTTTAATTAAACAATTAATATCTTAAAATTTATTACTATAATATTTAGAAAGGTCTGACTTAAAGAATGTTCTTAGGCCAATAAACAGACCCATAAAGTGTATAAAATGCTTCACATATGGTTTTACACATTTTTGTCCAGTTCTTTACCTCCCCCATCATCTTATTTTGTTCTTATTATATCATTGAAGCTTTACTTTTTCTCTTATACTTCTTCCTTGTTTTTATACATTTTGACAAAGGGTCTGTGGGTGGTTTGGCACCTAACAACACCTACAGAACATGTTATATTAAAATTAACGCCCCTTTTACATGCTTTGTGATTCAGAGTTCTAATCACATTGTTGACATTTTTGGAAGATGATCCACCAAGAAAAATGTGTGTTCATGCATGTGGGTGTATAAAGTTGTGAATTATGTTCTTATGTGATGAATCATAGGTATGAGAGAGTAATCTGTGATTACCATCCAAATTAGAAATGTGGAAAACTGAAAATAAAGGAGTAGTTAGTGATTTAAGAGTTAGCTGGCATGGGAGGACAATCAGTGGCAAGATACAGAGAAAGAAGTGTTCTTTGCCCTCATCTTTATAATTCCTCTATAAAGGCTCTAATTACATAAAATAATTGACTTTATGTTACATATGGAAGAAGGCTTGCATGTTCCAAGTGCTTAATCTTAAAAAATGAGAGTCTTGTCTTTCCCAACTTAAAAAAAAAAGAAAAGAAAGTGAACTTGAGAAATATCTCAGTCAACATTCTTATTGTATATCCAGAACAACTGACCACACAACTTAAAATAAGGACAATTCATTTGCTCCCAGTTTATTGGGGGATTCCAAGATCAGTCCATGTGAGGCCAGGTTCTATGGAGATCTCAGACATGGCTGCTGGAAGCAGAGAGAAAGGGAGAGCACAGGGACCCAGTCCCTCATATGGTGGAGGTCAGAAGCAGAAATAGAGCAGAGGGAGGAGGAAACAGATAGTCGGCAAGGGCATACCCCTGGGTACCTCTCCTGAGCAACCAAGTCCTGTTTCCAATATTGCTACCTTATTTCATGAGGACTGGAGGGGGGAGTTTAAATCCAAACATTTACAAGAGATCATCTAAAAAGTCTTTTTTTTTTTTCCAAAAAGATAGAATCATGAAGTGGTGGTCGAGCCATCTCCAGATCTAGCTTAAGAATGGGAAATGGAATTTGTGTCTGAGTTACCAAACTACAAAATAAAAAGTAGGCTTATTTTTCTGATGACTTAGGAAATGTTTGCAGAACTCCAAGTTAGATGCAAATGCAACATTTACTTGAATATCTTTTCATGTGTTACCTGAGTCCTAGAAGTAGTTAGTGATAAACTCTAGGATGTATAAGATTTGTAAAAAGTATATGGAAAATATGATAATTTAGTGGTACTTTTTTAGGTTGGGATTTTAAGTACATGTAAATGTAGAAAGAAATATGATAAATTTCCACACATAGTTACCCACTGGTGATCGAATACATAATGTGATTATCAATATGCATATTTTAAGAAGAAGTTGCAGATTTTACTGATTTTTACTACTTCCTTGTTAGGAGATTTCAGGGCATAACTGATTAAAATGTTGCATACTTTCATAGGTGTCTGATTTACTCATAATTCTAAATTGCTGTACAACTCCAGAAACAAACTTTACTGATGCAATTTAATTGTGTGTTTTTCCTCATTCACTCTACTTGACTGAGGTATATGCTTCACTGATTGAACTGAATACTTCACAGACTGAGGTTTTATAGTTTTATCAATGGTAAAATGCATTTTCATGTCTTATTTTTTTTTAGTAGGGAAGTCAAAATATGCACTAAAACTCTTAGGAAGGCAAGCTTTCTTGTTAAAATGATTATCATTTTTATTGCTATTATTTTTGTTATTTTGTTTGAAGAATCCCCCAGGATCCTAAACATTCTCAGCATTAGTGTTGTTTTTTTAGTCTGTTTTTGATTGACATATAACAGTTACAGATACTTATTAGGTATAATGTGATGTTTTGATTCAAGTTTATATAAATACACATTTATATCAATGATCAAATGTAGGTACACAGTATATCCCTTAACTGAAACATTTTTTTGTGAAAACATTCAAAATACTCTCTTTGATTTTAAAATATACATTATTGTTAAATATAGTCACATATTGTAAAAGAGAACACCAAAACATATTCCTCTTATCTAGCTGTAAGCACTTACCCATTGGCTAAGGTTTTTCATCTGCACTTTCTAACACCCTTCCTAGTCAGTGATAACTCCTATTCTCCTTGATACTTCTTCTACAAGATCAGCCTTTTTAGATTTGACATATGAATGAGATCAGGCAATGCTCAGCCTTCTGTACTTAGCTAATTTCATTTAGCTTAATGTTTCCCATATTCATACATGTTGCCATAAATGAGTATTTCATCCCTTCATAGGGCTTCCTGGAATTACACTGTATATATGTAACACATTTTCTTTATCTATTCATCCATCAGTGGACATTAAAGTTGATTTCATACCATAGTTATTACAATAAATATGGAAGTGCGTAGTTTTATTGACATGCTGATTTCATTTTCTTGGGATATATACTTAGTGGTATGATTGATGGCTTGTATTATAGCTCTGTCTTCCATACTGTTTTTCATAATGGATGTACTAAATTACATAACCGCCAACCTTGTGTGATGATTCTACTTTTTGTCTTTTTGATAATAACTATTCTGAGCGAGATGGTTTGTGAGTGAGAGGGATTAAGCTTGGGTTTGCATGTAACCTGAATGGCTACTGATCAGTTGAGTATATCTCATAAACTTGTTGTCCATCTGTATGTATCATTTTGAGAAATATCTTTTCAGGTCCTTTGCTGATTTTAATTGAATTAGTTGGTTAATTTTTTTTCTTTCTTCAAAAGAAATGGCATTCAAAACAACCTGCCCATATTCGACCTCTCATTTTAGTTTCAGGTAGGAGTGAATATATGGGTGTTGGAAATATACAGTAACTTGCCTTTTTGGACAGTGCTATTTTTTTCAGTGTACATGAGACAGGTTGTTTGGCATACATTTTCTTAATTAGAAAAATGCTTTAAAAGTTATTTAAAGTAATAAGAAAGCAAAATGATAATCATTTCTTTAAATAAACTCCCACATTCTTATGTTATACTCTTGTTTCTTTATCTGAAGATTTTTTTTGACTATCACAACACAGTTTCAGGTTGGTAGAAAGAGACAACAGATATACTTGGTAATGCTATTTTAAGTTTCTAATTTATTTATTAAGGCATGTAGAAACTTAGCTGAAAATCTTTGGAAAGATGAAGAAAAAAAACTTAGTCTCATCACATATTTCTTAGAAACTTAAAAGCCTCCAACTGGTAAAGAGTTACATTATCAACTATATAGCATTCAGCCCAATTCAAGTAGCCTAATTGCATGCTGCAAGAGGGACCTTTTCATTGGGTGCTAATATCATTACTAAGAAAAACGTTTGTTTTTTTTTTAAAATCCATAAGTTAGTTATTTTCTTTTAAGGAAATATAGAATGATAGCACTACATACTTGGTTCTTACCTCAAATTCAGTATCACCTAAAAGCCTGTTTTTATCCTGTTGATACACTGAAAACCATGAGTTCCTGATTATTTTTTGTGGTTCAGTATAATAGACAATACATAACTTTCCTACTTTTTTTTTTGTTAAATGTAGCTCATATTTTTCCTTATTCTGAAATTAGTTTATCTCCTCCAGGTTATTTGATAGATGTTCTTTCATTCCCATGTACAAAAAAAAAAAAAAAAAAGAAAAGAAAAAAGTGAAGTCTTAACAGATGTGATAGCACCAATTCTCAGCCAATTTATACAGAATGTATCACTTATCTTAAGGGTAAAATTTAAAGTTTAATTGCTTGGCTTACTCATGTCTAAAATGCCATTAATGTTCTTATAAACTTCTAAGTGATGCTGTTATGAGTAAATGTATTAATGAAAACAAAGCACTTAAAGGAGTGCTTGTTACTACATGATAAACACTATATGAGATGTGTTTTCGATGAGGCGGGTGATGACTCCATTTTGTTATCTTTATCATTTAAAAATATAATGTTTACTAAGAAAATTCTTTTAAAATCCATTAATTTGTTATTTTATTTTTTATTTTTGTTGGTACTGGGGTTCCTGGAAGCCCTTCTACCTCCGGGCTACACTCCCAGACCTATTTTATATTTTGAAACAGGGTCTCTTAAGCCAGCTGAGGCTGGCTTCGAACCTGCGCGATCCTACTGTCTCCGCCTCCCAAGCGCGGGGATTACAAGCGTGCGCCACCACGCCCGGCTTTTAATTTGTTATTTTAAGGAAATCCAGAATTACATCAGAATGTGCCTGCTTTCAGTCTGAGAACGAATATATATGTGAAAACCAAAGACATGATACATGTATGACACATGTATGATAAGTGTGTGTGTATGAGTGTATGTATGTATTCTTTCTATTCCATTTACTCATTTATTATTGGACGATTCTTCTTCTTCTTCTTCTTCTTCTTCTTCTTCTTCTTCTTCTTCTCCTCCTCCTCCTCCTCCTCCTCCTCCTCCTCCTCCTCCTCCTCCTCCTCCTTCTCCTCTTTCTCGTCTTCTTCCTCCTCCTCTTCTGCTTCTCCTTCTCCTCCTTCTCTCCCCTTCTCCTCCTTTTCCTCCTTCCTTTTGATATTAAAAAATTTTTCTGTGCTTTTCAAAAGTTCATTGATTTTACTATTTACAGAGAGCCTCAAGATGATGACAAAAGTTTTCTTGCTTATTATTGTACCCAGGAATACCTAAAGTTCAATTGTAAAATCATCAACAGTTGAAAAAGTTTTCCCCTCTATTGCTTTAAAAATCCATAGTCAATAATCAAATAGATGCATGATTACCTCTACATTAATCATGGGTAAATATAATATAGTGTTGGTTATGATTTATTTATGAGCAAATTGAACAAAAAACAGTGTCTAATAACACTAAGATTTTACAAATGTATAGGGAAATGGAAATTCATATAATTTGTAAAGAGAAAAATGTCAATTACATTCCAAAGTGACAAAATTATCAAGAGAAGAATAAAAAACATGTAAATAATAACATCAATTCTGCATTTAAATTTACATCTAACTTCTAGTGTTTCAAAAGAATTGTTAAAATTTTATTGTATTTCTGTAAGAATTTTAAAAAAGAGAACCCTAAATGTCACTGAAAGGTAAACTAATTATATTTTAGTTTATGCCATTCTAACAATGAAATAGTATAATAGAAATGAATGAATAGATGAATATATGGATCAATTTAAAAGAAATTTAAATTGAAGAAGCTAATTGTCTTCAAGAAAGCTACGGAGCTATTATAACAAAACAGCATGGCATTGGCACAAAAACATACAGACAGATCCATGGAATAAAATAGAAGATACCAAGAAAAATCCTCATATTTATAGCCAGTTGATTTTTGACAAGTGGGCCAAAATTTTGCTGGAACAAAGACAGTCTTTTCAACAAACAGTGCTAAAGAATCTATATCCCTGTATAAGAGAATAAATTTATATTTCAACTCATCACCTTGCGTGAGCCAACACAAGATGGATCAGAAACCTAAAAATTAGAGCAGAAACGTTGCGATTATTAGAAGAAAACATAAGAACAACTCTCCAACATACAGGTACGGAGAGAGCCTTCCTCAATAAGACCTCCAGACCTCAGAAAATAAATCTAAAAATCAATACATGAGATAGAATCAAATTCAAAAGCTCATTCAAAGCTGGGCATAGTGGCGCATGCTTATAATCTCAGTACTTGAGAGGCTGAGACAGAAGGATTTCAGACTCAAGGCCATCCTCAGTTAAATCGTGAGGCCCTCTGCAACTTAGCGAAACCCTATTTCACAATAAAAAATTAAACAGCACTGAGGGTATAGCTTGGCGGTAGAATGCCATTGGGTTCAATCTCAAGTTCCACTAAATAAATAAATAAATAAATAAATAAATAAATAAATAAATATGCTCCTGTGCGGCAAAGGAAGCCATCAAGAATATGAAGAAGGAGCCTAGAGAATGGGGGAAGATTATAAGCTATTCCCCTGACTGAAAACTAATATCTAGAAAAAATAAAAAAACTCAAAACACTTAACACTATAAAGAAAACAATAAAAATGGGAAATTCAACTGCATAGAAACTTCTTAAAAGAAGACACAATGGCCAATAAATAAATGAGCATCCAACATCAATAGTAATAAGAGCAATGTAAATCAAAACTACACTGAGGTTCTAACTCCAGTTAGAATGGGAATCATTAAGAATACAAATAATAATAAATGATAATGAGGATGTGGGGAACAGGAACTCTTACACACTTTTGGTGGGACTGCAAATTAGTACAACCATTCATTACAGAAGTTTTTCAAAAGAGGAATAGAACAACCATATACCCCAGCTATACCACTCCACAATATCTTGCCAACATTAAGTCAGGATGCTATAGTGATAACATGCTATATATGTTTATAGCAGCACAGTTTACATATGAACCAGTCTGGATATCTGTAAATAAATGAATGGATAAAAACAAATGTCCTGTGTACAAAGAATAAATTTTAGCTGGGCGCAGTGGCTCACACTTGTAATCCCAGCATTCAGGAGACTGAGACAGGAGGATCGTGGTTTGTGGACAGCCTCAGCTACTTAGTGAGGCCCTTTGCAACTCAGTGAGACCCTGTTTCAAAATAAAGAATAAAGCTGGGCTTGTTGGCACATGCTTGTCATCCCCATGCTTGGGAGAAGGAGACAGTAGGATCGTGCGGGTTCTAAGCCAGCCATGCTGGCTTAAGAGACCCTATTTCCAAATAAAAAATATAAAATAGGCCTGGAAGTGTAACCCAAAGGTAGAAGGGTTTTCAGGAACCCCAGTACCACAGAAAGAAAGAAAGAAAGAAAGAAAGAAAGAAAGAAAGAAAGAAAGAAAGAAAGAAAGAAAGAAAGAAAGAAAGAAGAAAGAAAGAGAAAGGAAAGAAAGAAAGAAAGAAAGAAAGAAAGAAAGAAAGAAAGAAAGAGAAAGAAAGAAAGAAAGAAAGATAGATTGCCAAGATGGCAGCCACAGCTATGATAGCTGGCAGCAACCAAATAGGACATGTATTCCTCTAAGAAATCCCGGACATCACATTTTGGTTTAATAACTGATTGGGACAATATAGAGAGACATTTATAGCCATGACTTCCTACCTAAAATATAAGAGAGAAGAGACAGACTTAGATGGTGAAGATGGAGGCAGAGGCCAGTATTTGAGAGAGGTAGATAAATCCAAATCAATCTGCCTTGAACTGTTGGAGAAATTTCCCCCAAAAAGACTGCTCTTGCCCCACATGCTCTGGAATTCTGGACAACACACTACGTAAGAAAAATGCTTCGGAGGAGGACCAAGATGGCAGTGGCGGCAGCAGCCAGTATCAGGGAGAGGCAGGTGGATTCATTCTAATCTACCCTGAACTTTTGAGGAAATCTTCCTAAAAGTAGACTGCACCTGCCCCACATGCTCAGGAACTCTGGACAACATACTACATAAGAAAAATGTTCAGGGCGCATCAGATGGAGCCCTGCATAGTCAGATCAGCTGGTGCCATGAGTCCTGGGAGCCAAGGGCGCTCCCAGCCTAAGTGCTCATCTGTGCAGCTCTGGGGCTGGGTGCACGTGGAGCAGCAGGACCCGCTCTCCATGGTGAAGCTGTGGGCCTCTGCTCTTGGGGGGTAGATAAAACACATTGCTACCAAGTACTTGGGCCCTCAACTCCTGCAAAAGACACATACCGTTTTCTTTTATTAAAAAATATTGAGGGAGGAAGATGGCTGTGGCTGCAGTTGCGGCTATAGTGGCAACCATGGCTGCAGCGGTGATGGTTAGCAGAGGCTAAATAGGACATGCATTTCTCTGAGAAACCCTGGACAACAGATTGTGATTTAATAGCTGATTGGGACAACACACAGAAACATTCCAGTCATGACTTCCTATCTGAAATATAGGAGCGAGAGTGGAAAATGGTGGAATTAGAGGCAAGATTGCAGTGCGGTGCCCGCCACTGCAAAAAAAAAAAAGTGATTTTTGGAGGGATATCCCAGAAGAGATAGGAAAGCAGATTGATTCTGCCAAATATACACAGGAATACTTAACAACAACATACTCTGGGAGAGACCAAGAAGGCGGCGGTGGCCACTATTTGGGAGAGGCAGAAAAATCCAACCAAATCTACCTTGAATTTTTGAAAAAATCTCACCAAAAGTAGTCTGTTCCTGCCCCACATGCTCACGAACTCTGGAAAACATACTATGTAAGAAAAGGTTTTGTGGAAATTGACCAAGATGGTGGCAGTGGTGGCAGACAGTGTTCAGGAGAGGCAGACAGATCCAATCCAATCCACCTTGAATTTTTGAAGAAATCTCCCCCAAAGTAGACTATTCCTGCCACATATGTGCAGGAATTCTGGAGAGCATACTATGTAAGAAAAATGTTCGTGGCATGTGGGAGGGAGCCCCACCCATATTGCTGAGCCAGCTCACTGTGCAGGGTGTCCTGGGAGACCTCAGCTCATGGACTCCATGCTCATCTGTACTGTGCTGGGAGCCAGGGTATACTTGGAGCAGCAGATCCAGATCCCGCTCTCCATGGTGAGGATGTGAGCCTCTGCTTTCAGTGGGGAGATAAAATCCATTGCTGCTAGGGAATTGGGCTCCCAGATTCTGTAAATGAAAAATGCTGTCTTCTCCTACTTAAAGAAATATTTATATATGGAGGGAAAAATAAGAAACTCTGTAAACGTCCTGGTCACCATGACAGGGACTGGAGCCTGCCCTAGGGTGAGGCCGGGTCTGGAGCCAGGAAGGCCGGGCCCAGAGCCTGCCACTCAGCAGGCCTGGAACTGGGGCCTGCTCCACAGCAAAGGGCCAGCAGGTTTCTTCAACTGCATGGCGAGGAAGCACTAGAAGGTGTGACTGCCTCACTTAATCTCTCAGCAGATTTCCAGATCCAAGAGATCTCTATTAAAAAATAAAAATTTGGTTGTGAGTGGATCATCTTGCCAAAGTTACTCACCTTCTGGCTTTCAGGTTTTAGTAAGTGGGAATAAGTGTGGAGAAATAGAAGCTATAATACATTGTTGGTGGGATTGCAAGTTGGTACAACCACTTTGGAGAACAGTATAGAAGATCCTCAGAAGAAGGAAAACGAACTTACCATATGATCCAACACCACCACCTCTGGGTATCTATCAAAAAGTATAAAAACCACAATACCAAACTAATGAATGAACAACCATGTTCATAGCTGCACAGTTCAGCATTGCCAAAATGTGGACCCAGCCAAGACATCCTTCAAGGGATGAGTGGATTTCAAAACTACACAAGCCATAAGAGAGAACAAAATTATGGTATTTACAGTGAAATGTCACAAAAATAAAAAAAATAAGAAATCAGATGCTTTTCTTAATGTGCAAAATATTAGGGAGAAATGGGTAACAGGAACTCTAGATGAAGAAGGAACACTATAGAGGAGCAATTAAGGTGACATATCTGAGGGGATAAGGCAAACTCTTTAAAGCACATGATGGCCGGGCATGGTGGCACACGCTTGTAATCCCCATACTTGGGAGGTGGAGACAAGAGGATCGGGCAGGTTCAAAACCAGCCTTGCTGGTTTAAGAGACCCTGTTTCCAAGTAAAAATAGAAAAAAAAATAGGTCTGGGAGTGTAGCCTGGAGGTAGAAGAGTTTCCAGGAAACCCAGTACCACCAAATTTAATTAATTAATTAATTAATTAAGTCCATGATGTACTTAAACATATCAATCAGGAAACCAAGCATGGGTAGAGACAGGGGAAGGGAAGGGGTTAGAGATTGGGCAGGGACTGATTGAGTGATGTGTGCAAATATATCTCCACAAGGTTTTTTTTTAATCTCATTGAGATGTATGACTACAATGCACCAATAAAAAATTATAAAAGAAAGAAAAGAAAGAAAGAAGGAAAGAAGGAAAGAAAAAAGAAAGAAGAAAGAGAAGGAAAGAAAGAAAAAGAGAAAGGAAGAATAAAAAGTAGGGCTGGGTGTAGCTCAGATGTAGAATGCCCCTGGATTCCATCACTAGAACTGCAAAAACAAAAACAAAAAAACAAAAATTTAAATAAACATAATTTTCCTTCAAAAGTGTTAAAATACTGAATTTTCTCCTATAAATAATTAAAAGAATCTAATTTTCTTTTTGCTTGGTTCATTTGTATTTCTTTTCAGGTAATTTGGCCAGTTTTTCTGGTACCCTCAAATGATTTTAAAAAACTTTTACAAGAAAAAAGTTTGCTGGAAGCCTATCTTTTATTAGTCCTGTTGATGACTATGATATAGTGATGAATAATTAACATCTCAGAATTAAGCATATTTAAGCTCACTTAGCCCTATGCTTCTAAGGTTCTTTTTCCAATTTCAAATTGAGAAACATATTTTTCATTCTATAAATTTCTCAGTATTACATGAGAACAGGAAAACCTAGAAGTAGACAAGATGTATTAAATAACAATATTGCTATTCTTAAGGGAATATAAATCTCCAATTCCACAAATGTTAGCATGTCAGTTATTTCTTTTTTTGTGTGTGAAATGTCTATTTAGATCACTTTCCCAGTTTTTGATTGGGTTATTTGATTTCTTGGCATGCAGTTTCTTGAGTTCTCTGTATATTCTAGATTTTAGTCTCCTATCAAAGGAATAGTTGGCAAAAATATTTTCCCATCTTGTGGGCTCTCTGTTGAAGTTCTTGGTAGTTTCCTTTGCTGTACAGGAGTTCTTCAGTTTCATGCAAACCTACATATTAATCCTCCTCTTAATTTCTTTTGCCTTTGGAGTCTTTTTGAGAAAGTTGTTACCTGTGCCTATATATTGAAGTGTTAAACCTATGCCCTCTTCAAGGAGCTGCAAGGTCTCTGGTATGATTTTCAAATCTTTGATCCATCTTGAACCAACTCTTGACCAGGGTGAGAAAGAGAGGTTAATTTATATTTTCTGCATATGGTTAACCAGTTTTGCCAACACCATTTATTGAACAGGCTATCTTATTTCCAGTGCATATTTTGGCCTCTGTCAAAAATCAATTGGCCATAAGTGTATAAACTTTTTCCTGAGTCTTCTATTCTGCTCCGTTGGCCTATGTATCTGTTTTTGTGTGAATACCATGCTGTTTTTATTACTATGGCTTTGTTGCATAGTATGAAGTCAGGAATTGTGATGCTCCTGCATGTGTTTTGTTGCTGAGAACTACTTTAGCTATTCTGGGTTTTTATCGATCAAATGGCCAATAAATGTTATGTAAACATGTTCAACATCATTAGCAATCAGAGAGATGCAAATTAAAACTACCCTGAGATTTCACCTAAGTCCAGTTAGAATGGCAATCATAAGTGCAATCACTTTGTAAAAAGAATGGAGGATTCTCAGAAGAATGGGAATATACCTACCATTAGATCTAGCAATATCACTCCTGGGTATTATCACTCAAAAGAATGGAAACCAACTACCAAACTATGCATGCATATTTATGTTCAGAATCACACAATTCACCATTGCCAAAGTATGGAACCAGCCAAAATGTTCTTCAACAGATAAATGGATTATAAAACTATGGAATATGTGCACAGTAGAATTTTACTCAGCCATAGAAAAGAACAAAATTTTGTCACTTGCAGGGGACATCATGCTAAGTGAGATTAGTCAGTCACAAAAAGTAAAAAATCATATGCTCTCCCCAATATGTGGAAGCTAGGGGGGAAAAGTGTCATAAGAGGAACTCTAGACAAAGAAAGAGAAACCATAAATGAGAAAATAAGGTGATCTAACTGAGGGGGATGGAAGAGGAAAATTCCATAAGGTACAGGATGTACATTCACAAACATATCAAAGTCAATTAGTAAGCCAAATATCAGAGGGAGGAAGAGGTAGGGAATGGGGTGGAGTTGGGGAAGTAGTGTAAGCATGTATGCCTCTACCATCTTGTACCCAAATAAGATTTATGACTATAATGCACCAATAAAAAAACTTTTAAAAAGTCATTTATTACCAAGAAATTGGCATCTGTTTTTACTTGTAGCATACATCAAAATTACATTTTTCTGAGAATTTCTAATCCTAAACTCTCAATTCTGATAAAACAGTTCATAGAAATTTACCATTTTAATTACTCACCTTAATATCTGATATATAACAGGTATGGAAATAGGAATATCTAGAATCTTAAGCAAAACATTTTGCTTTTGCTGGGTATATTGTCCATAAAAGTCATGTAGTTTTGTAACTTTTTAGCTTCATTTACTTCAAAATTATTAGTGGTGGTTTTCAACATTATGATAAATTTTATCATTAAAATCATTGTTAATAATCACTTTAACATAATTCCAAAGTGAGAACATTCACTGGAGGATATTCACTGGAAACAATTTATGGAAACAATTTAGGTGTCCATTAAAAAATGAATGGATTGTAAAATTATTGTGTATACACACTGTGAAATTTTAATCTGCCATCAAAAAGAAAATAATTACGTAATTTGTAAAAAAAAAAAAAAGACGGAATTTGAGAATAGTTTGCCAAGCAAGATTATCCAGTCACAGAAAGCGAAGAGTCATATGTTTGCATTCAAATGTGAAATCTTCAAAGAAACTTAGAGACAAAAAGGTAAAGGAAGAGAGACTAAAGTAGAATAGTGCAGGGGAGTATGGGGAGGGAAGGGAAGAGGTGAAAGGAGATGACTGAGGATGTAAAGTTCAAATAACCCCTTGTGTATAAATGAAGCTAACCATTACAATGTTTATAATCTGGGGAAAGGAAGGAAGCTGGATGGGACATGGAGGGAAACACAACAAAAGTTGCGGACATATATGTTTATGTCACTCCAAACACTATGATATGATTAAAATGCAATGACAAAAACTGTCTCTTTTTCAGTTTCACAAATATATAACTTAAAATTTTAGCTTCTGTATAGTAGGATCCAATGAAGAAAAACTGACTTAAATTTTTGTGTGACTTATATTTTAAGAAGACTTAACCATATTGTAAATATATGAAATACAAGATACTAACAAATAGTTATTTCTTTTTTTGTGGTACTAGAGGTGGAAATTGGAGCTTTTCTACCTCTGGGCTATACTCCAAGACCTATTTTATACTTTATTTGGAAACAGGGTCTCACTAACTTGCTAGAGCCTCACTAAGTACTTGAGGCTGGCTTCGAACCTGTGCGATCCTCTTGTCTCTGTCTCTCAAGTACTGGGATTACAAGCGTGCACCACCACGCCCAGTGAAATATTTTAAAATATAAACATGCACAATGCTTCTAAAATTTTTCATATTTGCTACTCATTCATTAATTAACATGGCATATAGCCAAGCATGGTGGTACATGACTTTCATCCCAGTACTTGGGAGGCTGAGACAGGAATATTGCAGGTTCACAGTCAGTCTCAGCTATTTAGCAAGATACTCTGCAAATTAATGAGTCTCTGTTTCAAATAAACAAATGAATTAATAGGGTTGTAGTACAGTGGGTGAATGTCCCTGTGTTAAATCTCGAATAACAACTACACAACACACACACACACGCACATGTACACATACGCACATGTACACATACACATACAAAATTAACATGGTACTTGGGAGGCTTAAAGAGGAGGATTGCAGGTTCAAAGTCAGCCTCAGAAATTTAATGAGAGCATATTTCCAAATAAAAATAAAATAGTTCTAGGAGCTAGATCTTCATGGTAGAATGCCCCTAAATTTAATTCTTAAACACACACATACACACACTCAAAACAACATCACACACACACACACACACACACACACACACACACACCCTTCCTTTTAAAATCATTCATCACATGAATTATGTCCTTCCAAATAAAACCCTTAGAAATCCCACTTCCAGCCAGGGTGGATCAACAACGATTGATCTACCCTTCTGATTAAAATAAAAAATGTAAAATTTTGTTTCTGTCAAGACACTGCACATCAGATGACGTAGGCCAGTGGTTTATGATAGATGGGGGAAAAAAGAAAAAAGGAACCTATTTTAAATGCAGTTTGCGAGTGTTTCTGGGCTGAGGGAGGATACCTCTTTGGATGCTGGTGGGCTTTCTGACATTGAAGAGATGGAGCATCTAGCGGATCTTAGGGAATAGAATTCGCAGGACAGAGTGATGGATAAAAGGGAACTCTAGAGAGAGAACTCTAGAGATCTGCACAGGATCCTTTTTGAGTAGGTACATAACATATTCTGACTTATGCAGGTAGGTGAAAAAATTAGCCAAGGCTGAGAAAAGAATTGTCAGAAAAGTTGAGAAATAACAATGCCAAATACTCACACAAATCAGAGAACAACAGTGACTCTTCCCACCACAAACTGGGAAAGCTCAGGCGTCACAGAATACTCTGTGTACTACAAGACTGACTGATTGTGCCCCCATAGTGGAAAGACATTAGCTCTAGACAGAGCACTCAGAACACTAGCTCTGCTTGTAAAAAAAAAAAAAAAAAGTTTAAAAACAAAGCCCAGAAGGGAGAATTCTAGATTAAATATGACTATAAACATATAATTGCAAGTAGTTCTAAAGAATGGTTACAACATGCAATATTCATGCCCAAATTATCATTTTATGTGATTGGACTCAGGTTGCCTTAACTTTGCCAGTTCTTTCTCTATTTTTTTCTCTTTTGGTGTTCATTTTTCTTTCACTGATACATGAAGATACTTTATACTGTAAGGAATTCTATTCATAAATTTGTTGTTCCCTCTGATTGTTGTAAATATTTTCCCTATTATGCAACTTGGACTTTATTACTGGTGACTTTCCCATGTCTTCAGTAGAAAAGTAACACATATTTACTGAAGAAAAAATTGAGTTAATAATATTAAGATAATTAAAAACATTTATTTTTATTTTCCCACAAAGAAAAGACTCAGCCAGGATGGCAACAATGGCAAATTTTATTAAACACTTAAAAATAATTAAAAGGATATCATTTGAAGTCAGTATTTGTGAGGACTTCTGCATGCTTCTTATTCCTGAGAATTGCTTCGGCTATTCTGAGCCTTTTGTTTTTTTCCTCGTGAAATCTATGATTTTTTTTTTTATCTCTGAGAATGACATTGGTATTTTGTTAGGCATTGTTTTGATGCTCTAGATCATTTTAGTATAATAACCATTTTTATAATGATCATTCAACTTTTCCAGAAGCAGAGGAGATATTTCTGTCTTCTAATTTCTTCTTCAATTTTTTCCTTCATATTTAGAAGTTTTCATTTTAGAGGTCTTTTGATTTTGATATTATTAGAAATGAGATTTTTTTGAATTTCTCTTTCAATGGATTCAGCAAGTCTCATAATACCTGATTTCAAAATTATACTACAAAGCTATAATAATAAAAGCAGGATGGTATTGGCATATAAACAAATATGCTAATAAAACAGAATAGAAGATAAAAAATAAATCTACACACTTATAACCTATTGATTTTTGACAAAAGTATCAATCACATACATTGAAGAAAAGACAGACTTCTGAACAAATAGTGTCAGGAAAATTAGTTATCCATTTTTGGGGAACTGGAATTAAATCCCTACTTCTTATCCTGCATAAGAGTCAAATCCAGACAGGTCAAATGCCAAGAAATTAGAAGGGAGATTCTGAAATTACTAGAGTAGGACATAGGTCCAACACTTTACATAGAGGCAAAGGTAGACACCATATCATTTGCAGAAATATGGGCACATTCTCATATGGTCCAGCTATACCACTTCTGAGTATTTTCCCAAAAGGACTTAGATTAGAATATTATATTAATACATGCATATCCATGTTTATATCAGCACAATTTATAACAGCCAAATTATGAAACCAACCTAGGTGTCCATAAACAGATAAATGGTTCCAAAATTATATTGCATGCATTATAATTAGTAAAATCACTAACCTCTTATTATTAAATATGCATAGTGGTTTAAAATGTCTTCAAAGATATATGATAAAAATTTATATTTCTAGAATTTTCTCATGAAACATAAATTTCTGGAAATAGAACTGTTATGTCAAATATATTTTAATTTAACACTTAGGGACATATTACACTTCAGGAATATAAAGGGCATACTTTTTTTTTTTTGCAGTACTGGGGATGGGACCCAGAGACATACTATCTCTGAGCTATACCCCCAACCCTTATTTTTATTCTTTATTTTGAAACACAGTCTCACTGAGTTGCAAGGGGCCTCACTAAGTAGCTGGGGCTGTCTGCAAACTGTGATTCTCCTGTCTCAGCTTCCTGAATGCTGGGATTACAAGTATGTGCCACCATGCCAGGCAGGAGTATACTTTTTCTAGGACCTAAAACTTCAAGAGAAATATGTTTTCACAAGGTATAATGGTTTATGCCATACTTGTAATTCAAACACTTGGGAAAGTGAAATAAGAGGATTCCAGGTTTGATGCCATTGTGTGGTAGCTTAGTAAGAATCCGTGTTTTAAAATTAAAAAAAAATAAATAATAGGGCTATGTGTGTAGCTTAGAGGTATCATTCTTCTGATTTTTAATCTCCAGGTATGCACACACACACACACACACACACACACACACACACACACACACATTCTTTTCCCCTACTCAACTTTAGAAATAAAACCAAGTATATATGTAGATATGCATGTATGTATTTGTGTGGTACTGGATATTGAACCCAGGGATATTTTACATCTGAGTTAGACCTCTAGCTTTTTTCACTGCTTAATTTTTTCCCATGATTTTTTTTTTTAATTTTTGACTGGTGCATTGTTGTCATACATCTTAGTGGAATACAAGATGGTAGAGGCATACATGCATACATCACCCAATTAGGCCTTACACAATTCCTGCCATTTCTTCCTCCCTCCCTCCTTCTCATGTTTGCTTTAGTAATCGACTTTGATATGTTTGTTAATTTTTCTTTTATGAATTTATTAGTACATTGTAGTTATACATTATAATGAGATTCAGAGCAAAACACAAATAAATAAACACAGAACTTGGCATATTTCCCTCCACGTTGCACCCCACTTGACTTCCTCCCTCCCATCTGTGTCCATGGGAGATGGGTAGCGATACTTACATAGATGGACATGGCACTATTGGAGCCGTTTCCTCCATTGGTCCTCCTTTATCCTCCCCTCCCCTTTCTCCCTCTGTCCCGTTTCAATGTTCTAGTGGTCTCTTTACTCATTTATATAAAGTTCCTTTTATTTCTTTTTTTCTCACTAGCTTCCACATACGAGAGAAAATATACAACCCTTAGCTTTCTGAGAGGGGCTGGCCTCTCTTAATGTAAAAAAATTCTTTAGTTTCATCCCTTTCTGTGCAAATGCATAATTTTGTTCTTCTTTATGGATGAGTAAAATTCCATTGTGGGTATATACCACACTTTCTTTATCCATCCACCTGTTGACAGATACCTAGGCTGGTTCTGTAATGTGTCTATTGTGAATTGTGCTGCTATAAACCTGGGTGCAATTATTTTATTTTTATTTTGAAGTTTCACTAAGTTACCACTTTCTGGCTTCAAAGCTATGATCCTCCTATTTCAGCCTCCTTAGCACTAGGATTACAGTCGGGCATCACTACACCCTGTTATTTTTTTATTTGTTATGAATGGCATGCTATGTCTTCTCTAGTCAGCAGAAGCAGATGACCTTTTAAAATGTTTTCTCTGCTTCTCCCATTGTTTTCCTATTTATGCCTCTCAGGAGACCTTTAAAATGTTTTCAGTTTGTCCCCTGACTTTTCACAACACAATTTTTTTCTCCCCATTATGTCTAAAAGATGACTCCTCTATTTCTTGAGTCTGTCATAAGTTTTACTGATCCCACTGCTCCCTCTTCAGATTTTTCTTTATCTCTGTCTCACATGTGTTCCCTCTTTTAATAGAAAAATTTTGTTAATTTTTTTTATCTGTTGTGCAGATATGTCCTTTACATTCTTGCACATCCTCAAATACCTCTATTTCTACCTCACTTTGGGTCTTTGGTAAGTAGATTCCTTTGCCCCTTTAAGATCTGTAGTTTCCTTTCCAGTATCTCATTCTGCATATGAAAAATTCAAAAGAGCTCAATCTGATTCTTGACCTGTGCAGTCCTCTTTCCAAAAATCATGTATGCCTTTTAACTTATACTAGACTTGAGGGAATTTACAGACTACATGGAGATACCTGTGGCATATTTATCACACCTTTCATACTTTTGGTCTACATTTTTTATCTCTACCTTGAGGGTAAGTTTCTAGGTAACTAAATCTAGTCTCACAAGTTATCTGTACATGTATACTTTGTAAGTCCCATTTGTCAATCACCACAAGACACTCCTATGTGATTATAAATGTCCTTCATAAGTATTTATATTTAGTATATTTTTTAAAAATCTTGCACTGGGGAATTTGCTTTGCTTTCTGGATGGTGTTAATCTTTTTGGGTGCAGAGTTAATTTTTTATTTAGTTTTCTCAGGACAATTGAGAGATGTGTTACAAAAATGAGAAATTTATCAGTTGCTTAGTGAGAATTTTATATGAGGAGCGATAGGATACATGGGAAAAATGCAATATGAAACATAATGGTGCCTGAAATTCTTAGTTACAACTAAAAGCTGGTTTCTGAATAATGATATAACTTTATCTGACACATAATATAGAATACAAACAGAATTTTCTCCTTTTACTATTCTACTATTTTCTCTCCTCTCTTGTCTGAAGCCCGTTTTCTTTCCTATTTTTACTCTAGCTTATATATGACAGAAAACATATACACCTTTACCTTCTGAGACTGGCTGATCTCACTAAGCATAATATACTCTAAATCTACCCATTTTACTGCAAATTACAATATTTTGTTCTTTCTACCTGAGTAAAACTTCACTCTGTGCATATATATCACTCTTTTCTTTCTTTTCCTTCTTTCTTTCTTTCTTTCTTTCTTTCTTTCTTTCTTTCTCTCTTTCTTTCTTTCTTTCTTTCCTTCTTTTCTTTCTTTCTTTCTTTCTTCCTTCTTTCTTTCTTTTTCTTTTTTTTCTTTATTTCCTTTCTTCCTTCTGTTCTTTCTTTTCTTTTCTTATATTTTTCTTTTCTTTTTTCTTTTCTTTCTTTCTCTTTTAGGTACTGGGAATGGGACCCAGGGGCATTCTACCTCCATGCTATACCCCAAGCTCTATATTTTTATTCTTTATTTTGAAACAAGGTTTTACTAAGCCTCAGAGGGCCTCATTAAGTAGCTGAAGCTGTCTGCAAACCTGTTATCCTCCTGGCTCAGCCTCCCATGTACTGGGATTACAAGTGTGTGCCACCACACTTAATCTCACTAACATGTACGGGAAGATGGTTGTGGGGACTGGGGTTGAATCAGAAGAGAAATACAACATGTATATGTGTGCATGTGCATGTATATATGTATTACAAATGTATCAATTTGATACTATGTTTTAAAATTATATTGCACCTATAAAATGACTGCTTTTAACAATATAAACACTACTAAGGCATTATGGGTAGGCGGTTAAATCTATAAAGGCAATACATGGCCTTAAATTATAATTATGGGCATTTCAAATTATAAATGATAATTGAATTAACTGGATGAGATTCTATAGAGAACATGTGCACTGTAAGAAAGAAGTGTATGTAAGCCGGGCGTAGTGGCTCATGCTTTTAATCCCTGCACTTGGGAGGCTGAGACAGGAGGATTGCACAAGTTCGTAGCCAGCCTCAGCCACTGAGTAAGGCTCTCAGCAACTTAGTGAGACCCTGTTTCCAAATAAAGCATAAAACAAGTCTGGGAGTGTAGCCCAGAGGTAGAAAGCCACTAGGTTCAACCCCTAGTGCCACCAAAAAAAAAAAAAAAAAAAAGAAAGAAAGAAAGAAAGAAAGAAAGAAGTGTATTTATTTTTTATTTATTTATTTATTTATTTATTTTTGGTGGTACTGGGGTTCCTGGAAGCCCTTCTACGTCCGGGCTACCCTCCCAGACCTATTTTTATATTTTTATTTGGAAACAGTGTCTCTTAAACCAGCGAGGCTGGCTCCGAACCAGCATGATCCTCCTGTCTCCTCCTCCCAAGCTCCCAAGTGCGGGGATTACAAGCATGCGCCACCACGCCCGGTGAAAGAAGTGTATTTAAGGGTGAATTACATAAAACTTCAATATTTAGAGACAGATAAAGGAGTATAAAATGATAATTAAGACAGAAGAAATTAGGAATATTAGAAAAATACATGGCAAGATATTAAAAATAAACTACAGCTCACCAAAAGAGAAAGTATGGTTGACCATCTGAAATGTCTGATCAAGTAGGGCAAAAAGTATGTTATAGTTCTATGGATATATTTACTTGTATACTTATAGTGGGTAAATACTACTATGTACTGAAGCACCAAGGAGTGTTATTCATACAGATAGTAACGTTTTGCCATATTACAAATTACACTTCCTTTCAGAAGCTCAGCCTTGTGCCTGGGTCACTCAAACAATAGACGCCACACTCCAAGGTGGAAAGAGAAGCCATAACTCAAAGTTCATAGGGAATAGAAATGAATCAGTTACAAAGCTGTAAAATATCCACTCACAATAAGATTGTAATTAGTTGGAAGTAGTAGAAAATAAAGGCAGTATTTTAATGTTTTCAAAATTTTTATTGTTTCCCCTTGACGCCAAGTAAAAACAGTGATACTGTGAGTAGACCTTCGTGGAATGCTAGACTTTATAAATTATCTCTACAGATGTGGGGAGGGGAACAATACACTGTGTTTCTCTTATGTATAGAGAGTTTAAAATATAGGAGTTGATTAGTCTGGTTTTATTAACTTCAGGGCCAAGGAGACATGGGTATGTTGGCATTGGTCTGGTTTTATAAAGAATTTCGGGAAGCCGGGCCTGGTGGCACACGCTTGTAATCCCCGCACTTGGGAGGCGGAGACAGGAGGATCACGCAGGTTCGAAGCCAGCTGTGCTGGCTTAAGAGACCCTGTTTCCACATTTAAAAAAAAAAATGTATAAAATAGGTCTGAGAGTATAGCCCGTGGGAGTGTAGCCTGGAGGTAGAAGGGCTTCCAGGGACCCCAGTAACACACACACACACACACACACACACACACACACACACCAAAAAAAAAATTAATGAAAGAAAAAAGAATTTCGGGGGGAAAAAAAAAGATGAGCGATTCCTCCAGATCAGAAGACTACATTTGTGAGAGGCCCAGCATATGGTTGTCACCTAAAATGGGGGAGAGACCTCAACAGAATAAAAGTGGATCTCTAGGAAATGGGGTTAATCAACAGCTACTGAAACAATATTCCTTCACACACATCAAAGGAATTTCAGAACTTTTAACTGAAATCTCAATCTAGATGGCTATATTTCTATTATGTTCTCATAAAGGTTGCCCCTAAAATTAGTATTAAGTAGCTCCAATGCTCAAGAGATGTAATATTTTATCATAAAAATAAAGAAAAGTCAAGTGGGAACTTGTCTACTCTTTTTTCTCACCTCTCTCTGAATGGATTAGAAATGGATGGGAAGCAAATGTGGCAACCAAACTTCTACTTATTACTACAGGAGACACACTGGCTTCTGGACCAAGCTCAACAAGGACTACATCCACAACTGTGAAGTTGAGAGATTTTATGATTAGGCTGGACTAGAAATGCCATTTATTAAGACTGTTAACTTATCTGACAGCGTCAGGAATTCAGGAGACATTTTCCAGTTTACATAAATAGCAAAACATCATTCACACAAATCAAATATAAAAGGAGATTAATAGCAAAATATATAAGTACTTCTAATTAAAACCCTTGAGTCCTGTTTCATTAGCATAGCAGTTATATTTATACCTATTATAAACACAGTTATCTCCATGTGTGCATATCCTTGCTATATGTTATAAACTGGGTGTCTTAATACATTTACATTATTATTATTTTTTATTGGAACACTGCAGTCATACATCTTAATGGGGTACAAGATAGTAGAGGCATACATGCATACATCACTCATTTACCCTTTCCCTATTTCCCACCCTATTCCCATTTACTGGCATATTTTAAGAATCTTCTACACTTTGTTTTCCCCCTTTTTTGCCTTTTTTGTCTTAGAGAAGAACATGAGTAAACTACAGCTAGTAAGCAACCTCCAATTCCTGACTATTCTTCTAAAAAATTGTAATGGCATATCATTAATCTATTTATGTATGTATTTATTTATGTATTTATTTATTATCCACATCTAATTTTGCTATTACTGAAGAGGTGAGAAGTGACAACATATAGTATTTGACCTCTAAGACCTAAAAGATTTACTGTACACAAAGTTTGCCAACTTCTGATGTAGAGCAATGCTCTAGGAAACCTCCAGAATCAGAAGCAAGAGTAACTGCATCACATTCAAAGATTTTTCATTCAATGCCTGTTTTTGAAATTGATAGTAACAGATTGTTTTTAAGTGAAAACAAAACATGTTAATGTGTTTATGCATATAGCATGCTTTCATGAATCCCAGAAAACTGCCAAAATTATGCATCCTGCTTACAAATATTGTTAATTTATTTTAATTTCTCACAGCCAAGATATGCAATGTGGTTCCATGACTGAATTACACCCTCACTTAGAATAGAAGTGGCAATATATAAGACTTAATAGCATAGTAACTGCAATTTGTTTAACCTATATATAATAGATACGTGTATGGTAGAAAATATTGAAAATTTTAAGTAATTATTTATTAATTGAAATGAATCTCAATTTGAAGTAAAGAGAAAAATTGAAATATAATATAAAAACCATCTACAAAAACATGTAATGGGACTGAGACAAATGATTAACTGATACACATGCCATGTGAAATAAAAAAAATCTAAGAGAACCACAAAGTTTTAACAACATCTAAACTCACTAATTATATAATTAATAGCTCTATTAAAAGTAAATATTAAGATATAAGGCAATTAAATTATAAAATTAAAATAAAAATGGAACAATTCTCCTAGAAAGTATTGGTACACTATTATCATTAATATAAAAATATCATTAATATTATAATGGCACAACTAAATATATCTATATCTATATATCTATATATATAAAAGAGATGTGAGAAAAGTTAGAAAAAGATAAAAGGGGAAATCATTCCATATTATATGACATAAACTTGTAAATATATAGCATTGTGAATTTATAAATTAGCTCTGCTTTAATATGTAGAATATCATCTAATAAATATCGCATGTTTATATGCATAAACATATCCAATACAAACAACAATATAACAAAACTAACACAATAAAAATTATACAGTCATAATTTTGTATCACAGGTATCCTAATTACATTTTATTTTTGTGTGTATTTTGATGTGTGATTCTAAGGATAAATATATTTTAAATTACCATCAAAGTGCTTGTTTTAAAATCTTTAGGCCATATTATAAAGTAAATCTCAGAGAAACAAAGTTATGTTCAGGTTATTTATTATATTATAGTAAATACATACAATTTACCTATCAATTTTAAAATGTAATTAAGTTAGAGAAATAAAACAAACCAAAAATATTAGTAAAGATGTTGATAGATATGGCAGATAGATGAAAAGTTCTCCTTTATTCCAACAAAACACTAAAGATCTGGAACAAGAATGGCAGACTTGGTGGTATTTGAGGACATATTTTTTAACATGTTCCAAAAGTCCAAAAAATTTACACAAAAATACCTGACAAGTCAGGCATGGTGGCGCAGGAGAATCGCAGTTCGCAGACAGCCTCATTGACTTAGTGAGGCCCTTTGCAACTCAGTGAGACCCTGTTTCAAAATAAAGAATAAAAAATTGGGCTGGGGGTATAGCTTGGAGGTAGAATGCCCCTGGGTTCTATTCTTCCCTAGTATCCCCCCCCCAAAAAAAAAGAACACACAGAGAGATATGGAAAAAAGCTAACTTGGAAAAGAAATGAAAGTGTGTAAATTTAAATATTTACTAATTACATATTGTTACACATTTCATACTTATGATTAAACCACAAATTTTCACTAGATTTTTGAAATAGCTTAATTTACTAGTCACTGTCAGAAAAAGAAAAAACTTAAATAAATATGGGCAATATTGTAAAATTACGTAATAAGTTGTTAAGTGGCATATGTTTTCTCAATTATGTGTAAACTAGAGAAAAAATAGGAAAGAAACGGGAATTTAGAGCCAAGTGTCGTGGCACATGCTTGTAATCCCATCCCTTGGAAGGCTGAGACAGGAGGATTGCGGGTTTCTGGCCAGCCTCTCCTACTTAGACAGGCCTCTGCAACTTAGTGTAACCACTTCTATTCAACACAGCACTTGGAAACTGTCACCTGGAAAATACGACTCAAGGAAGGAATCAAACAAATACAAATAGGGAAAGAAAAACTGACATTATATTTGAGGATGACATGATTCTTTACTTAAAAGATCCAATAAACTCATCCAGAAGACTTCTCGAGGTAATATTTTCAGCAAAGTAGTGGGATACAAAACCTTAAAGTTTAATGTTATCCACTTCCCTGGAGAATTGTTGCTTTGCACAAATATTCTGTCGAACTCTTACCTGTTTTTGTAAAGATATATATTGTAATGAAAAAAGCACGAGATGTGTAAACATAAGACTTGTGCTTAAAATTTATCTCTGTTGACTTAGCCTCTAGTTTTATATGAAACATGGTGCTTTTATTAATATCTCTGTTCTATGTGAAGATAAATGAATGGGTATTGAACATGAAAGTATTTTCATAAACTGAGACACAGGATATAATTCACATTATTACTTGTTAAACTACTGTACTGCCAGATATGATGGGGTGGTTGAATAAAATACAAACATACACACACACACACACACACACACACACACACACACACACAATTTGCAATGTAAATGCCTATCACCTGAAGGTGAACTGTAAAAGCGCTGAATATGACTAGTTTAGGGCCAGCTGGCAGAAATCCTTTGTTGAGTTAGTATTTCAATTTCATTATAGGTATTTAAGAAACACACACATCCATACACACACACACACACACACACACACACACACACCTGGGCTCCACTTAGTAAATTCTATTATGCCAATTGCAGCCTTGGCACACTTTCTTAGCAGAACAGCTATCAAAAGGTCACTTTTACTCATTTCTTTAGAACCATTAAAGAATAAGCATCAATTACGTATCTTGCCTTGACTATTAGAAAGGTCAAAAGTTGTAAAAAAAAATAAAAAGGCATGTCTTTAACTTAAAAATGTGATTAAGCTTCCTGAAAATTATAGCTCATATGTCACCTGAAACAGGTAACAATATTTTTCTCAATAATAAATAACTGCAAAAGCCACAAGCATTTTTTAAATTGTTTTATGGTTTGGGATGATCTGTGGTGTTGAGCAATAGTGTTAGGCAAAAGAACAAAAGAGTGATTTAATTTTAAAAGAAACTCTGTTACATTAGTGATCAAAATGACATGTTTTCATTGTAAGTACTTGAAGAATATAAACCAATTTTGTTTCCAAGATGTTCATTTAAATGCAACTATTACTTTCAGATTATAAAACTGTCCAAAGCAAGTAAAATAAAGCAAGAAATAATATTGATTATATCTGAAGAGCAGAAAAGTACTTTCATCACAGACTAAAATTATATTGCAGGTTGGATTTATATATTGCAGAAAGCTTGTACCTTAGAAAGAAGTCCTGGCCAACTCTTGATTAAAATAATATGCAAAACAGAAATATCTCAAATGCAATTGGTTTGTTTCTCTAAGAGAATGCCAACAAATACAACAAATTTCCACTTGCAGACTGAAAGGAGAGATTTTAGGATTATATAATCAGGACTCTCCCAAGCATATACCTGTCGGGCGCAGTGACGACTCTTACACGATCTTCCTCAAGCAGTTTTATTACCCCAGGTTCTTGTACAGTTCCCGTAAATCTTCTTCCCGTAAATCTTCTTCCATCGAATTCCTCCCCCCAGAAATCTTCCCCTTATATAGAGCCCAACAGCCAATCAGCAGACCGTTCACGTGCACAACTCATGGCAACAGCCAGTCCATTGGCTGTTGCCCTATGGCACGCGGTGTTCCCGTGTATCTCATGCTCTTGTCGTCACTTCCTGAAAGCTGTTTACCACCTAAGTGCTCTGGGGAATTTCCGCTCAGCGCCATCTTAGCTCTCGGACTTATTGGCTGATGGGCGGGGCCCATCACAGTTCCCCCTTTTTTGTTTTTTCAGACAGGAGAGGACAGAGGACTCAACCCCTGTATGTTTGGAAGGGGCTTCTAGGCCCACCACCTTTTGCCAGGGACGGGACAAGAATCAGTGGCAACCCGTATGCAGTTGAGCATGCCCTCCTCGGGATGCACCCTCCCGGGGTCCCGAGTGCAGTCCTAGCTGGCATCCTGTCATTAAGACTTTCCCATCGCCGCAAGCCATATTTGAGGGGATTGTCCCAACTCCATGGCTGCAAATGCCTGAGCTATGAGCACTTGATCTGTAGCGCGCTGACGGATTAGTTTTCTAAGACAATAGAGACATAAGATACACAGTAAGACCAGACAGAGACCAAGAGCACCCAGTCCAGCCCACTCTTTTAAATGACGAGAAGCTTGTTGGATCCAGGACATCAAGGTGCGGGCCATCACCGGGTCAACTCGAGTAGTATTGGTTTTGATGATCTCCAACCGCAACTGTTTTGTCAAATTGTCAAATTTCGATGACCAGTTATCTGTAGGATATGCAGAAAGCTCGCAAGAAATATTAGCGGCAATAGACGCGTTATCATTAATCATGACAAGGGGAGCTAAATCCGTGCAACTGCCATTTATCCCACAAAGAAGCCACAGATCAAATGGGTTAAAATGAAAGGCCATGGTCGGGCTCTGATAAGTAAAATTATAACCTGCAAAAGTAGAATTTGCTCCTGTGCCAATTTTAGGGGAAAAGGTAAAAGGATTAAGCGGGGAAAAACCTGAGCAGAATGACCCAAAGGCAATGGAAAAGGAAAAACAGTCAGAAGCCCCCATTGTGGATCAATCCAAGTATTGGCCAGGATTTAAGGTGGCCCTAACTAAATTTTGCCAGTCTCCTGGGGTCAGGGCATAGCGATGTAAACTCTCTATTATTGCTATATTGAAAGCAGCTGACGATCCATATGTGCAAACTGACTCTGCGAGATGCTTTAATCAGTTCGACAGCTTTCACTTGTTTAACGTTCCTCTTTTATACCGTCTAAAGCTGCCTGGCCCTCCTGCACAAATTTTCTAAAGCGCCTTTCTTCCAAACAGGCACGAATCAGCCGACAAAGCGGCCGAGTCCCTCCTGTGACAATACCTTGTTCTTCGGCGCGTTCTACATCTCTTCCCAATTTATCCCAGCTTGCTAAAGAAAGATTCCCTGATACTGTAAACCATGGCGCTACCCTATCTATTTGTTCGAGAAAATCTTGTATTGTCTTGTCCCTAAGCTTTAGGCCTCTACTTTTCAACAAAGCTTTCAATGCTTTATGCTACGGGTGAGATGGACTATTTCCCATCTTGTCGAATCAGGACCAGCCCGATTCTCTAACTTGCTTACACTAAAAAATATCCTCCTTAATGGAGCCCCCTTTGATCGGGGAAAATATCCTCCTTAATGGAGCCCCCTTTGATCGGGGAAAATAACCCTCCGTAAACGGAGCCTCCTCCTCCCTTTTTGGAGTCAAAGGAGTACTTACCAGCCAGCTGCCCTGGACTGCCGAGGTTCTGATCAAAGACACGATCTTCCTCAAGCAGTTTTATTACCCCAGGTTCTTGTACAGTACTTACCAGCTAGCTGCCCTGGACTGCCGAGGTTCTGATCAAAGCGAAGTTCCCCGTACGGGCCACCACTTGTCGGGCGCAGTGACGACTCTTACACGATCTTCCTCAAGCAGTTTTATTACCCCAGGTTCTTGTACAGTTCCCGTAAATCTTCTTCCCGTAAATCTTCTTCCATCGAATTCCTCCCCCCAGAAATCTTCCCCTTATATAGAGCCCAACAGCCAATCAGCAGACCGTTCACGTGCACAACTCATGGCAACAGCCAGTCCATTGGCTGTTGCCCTATGGCACGCGGTGTTCCCGTGTATCTCATGCTCTTGTCGTCACTTCCTGAAAGCTGTTTACCACCTAAGTGCTCTGGGGAATTTCCGCTCAGCGCCATCTTAGCTCTCGGACTTATTGGCTGATGGGCGGGGCCCATCATATACCAAAGGAACTTTTCTTGCAACTAACATCTCAATGTAATAGTAGCAGAGACTAAAAGCAAAGATGGCCAAAGACAGCTCCTATGATATAGAAATTTGCCAACAGACTGTCAAATTCAGACACTAACAAACTAACTCTTTCATCCCTATAGATTTCATTGGAACACACACCAAATAAAATGGCGTTATCCCACTAACTTGCTTACAATAGCTGTTGTGAAATACAGGAAAGATAAATTCCCAAGTGCCAAAGTTTCTTACTCTTCTTCTGGGTTTTCCTATGCACTAACTCCCTCCCATTCACTTGCCAAACTCAATCAAAACTGCAATTTCTGATAAGTATACCAGGAAAAATTAAACTTAGATCTTTCCTCTTCTGTGGCCAGAGACAAGCAGTCTCTAAGAAGACTTTGAGTAACTCATCCCGGTGTGAAAAGATGTTTCCTTCCATAAGAACAGCCCTATGTTCGGTTATATGTGGAAGCTAGATTGAAATTGGGAAACAAAAGGAATTTCAGAGAAGGTGAGATGCTAATATAACAGTGGAAAGGGATTTGAGGAGCAAGTCGGGGAGGCAGGGAGAAGGGAGACTTACTGAAGAAAACAGCTCAAATAATGTAAATTTATCAAATAATGTGAAGTTATCACAACAAAATTCAATATTATATATGGGGAGGGGAGGGAGTAAGATGGGGTCCAGACACTATGCAACTGTTATGTGCATGGATATTTTTATCACTCTGAACTTCATTATGCTGTATAATTACAATGCACCAATAAAAAGAATCAGTAAACAAAGAATAATACCTAAACATGGTGAACTGTGCAGAGATATAGATGTATCAAATAATTCAGGGGAAAAAAGCCGATGTTTTCTATCAAGTAGACAGCAAAACTAACAGGTGCACATACTACACACACACACACACACACACGCACACACACATACACACACGATAACATCCCTCTACTTAGTAATCTGAAGAGATATACAAAATTATTGTGTTTCCAATAAATATTTCATTTATCTAAATCACATTATTTTCCAAGTAATTTAAATGTTTTCAAATAGTGTTTTTTTTGAAATTTCATAAAAACCAATAAAATATGTATTATCCTAAAGATATCCTTAGTAATAAATGACAGCTATGGAATCACTGAATCAAAGGCTATGGGAGTTTTAGAGATTTGGAGGCTCATTAAATATTTCCTCCAGCTACCTTTACCAATTTATGAAAGTATAAGAAATAAATATGCACAAGCATAAAGCATAAATTCTGAGGCCCAAAAAGACTAACTCATGTTGAACACTGATTAATCATAAAAAATGCATTGCAGTTTTACATCATTCACTTAATCCTCCCATGTCCTTTATGTGTTGTGTGCATTTATGCATCTAAGGCTCTGAAGCCAGACTACCAGGTGGCTCTTACCTCTACCACTGATAGCTGTACTTGTTTTCTTCAAGCAAATTAAATCCTTGGGGCCTCCATTTGCTTACCTGGAAAGTGGGATAACACCTGCCTAAAAGGGCTTTTGAGAGGACTGCATGTCAAAATAGTAAGCTGTCAATCAATCACTTTGCGTGGGATGTTTTTGATTGAAAGTTTATCCCAGATTTATGTTCTGAAAGCCCATCTTACATCTGGTAACTCAATGATCTGGGTTTTTTTTGTTTGTTTGTTTTTGTTTTTGTTTTTGTTTTACAATTTGTTTGCTGTAGGATATCCCAAAATGTCTATCTTAACTCTAGAGGAAGATTTTAGATTTCTCTACGAATTCTTTTCCATTGTGGCTGTTGCTGCTAGGGATCAAACCCAGAACTTGCATGTGCTAAGCACCCACTCTACCACTGAACTATGTCTCCAGACCCCTTAGTAATTCTTATCCTACCCTTCTCCCTATATGGCATTATACTTGGCTATGCCAGTGTTTGGATTTAATAGGCATTTGCTGACTTCTATTATACGCCAGACACTCTTCTGCACACTATACTTGACATAGTATACACAAGTGTTACTGGCATTACATCCAGTAACTTTATAAAGCCAGTGGTGTTGACAATCATAAGCAGGATATATAAGAAATAAGTAGAATTGTCAAGTAGAATGTATAAGAAATCATAAGTAGAATTGTCAGACCAGTGGTGTTGATAATCCTAAGTAGGATATATCAGAAATATGTACTATATTAAATGGTAACATATTGTAAGGAGTAAATTATGAAAAGATATTATATATGCATGTGACCTTAAATACTGCAGTGAAATTTTTTTTAATATTTGTGGCCTGTGAAAAATAAAAGAACAGAATCGTGTAATATCTCTGTAAAAAACATTTCTGGAAAAGGGCCTGTAAAAAAGGTTCTGAAAAAAAAAATGTTTGGTGTGTTGTAGGTACAAAGATGAGGCCCAGAGTGGTTGTCAATATGAATAAAGGGAGAAATAGTCATAGATAATGCCATGAGCCCCAGAGCCTCAGGCGGATGAGGAGACTAAGCAGCCATCAAGGTAGGAAGAGAGCAAGCAAATTCAACAACCTAGAAATTAATAGATGGGAAAAGTAAGATCTAATGCTTAACCCAGAAAATGAGAAACTGACAATGCAAGGTATGAAGGTGGTGGGAGTGGCCGGAGAGGTTTCCATGAACAGGAGTAGGTTGAGTGGGGAGATAAAAAGCACAGGAAAGGGGCTGATAATGTGTGGGTGAAGTGAGGCTAACATGTTGTGTGTGTGTGTGTGTGTGTGTGTGTGTGTGTGTGTGTGTGTGCTCACATACACTCTACTGCGACTTAAGCCCAGGGGCATTCTGCCTCACAGCTCTACCCCATCCTCTTTTACTTTAAAATTTTGAAACAAGGACTCCCCAAATTACCATTTACTGGCAACCTGTAATCATCCTTTCTTGGCCTTCCAAGTACTCTAGGATTAAGGCACAGGCCCCACGCCCTGCTATAACATGCCATCTTAATTAAGAGAGTACTTGGTCTATAACTATTCAGAAAATATATGTGCATATGTGCACTCTAGAGCTAAAGCAGTAATAGAAGAGTTCAAAAACTGGCATCCAACTGCTATTTCTCTCAGCCATGTACTAGTTAAATTCTGCTCTACTGGGTTGAACAATGTTGTTGATAATTTTCCTCAAAAGTGTATATAATAAAACATTAACCTGCAATGTTATGATTTTTATCTCAAATAAATTCCACCTGCAAAGCAATGTATTGGTATGAACTAACACTGATCTTGGAGAACACTGATTATTATATTCTTTGTAAATTTAAAGGCATTATTTCATTCAATTTTCTTTTTCTCATTTAATTTTTACATTAGTTTTTACCAGGTAAGTACAGTAAGATATTTAATAAACTAAACAGAGCATCTTTTTTTTTAAAATCTCATTTCAGAAAGAAGATTCATTTTTATTGGTGCATTCTAATTATATATCATAGTGAGTTACCAAGTGAAAAATAAATACTTGTACACAGCATTCATTATGTGGTTTCCTCTAGCTCTTGCCCTGTTCCTCCTCTCCCAAAAGATATTTACTTCAATACAAATAACTTCATGTAAGAGAAAGTAATATTCTTCGTCAATGTATCATAACTCCTGTTTGAAGTTTGTCATCAACTATTGCACTTTTACCCTTGTATGTGTGTGTGTGTGTGTGCGTGTGTGTGCGTGTGCGTGTGCGCGCGTGTGTGTGTGCGTGAGTGCGTGCGTGCGTGTGCGTGCGTGCGCGTGTGTGTGTCTGTGTGTGATATTGGAAATGAAACCCAGGGGCATTGTACCCCCATGCTACACCACCAGCCCTATTTTTTTATCTTTTTATTTATATTTTAAACAGGGTCTCACAGAGTTGCTAAGAGCCTCGCTAAGTAGCTGAGGGTGTCCGTGCACAGTGATCCTCCTGTCTGCCTCCTGAATGCTGGGATTACAAATGCATGTCACCACATCCGGCCTTCCCTAGTGTTTTCTGAGAAACAAATAAGAGACGCAGGTAGGAGGAACAAAGGTATAGATTCTTGTATCTCACAGCCAACTTTATAGATGGGAGGAGTACAGAAATTCTCCCCACCCCTGTGTCTTTCATAATCTGTTAATAGGGATTTTGCAAAGATATATATGTATATATACACCTGTATATGTATATGTGTACATATATGTATGTGTGTGTTTCAATTCAATATTCTATGCTTTTTAATAAGTAGAGATGCCAAGGCTCTAGAATAAATTCTCCCTCATCTTAATTTTCCCAGTGTTTTCGTTGTTTTTGTTTTCATGATCTTAGGTTCCCAGTAGACATTTAACATTGCAATTGAGACAGATTGCATCAGTTAATAGACAATTGCTCTTTTTTGGCTGAATTTCACTGGATGTGTTTAGAACTTTCTGTGTTTATTAAACAACAAAGGTAAGGTAAGCCAAATATTAGTTTTCTTTTATCTGACCTTACTTCATTCAAAGACAATCTATACCAGAGACCTGAATAAAACCAAGGATACAATTATTTTAGTAATAGTTATAGATCATTTGCCTCCTAGGTAATTAGAGTTTGACTTACTTTTTCCATTTTATAGATTCATAAAAATCTGTATTCCAATAGAGAATTGGAATTTGTTTTAAATTGACCAAGGGAAATTTAAACGACTTTTCAATTTCCACAATAACATATGGGGAAGCTATTTTAATTCCTGTTCTACGGAGGAGGGCTGGAATTTAAAGGACATTCTACTGTTGTTCAGCTGGTTAATGACAGAAGTATATTTTGTGTCCAGATTTCCATGACTAAGAAAATATTCTATTTTTAAAATATATCACTCCTTCTCCCCATGTCCTTTAAATCAAAGGATGAATAAAACAGAAAAAAGAGATTTGCACTCTGAGATATATTACACATTTTAAGGGCACAAATTATAAATTTATTGCTATGAATAAATTTCTATAAGACATTAAGAAAATGAACAACTATCTTTCATTCATTCATGAACCTTTTATAGAAAATTATAGTTCCCAGATGATCACTACCTAAACATAAAAAATGCATTGAAAATTTTACTCATTTTTTACTTGAATAGAGAAAGAATCAGAGAACTACTTTTAATATCAAAATAACCCTTGAGTTTTAGTTATTATTTTACTTCTTCCTAGTTGTGTGGTATCTGGACAAGTTGTTCCTTTCTCTAAGTTTGGATATGTTTTTTGGTTCAAGAGCCAGGCTTTTAATACAAATCTTGTAAACTTAAGAGTTTACCAAAATAGCTATAAACCAGCAATTTTTACATTCTTGATATGTTCCAGGCATGGTTCTAAAATTATATGTATTTATTCATTTAATTGTCTTATGGACTTAAGCGCGAGGTCATATTATCATTGAACTTTTACAGACAAAAGAGAAAAGCACAGAGCGGAGTCTACCAGATGCACCCCCAAGCAATCAGGGCCTCTACTATTAATCTCTGGGCTGGGCTGATCTGTTTTACATCAAAGAAAGCATGATTACAAAGTATGCTGTAAATTGCTGTTCAATTGTTCTGTTAATGATTTTTAATATTGTTTAAATTTATTATGTATATGCATATATATCCCTGTAATGTACATGCATGAGCAGAATATTATTTAAGCTGACATCCACTGTATTTACAAATCTAGCAAATGTTTCTTCTTTTTTTTTTTTTTGGTGGTACTGGGGTTCCTGGAAGCCCTTCTACCTCCGGGCTACACTCCCAGACCTATTTTATATTTTTGAAACAGGGTCTCTTACGCCAGCGCTGCTGGCTTTGAACCTGCGCGATCCTCCTGTCTCTGCCTCCCAAGCGCGGGGATTACAAGTGTGCGCCACCACGCCTGGCCCAAATGTTTCTTGATTATAACTATTTTAACCAACTTATAGTAAGGCAGAAAAAAATGTGTCACATGTATTTACACAGTCTGTAAGGGTAGCCTTACTTTACAATACTTCTCTTAATGGCATATATAAGCAGGTCATCTGATCTTTAATCTGAAGACATTGATAGAGGGTAGAAAAATAAAATCGGTTCCTCTAAACAGAAGCCTCCTTCCCAGTTTGGGCAGCTTTCCTTTCTAATGCAGGGCTTAAAGTTCACTAAATCTGAAAATTTACATCAAGTCTTTGGGGTCAAAATTGACTTGCTTATGAGATATTCCCCACATCCATCCATGTCTCCTATAGAAATGGCTGAGTTATATAGATACTGGGATGAAGTATTGTCCAGGCAAAAGTATACAAGAGCCAATGTTAGTTCTGCGCCCTCTACTCTTTCTCGTTGTGACATCACATGCCAGGACTGTGAAATTGCAGCCACAGGGACAACAGAACAAGTCCATGAAGGTTGGCTGTTTTTTACATTCCCTAACTAATAAAATATAGACTAATTCTATCCTGATTGAAGCCGCATTTCACATAAACTGTGGACCATTAAAGAAATACACATCAGCGTTTAGTATGTTTGCTAATGATATTATCATCATTGGTGACAATCAACCATGACATGTTGTAATCTAATTCGGCTAGCTTTCTATGTGTCTTGGGTTGACTTAGTAAGAATTGGGATTCTTCACCTTTCCTCAAATGTCTAAGTTGGGGCTACACAATAATATACATGGTACTACAGATCATGAAGCATGCCAGACATTTTGATCATTGCCCTTGTCAGCAAGATTCTGAAAGCTTCCTGACCCCAAAATGTAGTGTCAAATATACAGGGTAAGATTGCTGAATCGCAGATATGTGAGATTTGAAGAGGAAAGTCTTGTTAAGGGCTGTCATGCTAAACCTGGGTGTCTGTCTTTCATCTTAGGGGGAATGTGTGTCCTGTAAAAGAATAATCAAGTTGGGCATGGTGGCACATGCTTGTAATCCCAGCAGTCTGGAGGCTGAGACCCGAGGGTTGCATTTTGCTACAGCCTCGGCTACTTAGTGAGGCCCTCCGCAATTTAGTGAGACCCTGTTCAAATTAAAGAATAAAAAATAGGGCAGGGGGTATAGCTTGGAGGTCAAATGCCCCTGAGTTCCATCCCCAGACCCACAAAAAAAAAAAAAGAATCAAAACAATGAATGGTCTTTTATAAGTAAAACATCTGATTCCATGATTATAAAATTTCTGAAAAGAGAGTTTAATGATGTAGCTCAATGGTCGAGTGCTTGCCTAGCGTGTGTGAGGCCCTGGGGCCAAAGCTCAGCACCAAAACAAAAAACAAACAAAAAATGTAAAAAAGATTTGTTATCATTGACTATTCATCTGAAACAACTGATTGGTGTATATCCACTCTTCAAGCTTTGCCCAGTGTTTTTATGCCCAAAACTGATTTTACTGGCTATTTAGGAAATCACTGAATATACTGAAGCTCAGGTGGCCCTGCTGACTTAAATTTGCCATTGCCCTGGGCTTCCATTCATTTACCTATCACTAAGATTGATTTTTATGTTTATGAACAGAGGCTTTTAATATTATATTGCCGCCGGGCGTGTAACCCGGAGGTAGAAGGGTTTCCAGGAACCCCAGTACCACCACCAAAAAAACAAATGATATTGCAGCTGGACATGGTGGCACGCACCTGTAATCCCAGTACTTGGGAGGTTGAAGCAGGAAGATCACAGGTTTGCGTCCAGCTTAGCTACTTAATGAGTCCCTCTACAACTTAGTGAGACCCTGCTTAAAAATAAAGAATAAAAAATAGGGATGAGGGTATAGCTCAATGATAGAATTCTCCTGGGTTCAATCCCCAGTACTGAAAAATAAATAAATAAATAAATAAATAAATAAATAAATAAATAAACAAATAGTAACACAACATAAAGTACACCTTATCCACAGAAGAAATAAAGTGAGGTTCACTCCTTTCATTGTGGCAGAAGTATAGACTGGCTAACCTAATCTTTGATTTTTATGTGCTATTATGCTGATTCATGGGAGGCTCTCACCACTGATGTTAGTTGGTCTCCAATTACAAAGTTTTAAACATTTTACTATTTTCCCACATTCTCATAACAGTACCTGATGGTCTTCTTATACTTTAAGAAATTGCACAATATAAAGATAAATGGCAACAGAAAAACAGTATATTGATGAAACACTGAAAAAAAATTCACTCAGACCCAACTTAGAGTCTTCTGTTTAAAAACTCCCATTTTAATAGCAACTTGTGTTTCATTACTGTAACTTTTATTAGAATTTTTGAGATTTTTGGAAACATGTATATTTGTTAACTAATTCCTATTTGGGGACCAACACAATGCATCATCTTTACTAATCAAGCTGGAAATATCGAAATAATAAATTAATTCAATATCAACATATGGAAATTTCTTAATACTAACAGTAAATGGCATTCACTGTTTCAGTTTTTCTAAAAAGTTCCCACTGCGCACATTTTATTAAATTTCAAAAATGCATTTATTTCTTCAATATGATATCATATTTAGATGTGCAACCTATTAACATAGCTTCCACGTGTCCAAAATTAGTGTATAAACATGGAGTTTACAAAGCTGTTGAAAGAAAATCTATTGAGTGTTGCATATGTATGTGTACTTTGTGTAGATGGGAAATATGTATATTATTTGCTTTAAAATTCTCATCCTTTGATTAATTTATTACAATGCATCCACACTGCTGATCATCTGCAACCATTAAGAAGTGTGCTAAATTCCTGCGTACTAATATAAAAATATGCATGATACCTAGTTAAGAAAAAAGCCAGTAATGTGTAAGCAGTTTATTTAAAATAAAAGTCTTTGAATATTTACCCAAGGATGCTCTATGTGAATATTTTAAAAAATGTATTTAATAGAAGCTGCAAATCGAGATGAGTGGAAGACACTCCAGGTACTTTGAAAATTTTTAGATAAGTATATATTATTACAAATAAATGATTCCATTGATATAATTTCAAGCAAAAGGTATTTGAAGTAAAATGGGACAGGGGAGTATGTGGCAATATTAAAGTGGCAAGAGAAAATAATAACCTTCAGCGGAAAATAATAACATGTAATTTTTATAATGGTGCCAAGTAATCTCACTATTCAGTTTTTATTGGTAAAATTAATTCAATTTTTTAAAAATGCCTTACCTCTTCACATAAGTAACTCCCAAGCCCCTGTGGAATGTTCAGACACATCGCTCCTATTAGCTTACTTTGTAAAGTTTTGAAGCTGCCAAAAGTTTAAAGATTTTGGAAAATGCTCTATTTAGAAACAACTCTGATTAATTCAGTATATCCTTTTTAAATGTCTCTTTCTACCAACCAGTTTTGCATGATAATAGTGTATTTATTTCTTAACACTTCAAATTATCCAGCTTTTTTATCCTCTTCACACCAAAAGTCATAATTATTTCCATAGCAACCATTCTTATTGTCAATGTTAAAAATTTTTGACTTCTATTGGGTATTTTTTTTAAGGAGCACAGGAACATTTAAATAACCAAAGGTGCTATTTTATGAAAAATGATAAAAATTAAGAAGAAAAAAACATGTATTGGGCTTTGTTATGGTTTGGGTGTCTCCCAAAGGCCCTAGGCTTAGTGCCCAGCATGGCCTTTTGGATGGTGGCAGGACCTTTAAGAGCTGGGTTCCAGTGAGAGGTTTTATTATACCTGAGAAGACGCATTTGAAGAGATTTTTGTACCCTGCTCCATTCTTCTTCCTCTTCCTCTTCCCTTCTTGCCCATCTCAGCCATAAGGTGAGTGGTATTATCTTTTGCCATGATGTTATCACCTGGGCCCAAAGTAACAAAGCCCACGAGATCATAGACTGAAACTTCTGAAACTGAACCTTTCTTCTTTATAAAGTTGATTATCTCAGGGATTTTCTAATGTAATGGAAAGCTGACCTACATTGGTTTTTACTTAAATAACTTACACAGAAATCATAATATTGCTGTAAGTATGGTAAAAATTCAATGCTCCTGTTATTTAGTAACATCAAATGATAAATACTATCTCTTTCTTATAGTTAAAATTGTACCAAGAAACAAATCTTAACATACATAATACAGTCTACAGTAAGTGTATTCACATTTTCAGTTAGGGAATCCACTCTCTATATATGATTTTATGAATTAAATAAAAAGTTGAGCCAAAAATATTGTCATTTAGAAAATAATTTATTTTATCATATTCTATGGATAATAAATAAGAAGTATTTTCTATGATGCATTCTCAAAAACCAGAATGATGAACATTGAAGCAAAACTCATTCTTCCCACAGACTGTTGCTTGAAATCATCGATTGGAACCACCGGATGGAAATACTGAGTTATTAAAAAGAGGAGGGGAATAAGTTTAACTTTATCATACCTAAAGATTTGTTTATAGATGGCAGGTTATTTTAGCTGGATCTTGCTAGTAGTCATTATTACCACCATCGACAGAACATAAGGAGAGAAATAGAATACAAAACTATTAGCTCTGTCTTGCCCCAACTCACACAGCAAATTGGCTATAGATCCCAAGCTACTAGCTTCCCTTCTCCTAGTTTATTGTTCAGTGAAGCAGTACATCAAATGAAAGGGCAAAAAGATTAAGTTAGAAAAAAATGTGAAATATAGGTGCTTAACATGTGCTGCCATAATTGTTAATCAGTAAAATTTTAAACTCTAAAAAAGAAACTTCCTTTTTCTATATGTAATATATTTATACATTGAATTGAAAGTATTCCAAATATCTACTATGTGAAACATGAGTGCTGTCTTATTTTCTGCAATAAAGGCATGCATGGCTATTGTCTCTGTTCCTAAGTATTAATTTAGTCAAACGAACAAGTGAGATAAATCATGCAAAAGCTAGAAGAAATATTAAAGCTAGAGAAACCCTGGAACTAACAATCTCCACTCCAAAGCTGGACTATGAGGACTGAGTTGCTTTTAGGAGCAGGGTGCTCAGCATGAGAAAGATCTCTCCGCTGAGGGCAGGTGCGAGCTCCCTCTGTGCTTTCAATGGGGGCCCCGGGTTCAGGATAATTATGCTCCTCTTCTAGCTGCCTGGTTTGCAATCTCCTCTCTCTGTTCACATCTCTATAACTGTATTAAAACATTTTCTTGTTTCTTTCTTTTTCTCCACCACCTGCACTATATGTGAGCATCTCCTAGACAGGAATTGTGTCTAGTTTTCAATATTTGGCAAGTGATACAAATTCAGTATGTTACTGTGGGTTCTACTGATATGATTTAGTGGATAATCCAATGAAATTTTAAGATATACTTCTTCCAGTTCCTAACTAGCCTCTTGTACTTCACAAGCTTTCTGTGACACTAAATAAATAAGTATTGTATAGCTCTGGAGAGTTTGCAAAATAGTTTAGCGTGTGCAATTTTATTTACTTTTAGGCGGAAATTAGGAACATCAACTATATACCAGGAAATTCACTATTAATTGTATGTTGCATGTAAGGTAGCCAAGTTTCAAAGTGTTTAAATATATTATACAAAATAAAAGAAATAACTGAATGAAGCAGTCAGATTCAGAGACAGAAGTTTTTTTAATTCCTATTTTCTTAATCCAGAGACTTCATTTTTTCAAGGACACTATACTATTTTTCTAGAAGTAAGCCTAATTCTTTGGAATCATGTGATTGGTATGCCATAATTAGCCATTTACACTTCAAGTAATATTAAAATATTTGTTTTTATATTTTGCATTTATGTTTGTATTTAGTAGAACTGTAGCTCATGAGTAACAGAAGAGATACATTTTATAAAGGATAATATAATTAAATAATTTCAAACTTGATAAATTAAGGCCTTTATCTCCTTAGACTGTTTTATATTAAATATATTTTATATTTTTGTAGTTATAAGGTAATAATACTAACTACAATTGACTAAAAAGAACATTCTAAAACATATTTGTGACCCTCTTAATCGGCACTGTACTTATATAGTAATATATAATATGCTATATATAAATAATTATGAATTATTTGTTACATACTAACATCTATGTTCTATATTTTTTGTTATAATAAATGATAGCCAGCAGTTGATAGCCAAAAATCTTTAAAATTCTACCAAAAATAAAAGTTAACTTAAAATTCTACATCTAATGAATACATTCTTTAATAATACTAAGTCAAGATATTTGAAGATTTAAAAATTAAGAAAACTTGATATTATTACATATATATTATATAAAAGCTAATGTTAAATTTTCAGAATTTAAGTAAAAACCAATGTGGGTCAGCTTTCCATTACATTAGAAAATCCCTGAGATAATCAACTTTATAAAGTAGAAAGGTTCAGTTTCAGAAGTTTCAGTCTATGATCTCGTGGGCTTTGTTACTTTGGGCCCAGGTGATAACATCATGGCAAAAGATAATACCACTCACCTCTACTTAGAGCTACTAAGTAGAAATTCAAGCATTCAGAAAGAAATTAAGTATATTGGAAATTATAAGAATTAATATAAAAATCATTTTTCTCTTAATTTTGGACAACCACATATGACTGTCTATATTAGAGGTCTGATACTTCTGGTCCAGTTAAGATGGCACAGATTGTATCTTCCTATTCCTTCTCAAAAAGAAAACCCACAAACCTCAGAAATAAAGCAAAGGCAACCAAACCAGAATGAAAGAAACAAAGAGTGGCTAAACATCTCAGGATGAAAAGAACATAACAACCAAGCATGTTTTCACATCCCTACTTCAGCAAAGACAACGCAGGCCAGGCATTTTCTGACATCCAACCTAGCAAGAGAAGTTAGCCCAGCTAGGTTCATTTATCACTTGGAACAAACAGAAATTTCATCAATAACTCCAGGTGAGCCAGGAAGCCCCAGCAGAAGAATCAATTTGGGACCCCATAAAACATAGCCACAGAATGAGGTCTCCTTTATCAAGGCTGAGACTCATCTTCTCTAACAGAAGATACCAGTTGGCTGGGAAGCCCCATCAAGGGGAATCACATCAGAAGTTCTAACTCAGGAAGCCTCTTTGACCTGCATTCTAGAGATTTTCTTACAAATCCCAGAGGCACCATAAGGTTCAGGATGGTGAAGCTCCTTCCATTTTTTTTCTGAGAGAAAGCTCACTATTCTCTTCATAAAATATCACAGGGAATAGCAGTCAGGTAAGGATCAGAAAAACCAAGCAACCAAAATAACATCACAAAGGTTGTGTAGATGTAAGTTTTATTAGAACAAAGGGCCCGATGAAGTACAGAATCAGTATTCTAAACTTAACAGGTGACTGAAAAAATAAAAGATTAAACTAAGACTCCGAATCTCCAAACATAGTAGCCAAAATGTACAAGAGAGGTTATAAGAATATCAATCAGAGCTTGTCGTTATTCAGTGGTAGAATACTTATGTATGTTAACATGCAGGAGGCCATGGGTTTAATCCCAGAATCACAAACACCACCACCACCAAAATTTAAAAATAATGTCAAATAAATTATATTTTGAGTAAAGAAAATAACCAAAAGTGATAAAAAGACATCAGATAATATTTTAAAAATGAATTCCCCAGGAAGATATAAAGATCCATAATATATGTGTCCCCTAAAATAGAACTTCAAAATACCTGAAGCAATAATTAATAGATCTGAAAGGATAAACAAAATTTTGTAATTATAATTGGGGATTTTAACACCGCTACTCTGCCAACTGACAAAACTACTAAAAAAGCAAAGTTAGCAAGAATCTACAAGACCTGAAGAACATAGTTGACTAACAGGTTCTGATTAATATTTATAAGAAGTTCCAATAATATTAAGGTGCATTTTCCTTAAGCATCCATAGAAAATTCATGAAGACAGATAATATTCTGGGCCCTAAAAATAAATCTCAACAAAATATAAATATAAAATCATGAAGCATATTTGTCTGATAATAATGAAAGCAAATTGAAAATTTGAAAAAATAGTGTAAAATTTCAAAATACATGGAGATAAAAATATCTAACAAGGACGTGTCAAAGGAAATTAAAAAATAATTAAAATAATTATGAAAATGTAATATACCAAAATATGTAGGATGCAGCAAAATCAGTGCTGAGAGGGAAATTTATAGCACTAAATGCTTACATTAGTAAAGAGGAAAGGTGTCAAACCAATCGTGCGACCTCCCACCTTCAGTAAGAAGCAAGACATGAGCCAATTTATTCATTACTCATTTAATCTGAAGCATAATAAAGAAAAAAAAAACAAAGGTGAAGTTCCAAATCATTGAAACCAAAGAAAATAAATCTAGAAGAAAAATCAATGTAACAAAACTTTGGTTCTTTGAAAAATTCATTAAGATAGTTCAAATTCTATTAGTACTGGGGAAGATTACAAAAAAAGAAAAATAATTCAGTATTAGGAATAAAAGGAAGCAGACATACAAATCCTGAAGCTACTATAAAGAAAATAAGTAATATGATATTATATCAAGAAGATCCAATAAAATTAATGGAAAACCGCTAGTGCTGATAAGCAAATTTAGAAGCCTAGCCAGCTACAATATCAACTTATGAAATCAATAGCTTTTTTTACACCAATCATCAATTTACTAAAAAAATACTGAAAACAATGATATGATAGCTTCAAAAAGAATACAATATTTAGATGTAAATCTAGTCTGGAATTAAAGGACCTCTATGATGAAATCTGTAGATTACTGAAGAAAGAAACTGAAGGATATCTTAGAAGATAGAAAGGACCCCCCGTGTTCTTGGATATATAGAATAGACATAGTCAAAATGGACGTAAAACCAAAAGCAATTGATATGTTTAATGAAATTCCTATGAAAACACCAACATCATTTTTCACAGAAATAGGAAAAAACTGCCCTAAAATTCATATGGATAAACAAAAGATCTAGAATAGCCAAAACAATTCTTAGGAATAAGAACTATGCTGAAGGCATCACAATTCCTTACTTCAAACTATACTTCAAAGCTATAGTGATAAAACAGCATGATAAAAGAGCAGGGATTACAAGCCATGACAAAACGAGACCGTAGAACAATAGAACAGAATTAAAGATACAAAACAAAACAAAATTCCCATACATACAGCCACTTGATCTTTGACAGTGAGACCAGAAACATATACTGAAAAAAGGTAGCCTTTTCAAACATTGTACTGGGAAAACTTGTTAAATCATACATAGAAGAATCAAATTTAATTCTTACCTCTTACCTTGCCTAAGAGTCAACACAAGATGGCCAAAAGAGTTAGAAATTATACTAGAGATCTTGCAAGTACTAAAAGAGGACATAGAAACAACTTTCCAACATATGGGCATGGTAGAGACTTCTTCAATAAGACTCAAAAACTCAGGAAAAAAATTTAAAAAAATCAAATTGTGCTGTATCCAATTAGAAATCTTCAGTGTAACAAAAGCAACTATTAAAAACCTAAAGAATGAATCTAGAGAAAGGCAGAAAATCTTAGCTACTCTTCTGATAGAGGATTAAAATCTAGAATATATAAAGAACTTAAAATCACAATAGTAAAAAAGCAAAGAACTCAGTAAAAAATGGGAAATGGATTTCAGTAGATATTTCTAAAAAAAAACCCCAAATATCCAATAAATATATGATAAAATATTCAACATCACTAGCAATCATGGAAATGCAAATCAAAATGACACTGAAACAGGTACCTAACCCCTGTTAAAGTGGTAATCATCAAGAATGCAAATAATTATAAATGTTGGCAAGTATGTGAGGAAATGGGAATTTTCACACACTATTCATGGGATCATAATGCAGTGTAGCCACCATGGAGATCAGTATAGACATTCTTAGAAGACTGGGAATGGAGCAAGTATATGATTCAGCCTTACTATTCTTGGGGATCTTCCAAAATGAATTAAAGTTAGATTACTATAGGGATATATTCATTTTATAGCAGCACAATTGGCCTTGGTGTCCATCAACAGAAAAATGGATTATGAGATTATGCTATGTACATAAAATAGAATTTTCTTTAGCCATAAAAGTACACAATCATATTATTTTTACAGAAATGGATGGAACTGCAGAATATTATACTAAGTAAGATTAGTCAGACACAGCAAGTGAGGGCATTGTGTTTTCACTTATATGTGAAAGCAGGAAAGCTGGAAAGAAACTTAGAAACAAAGAGGACTTCAGATAAATGAGGAGAGAATAGCAGAACAGGGGAGGAGATTTGAGGAGGGAAATATGGAGGAGAAAGAGAAGATCTGATGATGGAAACAATTCAAATAATCTTTTGATCATACATGATGTTATTTGTATCAGTATTAATATTACCTATGAGGATGAGGTAATATCCTCTGAACTACTCACTATGATGTTTAATTTCAGTGCACCAGTAAAAAATAAAAATAAAAAGACAAAGGAGTGATATAAAAATGAGAAGTATAAGTTTAAAAACAGAATAAATAGAACAGATTTTCATAACTTCTACTCTTAAAAAAAAAAAAAACACAAACTCTCAGTGAACAAAAAAACAGGAAATCTGCTAAACCTGTAACTAAGAAGGAGCTAGAATTCCTCCTTTAAAACAAACCTGATCAGCCGGGCGTGGTGGCGCACGCTTGTAATCCCCGCGCTTGGGAGGCAGAGACAGGAGGATAACGCAGGTTTAAAGCCAGCCGCGCGGGCTTAAGAGACCCTGTTTCCAAATAAAAATGTAAAATGGGTCTGGGAGTGTAGACTGGAGGTAGAAGGGCTTCCAGGAACCCCAGTACCACCAACAAAAACAAACAAACAAACAAAAAAACCTGATCAAAGAAATGCCCACCCATTGATGGGAAAATGAATGCCAGTTTTATAAAAATCTTACAAGAAATGCAAAAACAGGAATACAAAATCCAAATGAAGACATTATCAAAAATAAAAGGAAGCCTAGTGAGCCAGTGATCTCATGAAGTTAGATACACCAATACTCAATAAAATGTAGCAAATTAAATCCAACTGTGTACACAAAGGGACCATAATCCATGAATGACCCAGGTTTCCTCAAGTGTGCGAAACTGATTTTGCATTTGAAAACCTATTAATCCCCATGTTGACAATCGGTAATATAAAATGCATATAATTCCCAAGAATATATTTATGGTACATTGAAATCTCACATCATTATATAGTTTGTAATGATAGAGACAGGTGATACACAGAGTACTAGGTGAGCTTTTCCTTTGCCCCCTCCTCACTGCCTCCCCTTCCCCACACATGATATTGAGACTAGAATTCCTAATTTCACATACGAAGCCAGGTGTGGTGATGCATGCTGGTAATACCAGTACTGTTCTCCAGGTCCAATTGTTTTCCTGTAAATGTCATAATTTTGTTCTTTACTGCTGAATATTCCTTATTCCATTGTGTGCATATCCTATAATTTTGTAGTCTATTCATCTGTTCACACATACCTAGGTTAGTTCTATGATTTGGCTATTTTGAATTGTGTTACTATAAACATGGCTATGCATGCATATATAGCTATAATATTCTGATTTTATATATTTTGGAAAGATATCGAAGAGTGGTATGGCTGGATTATATGATGTATCTGTTCCAAGTTATCTGAGGCATCAATACACTGATCCCCATACTATCTGCACTATCATGAGGACATGGAAGAAGCCTGAGGAACAAAAGGTTCCGAAAGAGTTAAGGCAGTTTGGCGAAAGGTCAAGCTTTCCGAGACTCTGGGTGACTTCTGGTCTTTCCGGTATTTCTTACCCCCAACCCACCAGTGAGAGCAGGAACTGGCTGTAATCATGCTCTTAATAAGCTTTAACCAGGCCTCTTTGTTTCTTCTTGTTTTTTAATTTTCCCTCCATGATTGTATTCTGCAAGCATATGACGTATGTTCTATATCAGTCATTCTGCATTGTGTTTGAGATTGTACTTTGAGGTTTTTTTTTTTTTTCTTTTGAAGTTGTGGTTTTGGTGCAGGGAAAAAAGTATAAAAATTTAATTCTAGAGAATAAAGTTGTCAGTTGTCCAAGAGACGACTGTCCATGTCTTCATTTCAGATCTCTCCCTCCCAAGTCCCAGGGAAGAATCCCCATACTGAATCACCATGTAGAGAACAGCTCTAGGTGCGTATGTAAACACTGAGCACAAACAGGTCAATGCAGTGATCCATCCTGAGCCCCTACGCTGCCTAGACTGCCATACCAATCTGGAAAGAACAAGCTCATGCTGCAAGGGACTGAAAATGGCTGAGGTGAACTTTTGGTCCATAATCATTGTAGCAAACTATATGTGATGCTTGTCAGCAAAGGATTCTAATAGACTAGAACCATGTGTCTCACCCTGGCCCTGGGTATGCTCCATCTGTATACGTTACACTGAATTATTAGGAAGTGCCCAAGGTTAGGTGTCACCAGCCCGGTACTTAGTTCTAAGTCAAAGTTCAGAACTTCCCACTCTATTGTATTAGTTAACTTTATTGTCAGTGTGACCAAAACATCTGGCATTTTAGACGAGGAATGACTTATTTGGGCTCATGGCATCAGAGGTTCCATCTCCAGTCAGCCAATTCCAATACAGAAACATCATGGTAGCAGCATGTGGTAGATGAAGACTGCTCAGAAGAAGAAAAGAGGGTGAGAGGAAGGGACTAGAGACAGATGCAATCCCCAAGGTTATGTCCCAAGTGACTTCTAGCCATACTTTAGGCACTTATAGTAACTACTCAATATGTTCATTCAAATTATAAATCTATCAATGGATTGATGCACTGACGACAGTAGAGCCCTGATTCAACTTCACCTCTGAATATATTCTTTATTACCAACACAGTTTTCTGGGGTAAACCCTATATCTAAAACATAATTATTCTGCCCCAGTTAATGAAGTCTATCTCCATGTTATGCTTCTTGGAGAAGTGATCATTAATCTGTTCTATAAAAGGAACTCCTTTTTTTTGTGTGTGTGATACTGGGAATTGAACTCAGGGGCCTTATAACTCTTAGTTATACCCACAGCCCTATTTTATTTTTATTCTGAAACACTGTCTCACTAGGTTGAAGAGTCTCACTACTTAGTGAGACTATCCTTCAACCTGTGATCCTCCTGTCTCAGCCTCCCAAGTACTAGTACAGGCATGCACCACCGCACCTGGATAACAGGGGCTTCTTTAAACTGAAGAATTTAAGAAAGATGTAGCCATTGTCCTAATGAGATATTGTTTCTCTGATGTATTTACCCCATTCCATTCTAGCTTCCTACATAAAAATCATCTCATGCTGAGTAAGAAGCTGAGTGAAAAACTATCCTTTCTAGAAGCCCAGTGCCAGGAAGACGCTAGCAAAATCCACAAAAGCAGATTTGCAACTGCAGGGAAACTAACCAGACTTCAGACACTTATGCACATGTCTTGGCTCCCCACTTTGTCTTCCCCTTGCTACAGTCTTGAAGCTGTTGTCAATATGAAGAAGACAAATTTGTAGCTTAGCTGTCTTCTCAGTTTTGGCCAAAATGAGAATAAATTTATTTCTTGCTTCACCATTGTTTTTATATGTTAATTAAATTCTCCATACAATGGGGTCCATAAGGACCCACAGGGTCAAGTCTCTGGCTGGGGTCCCCAGCTACTTTCTCTTTTCCACTTAAGCTGAATCTAGAGTGGGTCTCCTGAGTCTCACAGCTAGAAGGATCTGCATGGTCTCAGGAATAGAACTGAGCCTGAAACACAACTGGTGGTGATGAAGACTAAGACATGAGCCTCACTAGTCAGGGTGTAGGTCTCTGCCTGGTACTAGAACTGGTCCAGAGGATCCATATGCAAGCACTAGCCTGGGGATGTCTATGCTGCCTGGGATTGGAGGACACAAATTAACCATGGCTGATCCCAAGTTGACCTTCACCTGAATCCCACACCTGTGAGGACCTGCAAAGTATGGTATTTGGCAGAGGGTGGTGTGCCCTGAGGATGGAATGATGCAGGCCAAAATTTAGGTGTGTCTCACTGGCACACAGGTCTCCACCTGATGCTAGGGCAGTTGAGTCTCCATTTATGAGCTCTGGCTTGAGTATAGGGGCCTTTGTTTCCTTCCAGATGCTGTATTTTATCTTGTAGGGCCAGGTAATAAGCTTCAAAGCAGAATTCTGTTCAAGCTTTCATGCTCTGATCCCTAACCATGAAACCTTCCCTTTACCCACTGCTGAAGACTACAGGAGTGATGCTAGAGACAAGCACTTAGCTTCCTGAATAATGCAGCTGTAGTGGCTCAGTCTGGGTGTATATTCATTAGAGAGGCAGTCAGGGGTTCTGCCTGGCCCTGGGTTTTACTGTGACCGGCTTCCCACTGGGTTTCAATCTCAACGCCTGAGCTTCATTACCTCTTCCTTCCTAAGCCGGAAGTTTAAGTAATTGAGATTAAGTTTTAAGTCATAAAAATTTGGATAAATTTCATATTTTTTAACAAAGTTAGGCAATCTTTGTTCCAAAGACCAAATGTGGTCTTCTGATTTTTTTTCTACATAAAGACTTAATAGAAGACATTTATACTACTCATGTATATATTTTTTAGATCTTATTTTGTGCCAAATGTTGGAATACCTGAAAGAGAACCATAAATTCTATTTATTATTTTCCATTGTAGAAATGGTTTACTGGATATTGCTCTATAACATTACCCAAAAAGTTCTGACTGTTCAATATAGAGTTCTCTAAGTCAACCTATGTTGAAAACTGGTCTAGATAACTGAAGGACAATATAGTTAGAAATAGAATCTGGAAAAAAAAACTTCTGTTGGTGCTCAGTTGAGGTTGGTCTAATATCTAGAATATACAAAGAACTCAAGAAACTCAACACTAAGAAAACAAATAACCAAATAAAAAATAGACACTTCGTGAAGGAAGAAATTCGAATGTCCAATAAATGCATGAAAAAATGCTCAACATTATTAGCAATCAGAGAGATGCAAGTCAAAACTACCCTGAGATTTCACTTAACTCTAACTAGTATGGCAATCATCCAAAATGCAAATTAGTGCAACCACTTTAAAAACAGTATGGAGGATCCTCAAAAGAATGGGAATGAAATTATCATATGACCCAGCAATACCACTTCTAGGTATCTACCCAAAAGAATGAAAACTGAACTACCAAACTAATGCATGTGTATCTACATTCATACCTGCACAATTCACCATTGCCAAACTATGAAAACAGCCAAGATGTCCATCAACAGATGAATGGATTATAAAACTCTGGGATATGTAGAAAATGGAATTTTACTCAGCCATAAAGAAAAACACAGTCACCTCATTTACAGGGAAATTGATGGAACTGGAGGACATTATGCTAAGCGAGATTAGTCACAAAAAAGAAGATATCAGATGCTCTCCCTAATATGAGAAAGCTAGGGAGAAATAGGTCATAGAAGGAACTCTATATGAAGGAGATACTATAGATGAGCAAATAACGCAACCTAACTGAAGGGATGGGAGGAAGAAAGAGGGAAATTCTCTAATGCACATGAACATACATTTCAAAGTCAATCACTAAGCCAAACATGAAAAAGCAGGAGGGGGAGGGAATTGGGTAAGGGCTAATTGGGTGATGTGTGCATATATATCTTCACCATCTTGTACCCCATTAATATGTATAACTACAATGCAGCAATAAGGGCTAATTGGGTGAAGAGTGCATGTATATCTACACAAGTCTTTTATCCCATTAAGATGTATGACTACAATGCACCAATAAAATTCTTCTTAATTTAAAAAAGAAATAGAATTTGGAGTTTACATTTTTATCACTGATGTTTTAAAAGAATTGCTATTTTACTTATTCTTTTCTTGGATGTTTTTGAAAAGCATATTATTATTTTATTATTTACTATTATTATTGTTTTGATATTCCCAGTTTGATCTTTTTTTTTTTTCCTTTGTGGTACTGAGAATTGGACCCAGGAGTACTCTACCTCTGAGCTACATCCCCAGCCCTATTTTATTTTGAAACAGGGTTTCACTCATTTGCAAAGGGCTTTGCTGAACTACTGATGCTGGCCACAAACCTGCAATCTTCCTGTCTCAGCCGTCCAAACACTGGGATTACAGGCATGTACCACTGCACCCAGCTTGGTCTTGTTGTAAGTACTCAAAAACCTTATTTTCATCTTTGAAATATAAATGTTTTACTATGTATCTTATAAATTACCATTAATATTAATTTTTAAGTATAATCAAGCTCTTCTTTTTTTTTTTTTTCGTACTCAGGATTGAATTCAGGAGCCTTCTATCTCTGAGCTACAGCCCCAAGACTATTTTTTATTTTGAGGTAGGGTCTCACTATATTACTGAGCTTCTCTCTACGCTGCTAAGGCTGTTTTTGAATCTGTGATCCTCTTATTTCAGCCTCCCAAGTACCATAACTGAAAGTATGCATAATATCTGGGTGTGGTGGTACATATTTTTAATCCCCGTACTTGGGATGCTGAGACAGGAGGGATGCTGAGATAGGGATCGCAGGTTTGAGGATAGCCTCAGTAAGTAGTGGGACTCTCATTAACCTCTAATATTTTTTTTATTTTTTAGGGAGTTTGTATACTCTTCTGTTGCCTGTGCCATTGAAAACATATCTAAGAAATCACTGCCAATATCAATGTTGTGAGGTTTTATGACCCAGATTTTCTTCTAAAAGTTTATAGTCTTAAGATTTATATTTAGGTCTTTTATCTATTTTGAGTTAATATTTGTATATGTGTTAGGTAAGGATCCAATTTTATTCTTTTTCATGTAATTATTATTTTTCAACAATATTTAGTTAAAAGATTAGTATTTCCTCCACCAAATGTTCGTGGAAACCTTATCAAAAATAACTTGACAATATATGGAAGAATTTATCTCTAAGCTTTTATTTAACTCCAATAGTTTATATATCTGCCTTTAGAACAGTACTACACTGTTTCAATTATTGTAGCTTTATATGGTTTGAAATCAGAAAATATACATCTTCTAGCTTTGTTCTTCTTCAAGATTGTTTTGGGTATCTAGAGTCCATATTCCATATCAGGATAGATTTTTTCTGAAAAATAAATAAATAAATGTGTGATAGCTTCACCTAAAAAAAAAAAAGAAAAGAAAAAATATTCTCTGGTAAGAAAGAAGCAAAAAGAAATATTGAACTGTTATCTTTTAGTCATCAAAATCTTGGTATCAGACAAATGAAACTGTTCTGTGAGATTATCTTTGTTAATTTTAGATAAATTGCTATAAAACTAGATGTCAATCATTAAGCCAAGCATGGGAAGGAGGGATGGGGAGGGAACGGGGTGGGGATCGGGTAGGGGCTAACTGGGCGATGCGTGCATGTATATCTACAAAACTATTTTCTTTATACCATTATGATGTTTGAATACATTGCACCAATAAAAAATAAAAAATAAAAAATAATCCATCTAAAAATAAATAAATAAATAAAGTTTGGAAAGAAAAAAAAATTGGGAGGGAGGATATAGTTCCAAGGTACAATGCTCCTGGGTTTAGCATTCAAAAAAGTATGCTTTCAATTTTTACATATCAATTATTGTTTTTGTTGCTGTCGTTATCCCTGGCCTATTTTCTTAGGGTATCTTTTAAAGTAAAGTTTGAGTACTTTTCTCCTCTTATTTTTTGTTAACTTTCATAATATAGCCATTTTTCCTTTTTTGCTTTCTTTTTCACAATTTTCTCTGCTGATCCTTTCTTAAATTATTATTATTTCTCCTTATGTCAGTTTTCATTCCCTTGGTTGCTTAACTGTCTTCCATGCCTATTATTAGCTTTCAACCTGGTTATATTTTTTTTCTGGGAATCTTATGACTTATTCTCTTTGATCCTAAAATAACATTTTCATTTCCACCCATTTCACTTTTTTTAGTTATAACAACTTTTTACATGTTTTCTGCTTTTTATAAATTCCTTTTGGTTTGCAAATTTCTGTTTCAAGTCCATTTTCTATATTCTGAAAGAGTTTTGTTTGTTAAAAATATAGATTATATTGCCGGGCGTGGTGGCACATGCTTGTAATCCCCGCGCTTGGGAGGCTGAGACAGGAGGATCACGCAGGTTCAAAGCCAGCAGTGCTGGCTTAAGAGACTCTGTTTCCAAATAAAAAAGTATTAAAAATATGTCTGGGAGTGTAGCCCGGAGGTAGAAGGGTTTCCAGGAACCCCAGTACCACACACACACAAATATATATATATATATATATATATATATACACACAAATATATATATACACACAAATATATATATACACACAAATATATATATTTATATATATTTATATATACTATGTATGTATGTATATGTATATGTATATTTACATATATATTTATATACATATAGGTATATATTAGATTTACTCTACTTTGCAGTTATTCTTCCTTTAACCTTTTATCTGAGTCTTAATAATACTTATTTATATACTTTAATTTTTATTATAATGAGGTGCTTTAGATAACTCTTAATTCAATGACACTCTTTTCCATCAGGATATCAAAATCCAGGTGATTTTAAAGGTCTCGTGTGCTTAGTTTTATGATTTATATTCTCTTGTCCTAAGTCTTTCTCCTTGTTAATTTTATTTTTCTTTGCCAAGCAATCAGCAATAACACATCTTTCTCCCTTTTGTAATTTTACTCTCCTCCATAATAAATAGATTAAGATTATCCCTTCAATTGTGTTTGTTTTAAATTAGCTTGCTTCCTTACATTAAACCTATCCATTCATTTTTTTTAAAGGTTGTTGTACTTATTCTTTTTTATATTTTTATAAATTTGTATTGGTGCATTGTAATCAAACATCACAATGGAATACAAGACTTCTGTAGATATCCAAGCACACCTCATCCAATTAGCCTTTATCCAATTCCCACCCCATTCTCTCTTGCTCCCTCAATCCCATGCTTGATTTAGTGTTTAGCATTGATATGTTTACGTACATCTTATGTTTTAATGAAATTCTATCTTCCCCCTTCCCATCCCCTCTGATTGGCCACCTTAATTGTTTCTCCATAGAGCCCTTTCTTCCACTAGATTCCCTCCTATTACCAATTTCTTCCTAGTTTTTGCATATTAGAGAGAGCATCTGATTTTTTATTTTTCTTTGATATTTCTCTGTGTATGCCACATTGCAAACTCTGATCCCACTCACAAAGGCCCAGGCACCAGCCTGGTCATCCGGCAGTTTCTGTTCCCGGCCTTGCTGGCTCCAGCACTGGCCATTCCTCGTGGCAGGTTCTGATCCCGGCCTCAGAGGCCCCTGCACCAGCCTTGCCTTTAGGCAGGTTTCTATCCCGGCCTCACCCCTCAGCAGGCTCCGATTCCAGCCTCGGAGGCCCCAGCACCAGCCTTGCCTTATGGCAGGCTCCGATAAACCTATCCATTTAAATCACTTGCCTGACACATTTTTGATGCCTGTCCCTACAACAACTGAATATTTTTAAATGATTTCTGTTTAGCTCAGAGTCTGATATGCCTGGCTACTTACTTTCTAATATTTTGTATTTAGGGCCCAGTTAACCTTTCTGGTGTCCCAACTCTCTGTCTTTCTAACAGTTGTTCTCATTCTGCCACAACTCTTTGTGCCAAAGCAGAGACAATTAAAACGTGTGAGAACTTGGTATCAGAAGTCATTGTTTCCTTTTCCTCATATTTTATAGTCTTATCATTTTTGTCTTCAGTTAATCCTGAAGGCATAGTGTTGTGAAATACTTTAGCTGATATGAGATAATTCCATGCTACTCAGAAGAAGACTGGGGAAGGTATTTGATGCCATTTCCTCACTGACCATCAAGGCAATTCTTTCAGTGGTGTCCTTTACTGTGTTTTTCCATAAGATGTAGAAATTGTTTTTTATTGACATTTATTGTTTTAAAATAACTTATTAAATGCTTAATTATCCTTTGTTAAATGGCTTTTTCTGAAAGATCAGGGTTTAAATAATGACTCAGTAGTAAAATATTTCTGTGGAATTTTAATGCTGAGCAGTACAAAGCTATCCCTCTTTTATAATATATTAGAAACAAATCTTTTCAAGAGGTTGTTTACTTATACTTTCAAGGCAAATGATAATGCAGCTCTTTAGTAAATCCTTCATTCACAAACTGACTCTGCTCTTCTCTTTCTTACTCCTCAAAGAGACATGAAAAAGGTGTCAAAATCACTAAGGAAATTTTAATTTGTACTATAAAATAATAAAGCACTCCATGGAAACTTTGAACTTCTCATCAAGAGGATATTTAAGAACAGCAAAGAGTTTATGTTCTTTGTCTTTGAAGAGTTCCCCAGGAAACAAATCCTAAGACAAATTTTCGAATTAATGCTGTATTAGGAGGTACAGTACCAGTGAGGATAAACTAGTAGGGAAAAAAATTGGTGAAAGTCTGGGAGAGGGAAGAAAGAAAACACCCACGAGGAAGTGAACTAAAGGTTGGATAGAATTACTGAAGAAAGTTACTAACTGATAGTTCATGTAAAATGCCCCCAGCTGACCCACGCTTCTCTTAGTGGTCAAGAAGAAAGTCTATTTATTTACCTGATAGTTCTTTTCTGACTGATAATTCTGCTTATGTTACTTGGACACTTTCAGTATCCTCTTAAGTAGAAAGGTATTGATTCTAATTTCTCCGGATCCACATTAAAGGCTGCTTTATCTTTCTGTGTCTCTTGTTTATTGTCTGGATGGATGCTATGATCTTCTCCCTAATGACATTCTCAGGTTGAGTCACTTAGACAGAGGCCAGGGCTTTATGACCTTGGGAATAACCCAAGAGAACATAGTGGAATCTCCAGCCCCAAATCAAGGCAAACAAAAAAACCTTAAGATTTATAGACCTACAGGTCAGGAAAGACTACGTCTACCAGAGTTAATACAAAATGGAGCCCTGTATACAGGGTCAAATAGAAGACCTACATAAAATTTTAGATGTTAATTTATTATTTACTGAATGATATCTTATGTAATATTGACACTTTCAACTCTGTTGCTTTGGACTTTCTGATATATAATTGATTTTAATTTTCAATTACATGTTAAATGCAAACCTTTCTTAATCATGCATGGAAATATTCAGTAAAAAATTTTATTTTCCAAAACTATACAGATTGGAAAACTCAGATAAAAACTATTGTTCTTTTATACATCAAAATATTTTTTCTTAATTCATTTGTAGTACTAGAGATTGAACCCAGAAGCATTCTACCTCTGAGCTATACCTTTAGCTCTTTTTATTTTTATTTTTTATTATAAAATAGGTTCTCACTAAGTTCTGGAGAGTAGCAGCCATATGTTGAGGCTGGCTGGGAACCTGCAACCCTCCTGTCTAAGGCTCCAAAATATTAGGATTACAGGTGTATTCCACCATGCCCAGTTTTCAAAACCAACTTTAAACAAAATATTTAATTTAAATACTGTATTAGTTGTTTTATTTCAATGTGGAGGAAATTTCACTTTTATTTTAATGATACTCTTCTTTTAAGAGACACAACAAGATGCTGAACAGATTGTTATTTCCCCTTTAAGAGTCATTGAGCAATTGTTCTTAGTGTCTTCTACTGTGGGAAACACATTAACTTGATGTACATGATAATTCTGGAGCTATTTTGTTTCTCTGTAATTTTCTTATTCATCTTTAGGCTTTGTATAGACTGACCTTTTTCTAAGTATAATATAGAGTGTTAACAAGTTAAAATAGAGCTCTAATGTAACAAAATTAATACTACAACCACACTCTTTGGATCCTGAATAACTCCACTCACAGTAATCTCAATATTGTGGGAATTTAAACTATCCCTTTCTAAAAGCCCTCAATATTGTGACTCAAAAATTGTCTAATCTTAACTCACCCTGATTAGTGAATAAAAAGTAAAGGTCATATTATAATTCATTTGTATAAAAGATGATGAAAGTAGGGGCAGATTTTTTGTAGGTACTTAGAAACAAAATTTAAGCATTTAAACTGAATATGTTTCAAGTTAATAATATAATTCTCAGTATGTTATAGATCAGGGAGCTTAAAAGAAAATAATATTTAGGAGATTTTTGCAGAATAAAAATAGAAGAAATTATAAGAAAACGTTTTAAAAACTGAATGAAATGTATAGAAATAATGGTTATGAAAATAATAATTTAGAGGTATCTTAAATCAAAGAAATACTAATAGAGGAAAAAGAACTAAAATCATCTCTGTTTGTAGATGACATAATTCTATATTTAAAAGATCCAGTGAATTAAGGCAAGAGATTTATAGAACTGATTAACAAATACAGCTGAGGAGCAAAATATAAAATTAATCTACAAAAATCAGTAATTTTTGAAATATGAACCCACTGAAAAAGAAATCCAGAAAATAGTTCCAATAACTTCAAAAATAAACAAACAAAAATACTTGTAAATAAATCTAACCAAAGACATAAAAGACTTCTACAATGCAAATTATAAAACATTAAAAAATTGAAGATTTTAGAAGATGTAAAGATTTCTCCCACTTTTAGGTAGGCAGAGTCAATATTATCAAAATGGCATTTAGCCAAAAGTGACCTACAGATTCAATGCAATTCCTAATAAAATGTCAATGTCATTTTTTCACAGAGCTAGAAAAATCATTTATAAATTTTATATGGAAAAACAAAAGACCTAAAATAGCCAAAGCAATTCTCATCAGTAAGAAACACGCAGAACTAGGCGTGGTGGTGCACCCTTGTAATCCCAGCCATATGTAAATTCCCACCCTTGTAAATTCAGGAGGCTGAGGCAGGAGGATCATGGTTTGAGGACAGCCTTAGCTACTACTTAGTGAGGCCCATGGCAATTCAGTGAGACCTTGTTTCAAAATAAAGAAAAAAAAATAGGCCTGGGGGTATACCTTGAAGGTACAATGCCCCTATGTTCTATCCCCAGTACTGTAAAAAAAAGTGAGGAAGGAGAGGTTATAGGGAAGGAGGTGGAGGAAATCTCACTGAGTGATGTCTGCGTGTTTGTCACTAGCGCTCTGAACAATGTCTGATGAGACAGTACAATGTACCGATAAAAGTATACAAAAAGAAATTTATGATATGCAGAAATAATAGGTTTTAGTGCAAATCAGAAACAAATAAGTTGTATTTAATCATACTTGATGAAGTTTTTATGAAGAAAAATGAAAAACTTACCCATATTTCCTGAATTTTTTCTACTCCTTATATGAAAATGTGAAGAAACAAAAATGGTGAGAATCTAGTCTATACTTTAGAATTGCAGCTGGATATTTCAAGGGATAGCCTACCATTTTTCACCCTTTTTTCATGTAGTCTATAGCAGCTAAAATAAGGGATTGTTATCTTTGCTGCTAAATTTACTTTTATGCCTCTTAACAAAGTCATCAATAGTCAGCTGGCATTAATTTATACCAGAAAAATTAACTGTACGTAGCTTAAACAAAAATCCTTTAGTGTTGATAGCTATAAGATTATTGTCATTATATTGATGTATTAGCCAGAACGTAATTTTTACTAAGCAAAACAGACACCGTAGAGTTCAGGGCAGCAATTTCTGTTTTGAATACCCTTACTCTTTAATTTTATATTTAATTCCCATGGTTACTGTTTAAAAATTTAAAGTCCAACGCTGTACTTCACATTTACATCTCTGAATTATGTAAGTGCAATGTTCCCAGCGAGGACCTAGCCAAGTGAGGCTCAGTAGCATCTTCTCTGTCTACTTCTGCCTTTGACAGGAACCCTGCAAGTGTAATTTTTACCTCTTCCTAGACACAGAAGCCTCACTCCTTGCATCAGAGTAAGTAGATATAGAAAGCTCTCCAATGACCCTTTGAGTATCTCTTCTTCTGAACTTTCATTTATGTATCTTCAAGATTTGGCTCTGGGTTCAAAAGCATGTTAACCTTGAGAAACAAAGAGACAGTGACCTAAGAAATGAGCACTGGAATCATCCTTACTTCTCTTTTCAATTTGAAACACTACTGTCTTTGAAGTATGCCTATAGCATTCCTCAAGAACTGTTCAAAAACCTTGTCTCATGACAGAGAGACTGGTTGGCAAACATACTTCAAAGCCCGTCTCTTTTCCACCTGCTACAAGATCCTAATAGAAAAAGATATGGAAATAGACAAATAGAAAAAGGGGGGGGGGAAAGGCAAATAAATAAAAATGCAACTGAAATGTAAACTCTTAGCACAGGAAATAATGTTACTGGAAAGCTCATGGAAGAAGATTCCTAAGATTTCACCATAAAATCATTTCTATTCTTATGTGTCCTTTCTCTGCCTCTAGAAAATGGACTACTTTTTTTGTGGATGTGGGATGGAGGAGAATATGGGATGGAGGAGTATCCCAGGCTTTCCTTTCATCTGAGTTATAACTTGTTTATCTTATCCAGTTCCAAAGATCATTTCTGCCATATAGATATTGTTTCCAAAGTCTCTTCTACTTCAAAAGCCAGGTTTTCTATCTATATAATTTACCTACAGAAGTATAGTCCTTAGCCAGGCATAGGGTGCATGCCTGTAATCCCAGTACTTGGGAGGTTGAGATAGGATTTTTGATGAGAGGCAAGCCTCAGCAGTAGAGGCATAGCATAGATATAGGATGCCTGGGCTTAATCCTCACAACATAAACACAAAAGAAAGAGGAGTGGAAGAGAAAGAGGAAGAGGAGGAAGAAAAAGAGGAGGCAGAAGAGGAAAATGCCTATTGCAAGCTGTAAATAAAGTGAATTATTTTTTAAGTTATTCGTGTGTGTGCGCACTTTTATTGATGCATTATAGTCCCTCATCATAATGTAAATCATGTTGACAATGACATTCTTAAGTTTGAGAATTTAATGTAATTTTCTTTTCTAATTTCTTTTCTCATTGCCTGTATTTCAGTTAGCCTCTTGAATGCACATTTACTTGGTTATTCTATTGGGGAGACGGGGCTCAGGATGACGAATCTAAAGGGGGAAAGAGAAACAAAAACGAACAGAGACCACAGCATAGCTGACATAAATTTCGAATGCCTAGGAATTCCCAAAAGAAAAATTTAGCCAAACCATCTTAACACACCAGACAAATGAGAAGATTTCTATAGAAGGGTCAATTTTATGTCATTGAAAAATAAAAGAAATACAACACACAAAGATGCAATATTGTGATATTGGAGTTTGAACCCAGGGGGCAGTCTACCCCTGAGCTACACCCTCAGCTCTATTTTATTTTTTATTTTGAAATGGGGTGTCACTAAGTTGTAAAGGCTTTCACTAAACTGTAGAGGCCCTCACTAAATTATTGAGGCTGGCCAAGAAACTGTAATCCTCTTGTCTAAGCCTCCCAGGTGCTGGGATTATAAAGGTGCACCATCACACCCAGCTCACAAAATCACTCTTTCTAAGCCTTGATCTGACCTTGTACTTTTTGCCTTGAAATAAAGAGTATAATAATGACTTCAATGTATGAATTCAAAGTTTTCTTCTTTTATATTCATAAATATTATCAACATTAAATAATAGGCCCAACATACATTAAGTCTTATGATCAGGATGATTACTAATTTCTACAAATAACACAGTTCTGATATCTATAGCTTCTCTTTTTTTCTTTTTCTATTGACCCCTCAGATTACAATTAAGTTCACTGTTATTCAAGACCCTATACAATTTAACTCCAACTAATTTTTTTTACTTTATCATTATTTTACATTGCTTTACAATTACTGTGCAGAGTAAAATTTCATAAAAATACATTCATTGTTTTGTATTTTATTCAACTTTTTCAGATAAAAAATTCACATTTTCTGCATTTATTAATATGAATATTTGTCTGTCTTTTAGGTTTACTTAATAATGGCAGTTTGAAGCCTACACAATTTTTCCCCCTTCCTGTCTCCTGCCCCTTTGACTATCTCTGTATATTGTTTGCATTTAAAGTCCTTACAACACTTCACCCTGCTTTAGGGATAATCATATTTATATCACATCTCTCCTATCATGCTTTAAGCAGAAAGAGTGAGACATCACACCAATTACCTACTTCAAACTGGTTTAGAATTTAAGTCTCTAAAAATGTGAGGTCAGACACCTATTACTTAACTGAGTGAAATCAGAGAAAACAAAGCAGGGAATGACCTTCTAGTTACATGGACAATCAGGGTGAGAAGAAGGAGCTTTCGATTAGTATTTCTTTAATACATGTTCAATGCTAAATATCTGTTTTATAATTACAAACCATTAAGAAAAATAGTTTTGATTTTAAACTTAGCAGACTATATTTCTTTACACTGTAATGGGAAGATGTATAAAATTGCAGATCCTTCTCCTTCAGGAAAGTATAGTCAAAAAAATTACTTTATTTTTTATTTTGTAGTAAAATAGGAATTATGCTGTTTAAGAGAGATCATTTTCAATGTTTCCTTTAAAAATATTTTTATGTATTCTATTCGTAAATACCCCCACCTTGGAGATTTACATGTTTTTCCACAGCTACTTTTTATCTGTTTCCAAAGATAAATCTCCTATACCTGGATATAAAAGATATAGAATGGAGTAGAATAAAAAGGCCATTACCATTAAAAATCACATACCTCTTTTTATTGAAAAATTCTTTTTATGACAGGACACTAAATTTGCATTTAAATAGAGACTGTTCAAGTAAGATTGTTCTATAGTTCAGTAGATATTTTAAAAATTATATAACTTTTACAAAGTTGGTAAATACTTCCTCCATCACAAATTTTTTTGGGGGGAAGAATTTAAGGAATAAAATACAAGCTGGAAAACTTAAGTATGTGTCATCTCTTCATTCAGCAATTTTGATCTCTATTATCTACTCCAAAAAAGCAGAGTTATTTTTCAATATCTAAAGCACTTAAAGCACAAAATGAAACATTAGGTGACATGGAAAGTTTCTTCTTTATGCAAAATCAGTTAAATTCTAGATGTGCACTAAAATCTTTTTACTGTCAGTCAACTCTTGAGGTATAAAATATGTGAATTTCTCTCTTAGTGGTCCCTGTTACTCAACAGTATCTGCAAGATAGAGTTTCTGGTATAAGCTAAATGCTGAGCAAAACCATTACTATCTAATTGAAGTAGATAAGAAATGTAGTCTATGATAGGAGTTCTAAAACTTTATGGAGCTTAACAATTGCCTGAGAGCTTCAAAGAAAAAAAAATTAAAGCCAGAGATTTTGATTCTGAATTGAGTGGGATACTGAATGAACATCACAGTGACTGTGTTGCGTGTTGTTCATACAAACAAGGATGATAGACAGTCAAAGATGCTAATTTAACAAGGATGCTACAATAAATATTCTGAAACCCTTTGTGTTGACACAAAGGCTTAAATTGTTAGACAAAGCTCATGGACATAATTTTCTTTAACCTAAAACCCAGCTTGATTAAGAAATCACATTCAAAGCAGATCAAACACAAAAGTATGATTTCCTTCTGGAAAAATAGACAATTATAAATCACAAGAAATATATTTTTCTTACATTAGGACCCCATGTGGTAGATACCGAATTAACAAATATATTCTTACTGATGTACACAAATGCAGGTCACAAAAGTAGCTGCTTCAATTGTAGGACTTTCCCATTTTATACTCAGTGTAGGAATGTGAAGTGCCTCTTAGACTTTCTCTCACTTCCCACGGAGTCATACTCTATAATTCTATACTTACAGTTTTATTTATGGTAAATAGCTTACAGAGGTTAGATGGCTTCTTCTAAAGTCACTTACTTTTTTTAAAATAGAAAATATTTTGACAAGTGGTCTTGTCCAGGATATGAGGATATTTATGGAAAAGTCAAGTGGAAGCCTCTCATTCCTATTCTCACAAAAAAAACATTCTCATCTCCAAGAAGAGAACCATGGGCATGCTGTTAAATATTTCTTCTCATCCTGACCCTACAAAAACTCCTAGCTTCATGGCAAAATTATCTTTCTACTATTCTCTCCCTGCAAATATCTATACTAAACCAAAAATTGCTTCTTGAATACAGTCTTGAAGGAGTAATATTCATCACATATCTAACTTATATTTGATTTTCCCTGATGTGTAGAGATTATAAATATGTATATATATGTCTGTGTGTATATATGCATATTATGAACTATATATATATATATATATATATATATATATATATATTTACTCTAGCTACTACCACTAGCTAGAAGAAGCTTACTTAGATATGGCTTTAAACTCTTTTAATTGGATTTAAATACATTTTCTGTATATACTTTGCCAATATTTATCAATTTCACCTTAAAGGCGATGGCTTATTTGCATTATAAATACTAACATTTTTTAAAAAATCAAAATGCCTTTGAATTAATGTTATGATATGGAATGTCTTCTGAAGAGCTCAGATATCAGTGTTCAGAGGTGATGCAGTTGAATCATGAGGGATAGAATCTCCTCAGTGCTTAAATCCACTGTAATTGATTTATTGGGTGATAATCTTGGTGGTGGGGTGTGGCTAGTTTGGGTGGGTCAGGATGGTGTGGCCTTAGGACCTGTGCTTTTGCCTTTGAATTTTCTCGCTGGCTTGCTCTCTTGCCTCTGCCCTCCATGATGTGAGAAGAGAAACCTGCCTCCCTCTCTCTCTCTCTCTTTCTCTCTCTCTACCTCTTTCTGCTACCCATTACCATGCCATGAGCTCCCCAGACAGAGCCTGACATAGGCGGAAGTCTGGAATTTGCCAAAGTGGGAGCAAATAAATCTTCCTTTCTCTTAGTTGCATGGTCATTTGTTTTGGATTATAGCAGTGATAATGTTGAATGAGTCCATTAGAACGGACCTAACATTAACTAGCCTCATACAATATTTTCTCTACAATGTTCAGCAAAATTTACAATAGTAGAAAGAAAGAACAAAGGGAAGAATAACACATATAATTGATGAAAAAGATTATTAATAATTGAGAGGAAATGAAATTAAAATTAAATGTTCAACTACATTTTAAATTTCATCAAACTGTGGTATACACACAGAATCTGAATCAGCTATAAGAAGAACAAAATTGTCATTTGCAGGAAATGAAAAGATAAGAGAATATTATGATAGATTAACAAGTCTCAGAAAGTGAAAGGTTATACCTTTTCTCTCATATGTGGAAACTAGAGAGAATCTGGGAAACAAAAGTAAACATATAAAGCAGGAGAAACTTCAGTGGTACAATGGATGTGTCTGGGCTGGGGAAGAGGGGTAAGAAGACTGGATGAAAGAAATAGTTCAAATATGCTATATAAATATATAAAATTACCAGTGCCAATCTCAATAACAAATATAGGGAAGGAGAAGTAGCAGGGTCAGATCTGGAGGGAAACATACCAAGTTCTATATGCATGTATATTCCTATCACTCTGAATCTCATTATGATTTATAATTAAAATGCACCATTAAGTGTATATTCAAGTATTCATTTAATCCTTATAGCAAACTTTTATTGTATTATAAGTCTTGTTTTAGATATAAGAAATGGAACCTTCATGTGTTTAGTTTCTTCATGTTCACAGAGTCAAACAAATAATGAAAGCAATATCAATCGGGCTTCTAAATGTCTACACAGGACCTCTTTTCATGACAACGTGTTATTTATTTTATTTTATTTTATTTTTTGGTGGTACTGGCGTTCCTGGAAGCCCTTCTACCTCCGGGCTATGCTTCCAGACCTATTTTTATACTTTTTTAAAATTTGGAAACAGGGTCTCTTTAAGCCAGCGCAGCTGGCTTCAAACCTGCATGATCCTCTTGTCTCCGCCTCCCAAGCGCGGGGATTACAAGCATGCGCCACCACGCCTGGCCGACAATGTGTTATTCTGTGTGTACTCTCTAGAACAGTATTATGGTAAAGGGTAGGAGGCCATGGTGAATTGTTTGACAAATGTTGAAATAAAATTCACTATATTTCCTAATATAGGACTCCTTCTGATATACAATATGTTCTCATATAATTTGAATATTGCAAAGGAGACTATTAAATGTAATGTTTACCAATTTTATTTATCTTGGGGTTGTTCAATGCATAATGACTGACAAAACTAGTATTCCGTTAAATTCACACTTTGTGATTCTGCACTCTAGATAGTACTACTGCTTTGCAATGCTAGCTAAAAAAAAAAAAAAAAAAAAAAAAAACACCTCTGTTATAGTAATCTAAATCCAATGAAAGAGGCGGGTGCGGTGACGCATGCTTATAATCCCCGCGCTTGGGAGGCGGAGACAGGAGGATCGCGCAGGTTCCAAGCCAGCCGCACTGGCTTAGGAGACCCTGTTTCCAAATAAAAATATAAAAAGTAGGTCTGGGAGTGTTGCCTCGAAGTAGAAGGGTTTCCAGGAAGCCCAGTTCCACCAAAAAAATAAATACAATGAAATAAAATAAAACCAATGAAAGATTATTTTGCATTAATAGGAGTTTTTAGATGAAACTGGAAATCAACAGAGTCTCTGCCTCTCTTAAAAGTACAAGTGCAATATGTAAAATATTTCCTACAGTTTTATGTAATATTTCAATAACTTACACTTCAGGTACAGTTTTATTTTTCCAAGAATGACAAACTCATTTTATGTTTTATGACACCAAGGTAACTTATATTGGAATTTCTCAAAACCAAAATAAACACAAAATATTTTCCTTCATGATCCCTAGGTCTTTCCTTTCTCTTGCACTTCTGGGACCCCCAGTACAATTTTAAATATACTTTATTGATGCATTGTAATCACACCTAATAATGAAATTCAGAGAGATAGAGACATGCCTGCACACAGCACTTAGTAAGCTTGATAATTTTGAATAGAAGTAATAAAAACACATTACTATTATTATTATTTGTATTTTGCTAATTTGAGTGAAAATTGTTTTATATTTCATCATGAAGTCTGATGTTAGTCTTAGAAGACATATTAATGGCCTTTATCTAACTGGGGAAGGTCTTTCTTATTCTCAGTTCACTGAGAGTTTTATCATGAAAGAAACTGATGTTGAACATGTTCTCAAATCAAGAAGACATATTCATATGAATTCACCATATGATCCGGCTATACCACTCCTGGGTATTTTTTCAAAGGGGTTAAAATCAGAGAACTTCAGTAACATATGCATACCCATGATCATAGCAGCACAATTTATAATAGCCAAAATATGGAACCAACCTAGGTCTCCATCAACAGATGAATGGATTGAAAAATTATGGGAAATACACACAATAGAATTCTACTCAGTAATAAAGAAGAACAAAATCATGTCATTCGCAAGAAGATGGAACGACCTAGAGAACATTATGTTGAGATAAGCCAAGCACAGAAAGAGAAGGGACATAAGTTTTCACCAATGTGGCCAAGCTAGGAAGTATCAGGGATACTAGAAGGACTCTACACAATGGAGGAGAAACCTCAGCAAAGCTAGAAAGGAAGAGTAGGAGAGGAAGAAGGCTGAGGTTGATTAATGGAGGAGCTACATTCGAATATGTGTATAAGTGTGAATGTAGCATGGTCAATCTGAACAATCATTGTTGGGAGGGGAGAAAGGAGAAGCGGTGGGGTAAGGGCACCAAGCACTGTGTGAATGTATGCCACTTTCAGTATGAACCAGGTACGGTTTGGACAACCCCAAGAGCCAAAGTGCTTCAGAATGAGTATGGACAGATTCCCAACGCTGAGCATTTAGAGTAATTTCTTTTCCAAGCTACTTTTGCTATCCCCGAAATGAGATTTAAAAAAAATGTAATTGCTGTTTTTATCTGAGACTGTGCTCATTTCCTTGTGCTTCTAAAACTCTTCTTTTTTGTGTTGTTTAAAAAGAAAACAATTGCTGCAGTGTATTGTGCTGAATTACATCTAAGAATTTAAGCCATTTCTGCAGCAAATTCTATTTAACTGTCCTAATATCCTGCTTTAATAAGGGTTTCACTAGAGAGATAAAAATTAAATGTTTGCCAGAGTGATGCATTAATAACTCAAAACCTTTAATTATAGCAGTGCCCAATTTAATTAAACCCTACATTACAAACTGTCAGCCTTCATATCACAGACTCCTATGTTGAATGGTTTATAGCTGAGCTATTAAAAAAGTTATTCCATGTTTCAGAATATGACATGAGTTCTCCATGTGAGAGAGAATGATTGTTTTTTCAATGGAGGAACAAAATCATTTCATACAAACCAAAAATTGACAATAGAGGCACAGCTTTAACTTTATTAAAAATCTTTCTGTGCAGTTATTTGGTGATTACTAATAACCTAAATTAGCAATTATTTTAAAGACTAGGCAAATTGAAAGGAAAACTGAAGGATGAAAAAAGAGTCTCCTATGAATATCCTTTCACAATAAGGCGAAAAACTATTAAACTTTAAGATGCAGGTGAATACCTACTGGTAATTCAAATATGACTATACTTAATTTTCTTGTGACTATACTCCTCTGGAAAGGCTCCTAAATTATATATTTTTCTTTGTTATTTCATAATCATGAAAGGTTCTGATATTAGAATACTCGATTGAAAATTTGAGCAAGAATGAGAATCACATGCCAAGCATGTCACAAACAGATTGCCAGGCTGAAGCGTGGTGGCACAAACCTGTATGCCCAGTACTTGGTAAGCCGAGATAGGAGGACTAGAAGTTCAAGTCCAGCCTCAGCAACATCGTTTAAAACAAAGGACATTTGTTCCAAAATAAAAGGTTTGAGGTTTAGCTTAGAGGTAGAATGTCCCTAGGTTCAATTCAATCCCTAGCATTCCTCCTCCTCCTCCTCCTCCTCCTCCTCCTCCTCCTCCTCCTCCTCCTCCTCCTCCTCTTCTTCTTCTTCTTCTTCTTCTTCTTCTTCTTCTTCTTCTCTCTCTCTCTCTCTCTCTCTCTCTCTCTCTCTCTCTCTCTCTCTTTCTCACACACACAAACACACACACACACACACACAATCATACAAAAATTCCCATGCTCCTCCTTCATAGTATGGGGTAAGGCTCATCATTTTTCATTTCCAATAAGTTTCCAGGTGATACCGATGCTGCTGGTTCAGAGGCCATACTTTTAATAGAATAAACAGTGATTTGACTCCTTTACAGGATAATAATAGAAACTTATATGATGAGAAAAATGAGAGAGAGAGAGAGACTGACAGGCAGACAAAGACAGGCAGAGGTAGAGAGAAAGAGATTTGGCCTTTTTCCCCAACTTTGAAACTCTTGAAACCTGTAGTTGATCAGAGCATCGTGTTTAACTCCACGGGCTCCTTTGACCGCAGCTAATAGTTTATGGTAATGAAATAACTTGGAGTGTGAACCTCCCAGGCTTTTGGTCATGTTTTAGGTCTTGTATGACCCAGCATCATTACATCACAAATCTTAAATAGCACCCATTTCAAATTCTAAAAGAGAAAATAATCATTCAGCTTTTCTCATATATGCTAAAAACAAGAGCCCGGGGCAACTCCAAACAAGATAGGAAAATTCCTACAAAATGTTCTTAGAAATTAGAAAAAGCCTTTTTTGGGAGTAAAAGGCTAGCGAGCACTCAGTTCTTTGGGGACTGTGTCAGGGGCTGGCAGGGGTGGAAAGAGATCAACATGCTTGTGGAAGAATAAATATGAAATAATAACACACATTTAAATTTCTTCTTTCCTCTAAGTAAAGCTCATGCTATTATTGGGTATGTATCCTTACAGTAAAATAAAGTATATTTAAAATGTGTATACTCAGGTCTAACAACAGAATTTCCATTGATGGCAGTTTTGAGGCAAGCCAGAATAATGATTTGTGGCATGTGTATTTCTGAATATTTTACATATGTACTGTGCATTTCCATTAAATTATGTCATCTCTCTTCAACTACACTTTTTCAGTAGGTTTAGGAACTTAATGGACAAATTCTACAAAGAAGTGAACACTCCCCAATGCAGAGCTTGATGTCAGGCTTTGGGGATAAAATAATAAAGAAAAATGACAAAAGCTACCTGCCCTGAGGGCACTGGGGAATCACAGCTATGATGGAAGCAGCTTTCATTTGACACAGTAATGAAAAATTTTATTAAAACTTCCCCCAGCTTTGCATCCTCAGAATTCTTTGCATATACTTGGCACTCAAAATGCTGGTGGGCAGCTTAAACTTCTAAAGAGTCCTAAATTTCAAAACAAACAAACAAACAAATAAAACGATGAATATATTTATAAGCATCTCACCCAGGCATGCTACTCCTGATGTGAACATAGAAAAGTGAGTTGCCTGCTTTAAAAATAACTAAAGAGCATTCTTCCAGAAATTATTTAAATCCACAAAATTAAAAATAAGAATGCATGCATTTTCACCTAAAATAGCATTAATAGAGAATCTGTGGAAAATAAATAAATAAATAATATAATTTCTTTCCATGATCTCTGAAACTGTATCTGATAGTTTCAAGTATTTCTTGTGTTTTACATACTTTTTCTAAGTCCATTCACTTATAGGTTGTGTTTCCTATATATTTTCTAATTTAAATTACATTAGAGAAGTTCATGAAAGATATAAATTTCACCTCCTTTTACACATATATCGTTCAAGGCTCCAATTAGAATAACAATATAGAATAGTAGGGGAAGATAGAGTTTGGCATGCTTTTCTCCCTTTATATTTAACTCAATTTTTTTACTAATTTTATACTATTGTATAGTCATAATATATATCTTATATACACATACATACATTTATATATACATAGATGTTATATTCACACACATCTATATATGCACACAAATATATACATATATAATTCATATATATACACACACATACATACCTAAAACCATGGAGAATAGCAGCATGGTTTGATGTGTCTCATTCGAAGGTCCCTGTGGTGGAAGCTCAGTCTCTATAGTGGTGCTACTGGGACGTGGTAGAACCCTCAGGAGGTGGGTCTAATGGGAGATCACCAGATCAGGGGATGTGCCTTAGAGGGGGTTTATGGGCCATGGCTTCTTCCTGTTTCTCTCATTCCTGGTTCAGGAGGTGAGCAGTACCCTCTGTCAAGCACTACTGTGATGATACGTTGTTCTCATTACATGTCCAATGCATGAGGCCAATAGACCTTAAATTGGAACCATCAGAACCCAAACCAAAACAAACATTTCCCTTTATGAGTTAACCACCTAAGTGGGTCAGGCCTAATTGGGTGATGTGTGCATGTATGTCTCCACCATCTTTTATCACATTAAGATGTATGACTACAAGGTACAAATAAAAATATTTTTAAAAGTAATGAAATACTATGATAAACATATCTATGCCCCCTATATAATCAAAAATAGCAGAATATATGGAAGATCTATATGAACAAACTATAAAACTGATAAAATATTAAACAAGAGAATATAGTCCATTGAGTAGGAAGATTCAATATTGTCTAGATATCAGTTCTTTCCAATTTGATCTACAGATGAAATGCAATCTTAAAAAAATAATTTTAAGCTGGGAGTGGTGGCACAGGCCCGTAATCCCAGCATTCAGGAGGATTGATCTTAGTTTGCGGACAGACTCAGCTACTTACTGAGGTTCTTTACAACTCAGTGAGATCCTGTTTCAAAATAAAGAATAAAAAATAGGGCTGGGGGTGTAGCTTGGGGGTAGAATGCCCCTGCTTCCATCCCCGGTACTACAATAAATAAATAAATAAATAATTTTAAAATGTATCAGTACCTTACAACAAATATTAGTATACAAATATGAAAGATAAATACAATACAAATAGACTACAGATATCATAACAAGTTGTTCACCGAAAATATGCACAATTTTATGCCAGTTTAAGAAATATGTAAAAGACAAACAAGATGAGTTTTATTTATGATCATGTACTGATTGAAAATATTGACCAGATAGTACTATGAAATGAATCTGTCTTTTAGTATGTTTAGGATAGAAATTTTTCGTAAATTGATACATGCAGTTATTTCAAAATTACTAACCCAGTATCTCTTTTTATGACCTTGATAAGAATTACCCTAACATGGGTGAATTCTCTTGAACCACCCCCCCGATGCCATTTATGAATAGCATGGGGCTGTAACTATCTTCTGTATTTCTATCTTTTTAATAAACTCTTTTAAATCTTCAAAAAAAAAGAAAAGAATTACCCTAACATTAATACATACTAATAACATGGAAATTGTTGAAGAGAAATGATTTATAACAAAGGAATATTTATTGATATTAATATCATTAAATATAGGAGATAGATACATTAATTATAATGATTTCACAAGTTTGATATTAAAACCTGAGTTAATTTTGGAAAACGATGAGTTATATCAATAACTCATATTAATTACAGGCAGATTCAATGTTTATATGCTAATTATGGGCAGATCCAGTATTTAAAAATAAAGTAGGAAACATCTCAACACATTAAAGTACATGGATACCAAAGTATTAATTTCTATGTTAAAACAAAAATGTTCCCATCGATTATTAAGGAAATATTAAAGTACATGGATACCAAAGTATTAATTTCTATGTTAAAACAAAAATGTTCCCATCGATTATTAAGGAAATAATGAAGAACTCACTTCCACTGACATAATTAATGTACTTATGTGCCAATACCAATGCCAATCTCAATATCATGTCTGGGAAAGGGGGAAATGGAGATGAAGCTGGAGGAAAAGTCACCAATGCCGTGTGCCTGTATGCCTCTATCACTATGAACTGCATTCTGGTGTGGACTATAAGAAAAGAATGTACCAGTGTAGGTATATAAAACTAAAATAAAGAAAATAAGGATTTGAGGAAAATATTTACAACAGATCCGAGGTAACACATGTTTCTCTCGGTTTAAAATCTTAAAACTTACTTTGAAAAAATTCTCTCTCAATTTTAAAATGTCCAAATATCTGAAAGAAGTTAGTTGTAATATTATAAAGTCCCTAAGAATATGCAATAGTCATGTTCATGACTGGTCAAAGAGACAATAGAAATCAATAGTAGCCGGGCATTGTGGTGCATGCTTGTAATCCCAGCATTCCGGAGGCAGAGACCAGAGGATAGCGGTTAGCAGACAGCCTCAGCTACTTAGCGAGGCCCTTTGCAACTCAGTGAGACCCTGTTTCAAGAATAAAGAGACTAAAAATAGGGCTTGGGGTGTATCCCGGAGGTAGAATGCCCCTGGGTTCCATCCCCAGACCCTCAAAAAAAAAAAAGAAAGAAATCAATAGTAGTATCATTTTACTCTAAATCTAAAAATGTAAAAACAAGGACAGTATTCCGTGTTATCAAGACCTTGGGGAAGTGTTCACACTCATGAACTCCTAAGGGAAGGGTGGCTATTAGGAGAGAAATCTCCAGAAAGATAGACCAAAGTATAGCCAGTACCTTAAAACTATATGAAATAATGTATAAACATGTCCCAGTTTCTTTTCTTAAGAAGTACATCCCATAAAGGCAATCAACACATTCTCAGAGGTCTATATATGCATGATATCCATTATGTATTATATATATATATATATATATATATATATATATATATATATATATATTAATGTTATAAAAAGATTACCCATAGCCAGGTATGGTGGCGCATGCTTGTAATCCCAGTGCTTGGAAGGCTGAGACAGAAGGATCACACAGGTTTGAAGCCAGCCTCAGCTACCCAGTGAGGCTCTCAGCAACATAGTGAGACCCTGTTTCCAAATAAAGCATAAAAAAATAGGTCTGGGAGTATAGCCTGAAGGTAGAAAAAGACCCTGGGTTCTACTCCCAGTACCACAAACAAAAAAAGATTACCCACTCTGAAGTCAATGAATAAAACATTCTTTTTCATTAGTAAAAGAAAAAACTCAACTAGTATCTCCTAAAATAGATCAACAATGAAGTTAAACAGTTAATGAAAAACAAAAATCCGCTTGGTATTTATGTTAGCCCATAACACGCTTGCAGGCATTTTTTTTTAACAAGTTTTAGTTTCTTCATCAAAATGTAATTAAGGTTAATTATAGATACTTTAAATATCACAGGTAAAGCTAAAGAAAAATATCTAAATCACTCAGAAAACAACACCATAAATATTTATATGAACATACATATATATATTGCCAAAACAAAAATCCTAAATTAGTAAGACTATAAAGTAAATAAATTAGAAAAATAATAAGTTTTAGAATATATGTTTATTTTTATAGTTTTGACTAAGCAGCCACTTATTTTGTACAATAAAAAAAGATGCACCCTGCATCATAGGATTTGCCTGTAATACTAGTAGTTGGGAGGCTGAGACAGGAGGCTCACAGGTTCAAGTACAGTCTCAGAAGTTAATGAGATTCCCAGCAAACTAGCAAGATCCTGTTTTTACAAAACAAAACAAAACAAAACAAACCACAAAAAGAAAACAGAATTAGACTGGAGGTGTAACTTAGAGGTTGAATGTCCCTGGGTTCAATCCTAGCACCACAATACAAACAAACAAACGGTAGATGCATTTTAGAATAAAAATAATTATAAAGCTATTCATTTTTAGTTACAACAATTATCCAGTGTGCTTTTAGGAAGGAGAGCAAATCACTTCTACCATGGCATATTTTTTCAGACTTGTAAAAACACAAACTCCAGCTATTTGCAAAAGCTTCTAATATAAAGTCAAGCAGCAGCCTAATTGCTACTATTTTTTTTTTCTAGAAAACTAAACTTTTTTTTGAGGCAGAACAATAAAGGAGTTTGGATACTAACAGAAAATTTCCATTTAGACAAGTACAGAGATTTTTTTCTTAGAGAAATGAAAATACTCAAATATGAAATTCCTAGTGCAAGACAAGAGTGGAGTTTATTGATGCCTAGAAATGAGATTTAGGAGCCTTAAGGCTGAGAGAGTATGTCCTCTGAACTTTTAACAGAACTCTCAGAAACTTTCTTCACGTCTATTTCGTATCTCTATGAGTGGTATATTGTGTTAAATATGCATTAATATACTTTTCTATAGTTCTGTGATTTAATCTTTTTTCTATCAGTTTATTGATCTCACTTTTTTGGGGGGGTCTGGGGATGGAACCCAGGGGCATTACTACCTCCGAGCTATACCACCTGCCCTATTTTTTATCCATAATTTTGAAACCAGGTCTCACTGAATTGCAAAAGGCCTCACTAAGTAGCTGAGGCTGTCAGTGAACTGTGTTCCTCTGGTCTCAGCCTCCCAAAAGCTGGGATTACAAACGTGCGCCACCAGGCCCAGTTTATTGATCTAACTTTTATATGTATAGAAATGTTATTTCAAGTTGTTAAGCACATACAAAGCAATGTTTATCATAGGATCTCAATTTGTGAATATTAAGCAATATATACACACAAAAATCTACACAATTACATTTAGATGATAAAATTATACATTATCATTATCCTTAGTTGGCCTTATCTATTTTTGATAAGAATCTAATATATATATATATATATGATAAAAGTGATATCTGAAAAGCTTAAGCAAAATGTTAAGTCAATATGCCAGTTTATAATAAAAAGTTGATGATAAAATTAAGAAGTAGACTCATTCAATTCACACTATGCTACGTTCACTCAACTTGTTAAAAGATGCAAGTCAATATCCCTTATATTTTATTCTTTTGCATAAAAATGCTTAGATGTGTGTGGTATAACATATCTTGTAATCTTAATTCAGATTTGTATCATTTACTACTGTGTAGTGCTTTAGGTTCCAGGTACGTGATTGTTTTTATTGAAAAAGGTTAATGTAGTCAATAAAAAATCAATAGTTTTATCATTATCTCGAAGGCTTGTTGCTTTTTGAAATATCTTCCTGCAGTGGTTTCTATACAATAATATAATTTCTCCCACTTAGGGTTTATGGGAATTAGATATATTTCTTTTGATACCTGCTATGAAAGATGTACTTTAGATAAATGGGGCCAAACTAGCTAATCTATCCTACCTGAGTTTTTTCTTTCTTTTCTTTTTTCTTTTTTCCTTTTAGGTAGGCAATATACAGGGAAATGACAGTGCGAGATGCAGCCAGTGTCTCCTCTCTGTGAAGAGACTCAGCCATCTAACACTGCTATAACTCCCTCCATGAAGGATCCCGGACCTTGGGCTCATTTTTGAAATACGCCAAAGCCAACCTTGCTCACTAATCTTTGCTGGCACTGAAAATGCTTTGGTGAAAATATTGCAAAACTGGCTTCTATAAGAGAAATTTATATGTTTGTACTGAAGCCTGTGTTACCTCTTTTTCAACACTTTTGCTCATTGAGTATTTCTTCTTACAAGACTAAGAAGTCTTGGGTTTGCATATGCATATTTAATTAAATTGATTTTTGTAATGGTGTATTGTAATTATATATCATAGTGAGGTTCAAAGGGACAGATGCATGCATCCATGCAACGGTTCTTGTATGTTCCCCTCTGGTTCCCAACCTGCTAAGCCTACCCCATAGTCTTTACGTTGATTTAAGGAACTTCATGTATGAACAGCGGCTCCTTTGAAAAGTTCCATCCTTAGATCTCCTCTTTCCCTCCTCCCTCCCCACCTCTCTGGATTCCCTTTCCCCATTCCACTAACACCTCCCTTCACATAGCTGAAGTTCACTTTGTTTCCTACTTTCTCTCTAGCTTCCTTTTCCGAGTAAAAAACACATAGCCCTTCATGTTCTATGACATGCTAATCTTACCAGGCATGCTATTTTTAAGTTTCATTCATTTTTTTCTGCTAGGAAGATCTGTAATGGAGATTCCTTAAAAGCCTGGAAATTGGGCCACCATACAACCCAGCCATACTACTTTTGAGGATTTTCTCAAAGGAAATGAAATCAGATTAATATGGGATACATGATTTCTATGTTTAGAGCACATACATATTTTCAAATAATTTTATTTATTGAATAAGAAATGACCTATTATTTAAGTCTTACTTTATTAGGTTTTATATTCATATTTAAAATAAGGCATGGATAAAGACCAGTTGTGGCCATGGACCATTCCAATGTAGAGTAGACATAAGCAACCTTTCAAAAATTATAAACTAAATCCAATAAATTATATAATCAGTGACAATAATAAAACTACAGAGAGTAAATCTAGAAAAAATTTACATTGATGCAAACATTACTGAAAGCAATTTGACAATATGCAGTGAAGACTAAAACTGACATAATTCTCTGGTCCATATTGAACAATTCCATATCATTTCCCTATGTTTATACTGAAAAAATTGGGGTTAAGTATGTGCTTTTGGAAAATATAAGATTGGGTTAAGTAAAATAGCTTTTGCATAAAAACTAATAGCTTTCTTAAATGGGTCATAGGAGGAACTCTAGATGAAAAAGGAAATCCTATAGAGGAGCAAACAAGACAACCTAAAGGAGAAGAAAGGAAGGGAGAAGAGGAAAATCTCTAAAACACACAATGCATATCGAAGTCAACCACTAAGCCAAGCAAGGGAAGGAGGGTTGGGGAGGGAATGGGGTGGGAATTGGGTAGGGGTTAAATCAGTGATGTGTACATGTATGTACACACCAGTTTTTTTTACCCCAATATGATGTATTAATATAATGCACCAATAAAAAATTTTAAAAAGACTTACTTTGACATCTACATTGTAGTAAGTCTAATAAACTTAGATTTTTTGAATCAGGGTCATTTTTTTGGTTGTCTTTTTGTAGGACAACAGTCAACAGATTCTGTTTTCACAAATGTATCCTTAGAAAACAACCCATGTTTAACCCATATACATATTTAATTACAAGAACATTAATTGCAATGGTGTTTACTACAAATAAATAGTCAATGCAGAGAGATGATTCTCACTTTAATTAATTAGCAAATTTTTATCTGGCTGATGTCATAACACTATAAAAATTGGTCTTTTAAAAAATATATATATTTTAGCCAGGTGCGGTGGCGCACACTTGTAATCCCCGTGCTTGGAAGGTGGAGACAGGAGGATCGAGAAGGTTGGAAGCCGTGCTGGCTTAAGAGACCCTGTTTCCAAATAAAAAAGTATAAAAATGAATCTGGGAGTGTAGCCCCGAGGTAGAAGGGTTTCCAGGAACCCCAGTACCACCAAAAAAAAAAAAATAATAATAAATAAGATATACCTATTTTATGTAGGAATAGAGTGGAAAATAATAAGCAAAGCATTTTTTGCCATCTAGTCATCAACTCAAACATGCACCTGTCTCATTTTATTTATTTCAGTAAAGAACATCAACATGTATTTTGTTGCTCCAGCCACAAAGCACAAGAATTATTTCCATATACCTACAAAAGTTTGTTCATCCATTTACTGTTTCAAATATAAAACATGTTTCCTCTTTTAAAATATGTAATTCATTTTATTGAAGGCACTATCATCTCTTTCCATAAACCAACTGGATTCCTCCCATCCTTAAACTAATTCTTAACACAATAGTTGACCTATAAATTTAAATTAGATATAATCGCTTCAATATTTTTCAGGGTAATTAGAATAAAACTTAAGTTCTTTATTATGTAATGACATATACAAAGACAGCTATAGATGTGTATATCCACCTACAATTTCATCTCTCATCCTTCTCTCTCTAGCTCACACAAATCTACCTCATTGTCTTCTGTTACTATTTTTCGACTGCCATATTGATTCTTTCTTTGGCCTTTGAATATGCTTTTGGATTAGAATGTATTAATGTGAAATTTTAATATTCTTTGTATATTACTAGAGAAATATTATTTTAAAATAATCTGAAATCTTCTTTGAAGGTAAGCCCCAAAATCCTATATAAAAAGATTTAATAAATAAGTATGGAACTGGAATGTGATATGCATTGCAGGATATCCTCGAAGGGACAGAAAAAAACAGAAATGTAACCCTTTTCACAGCGAACAAGTACAATCCATTACATGCATATTTTCAAAATAAGCAACAATAGCCAGGCATGGTGTACACACTTGTAATCCTAGGGCTTTGGAGGCGGAGACAGGAGGATCATGCAGGTTCGAAGCCAGCTGCGCTGGCTTAAGAGGCCCTGTTTCCAAATAAAAATATAAAATAGGTCTGGGAGTGTAGCTTGGAGGTAGAAGGTTTCCAGGAATCTCAGTACCACACACACACAAAAAAATAAATAAATAAATAAAAGGGAACAATAATGCACAATTAAGAAGATTTACCCTAATTTTTTTCTGGTAATGGAAGTGAGCATGTGTGTGAACTATTTAACTTTATCTAGAGTAACAAAACCAAAAACAAATGTCTAACTTTTTGACTCAAGATAGTTTTGCAACATTGAACAGGTATTTACTGCTGATTTCCCAAGATATATTAAATTGCTTTTACATGAATAATAGAAAATTCAGCTGGGCATGGTGTCGCACACTTGTAATCCCCGCACTTGGGAGGCAGAGACAGGAGGATCTCGCTGGTTTGGAGCTTAAGAGACCCTGTTTCCAAATTAAAATATAAAATAGGTCTGGGATTATAGCCTGGAGGTAGAAGGGCTTCCAGGAACCCCAGTACCACCAAAAAGAAAAGAAAAGGAAAGAAAAAATTCATAAGGGTAAAATTAAGAAATGACAGAAAATTTTTGAAAACTGTAAGACATTACTAAGAAAATTTGAAAGTCTAAATTAGCCGAAAGATGTACTACTTTTTTGGGTGAGAAGACAATATTTTTTGACTATATTTCTTTCCAAATTGATCCATAGTTTTAATAAAATCCCAGTGAAAATATCAATACCTCATTAGCAGAAATTGATATGCCTATTATAAAAAATCCATAAATCAATTTAAAATATCAAGAATAAATTCAGAAAATATAAAAACACCAAGGCTGAATGGTTAATTTTTCTAAGTAAGGTAAATAACCCTCAATGATACCCTATAATTGTTATTTTTGAATCAGAAGGCAATCATTAATTCAAAACATTTTCATGTATTAATTTGGTGTGACTTTACCCTTCAGTTGATATTATAAAATGGATACCACAAAAGTCTTACTTATATAAATAAAAGCCTTAACTAAATATGCATAACAGTCTGTCCCTAGAAAAATATTGTATTTTGTTTCCTGTTTATTTCGCTATACATTTTTATTTATATTTTTAAAATTAGTGTCATATCATATAATCTATACAAATACTTTATAAATTTTTTGTCTGCATAGCCTGTTATAAAAAGGGATTTTTTTTGTTTTTTGTTTTGTGTGTGTGTGTGTGTGTGTGTGTGTGTGTGTGTGTGTATTTCTGTGAATTTAATCCAGAGTCAATCTACCTCCAAACTACAATCCCAGCCTTATTTTATTTTTATTTTTTATTTTTTCATCTGGACAGGGTATAGCTAAGTTGCTGAGAGCCTCATTAAATTGCTGGGTCTGCCATTAAATCTGCAATCCTCTTGTCTGAGCCTCTTAGGTAGTGGGATTACACGTCTGTACCACCATGCTTAGTTTATAAGGAGAAATTTCACTGTCAGTGAATAACAAAACTGTATCCAATCTGCATGAAAGACACTTTTCAGTCCTTATTGCATGTAGGTAGATATTCAAGCTCTCTTCTGTCTTCCTGATTATGGTTATATATGTCTTATACAATCGCTATAAAACCATTCATAGTTATGTCATTTTGTGTTTCATTATGAATGTATTAGGTACTCTTCTTTATGTAAGTACATGCTCATCTAATTTGAATATTCTTAACTAAGAGTCAATCATGATACAGCAAAATCATACTCCATAGATGTTCATTTCTATAACTTGACAGTAGAAAAGTAGTATGAAATACACACACACACACACACACACACACACACACACACACACACACACACTATACACACATTATATACAGACTTCCTGCAAATGTTCCCAGAGGAAACTTTACAAAAACTGTTCAAGTTGGGAAGGAGGAGACAAATTGCTTCCTCTTCACAGAACATAATTCATTCTAGGCAGGTATGAATCTGATACTCTTTCTTTCCTTCCTTCCCTCCTTCTTCCTCCCCCTCCCTCCTCCCCCCTCCCCCTCCTCCTCCTCCTCCCCCTCCTCCTCCTTCTTTTTTTTTTTTTTTTTGCAATACTGGGGATTGAACACTGGGGCATTCTACCTCCAAGCTATACTCCCAGCCTAGTTTTTATTCTTTATTTACAAACAGGGTCTCATTAAGTTGCGGAGGGCCTCACTAAGTAGCTGAGGCTGAGCTCCAAACTGTGATTCTCCTGTCTCAGTCTCCCAAGTACTGGGATTACAAGTGTGTGCCAATGGCTCAGCTATGAATTTGATATCTTTCTTTCAAATTCTTGAGAGTATTACTGTTCCTTCACAAAAGAAAGTCCAATCTTTTGTGATACACAGAAAAAGAAGAGTTTTTCAAGTAAAGATGACAAAATGCTCAAAAGCAGCACTGTTCACATAGCAATGAGGGCTTGGGCAATGTTTTCAGATAACTGTGCAGCCAAGAGGACTGGCCATGTATCTCTTTAGACCAGAGGTCAAGGCAGGTACACTTTGGAAGCAGCTGACCCTCTTTGCATATGGTGCTTTTAGTTGTTTTTCTTCTAGGAAAACTTCCTACTGCCCTTCCCACTGTACATGTTTTGCATTCTGATTGCTTTCATGCACTAATAGCTATTGTAGCATGACCTTTTATCATTTTATAGTTTAGGGGTGTGTGGGTTGGTAGGTTAACTGAACCCAGAAACTAACAACATAAATTTTTAAAGGGCTAACTTCTAATTCTGCATACCTTTCCACAATGACCTATATGTTGAGAAAATCTGAAATAAATTAATATACTTAAATGGATATTCTTTTTTTTTTTTTTGGTGGTACTGGGATACTGGGATTCCTGGAAACCCTTCTACCTCTGGGCTACACTCACAGACCTATTTTTTATATTTTTGTTTGGAAACGGGGTCTCTTAAGGCAGCGCAGCTGCCTTCGAACCTGCACGATCCTCCTGTCTCCGCCTCCCAAGCACAGGGATTACAAGTGCATGCCACCACACCCGGCCTTAAACGCATATTCTATAAGCTAATTTTTGCTATGATATTTGTTGGAAACGTAAAGGCATATATTGCATAAAATATTAGTATTTAGGAACCTCAAGAAGGTTCAGGTCTCTATCTACCTGATAACAACTTATTAAGCAAAGAGGTTGAAAGATGTCTCTTAGGCTGTAATTTCCCCAAGAATCGCTAAGCATAAAATTTTCTCAGAGTAAGTTCGTCTTACTCACACATCACTCAGCAGTTACTAACCCACTTACTCATTCTGCTCCCCTCTTTTCAGAAGAGATTTTTCTGGATATCCAATTTGGTCTGAACCACTTTATGATCTTTTGGATGTTGGATAGGTGCTTAAGCATGTATTTAAAATTAAATATACCAGGGTACAACAAATTTGTCTCTTCCTTTCGGACAACAGTTTTACAGTGAAATTACCTTTTAACAACTTGACATTTCATAAAAAGGGTATTTTTATTTGTGGACCTAGATCCATGATTTTTACTGTACTGAATCACTACGTTTCCAGAGGATGTGCCTTTTGTGTTTTTTTTAAGCATATTGTGCATGTGGTTTATTTGTACCAACTTCAGCACCATCTGTGCCATCTGACATTTCAGACATCCACAAATAGATCCTATACCATGTTACTAGTTACTCTAAAGGTGTGTGTGTGTGTGTGTGTGTGTGTGTGTGTGTGTGTGTGCTTCTATTGATGCATTATGCTCTCACATCATCATGCAAATCATGTTGATAATAACATTTATGTAAAGGCTCTTGGTGTCCCCCCCTTTCCCTCCCTTCAAATATGGAATACCCAGATTGACGCTGGTATGTATCCACATGTATCCACATAGTCTTATGGTAGTATTTCTATCAATGAACCTAAGTCTTCCTCCACTCCTTCTATATCCTCCCTGGCTCCCTGGAGATTTCTTCTCATCATCTGGAGTCTCTCTTGTATCCTAAATACTCCCTATTCTGCACATATTAAAGAAAACATAGGACCCTTCACGCTCTGTGATTGGCTAATGTCACTTACCATAATGTCCTCCAGGTCTGTTCCTTTCTGGATTTTACCATTTGTGACTACAGTTCATGACAATGTATCCAATTTTAAAGAGTAGTTTTTTTTTTTTACTTCATTTTTTCACATTGGAGTTTTGTACAGTGAATACGCCAAGGTGAACAGAATCTTTATAAATCAGAAGTTCTTGTTTCCTAATAAAACAAAATATGACTAAGGGTATAGCTTGAAGGTAGAATGCCCCTGGGTTCTATCTTCAGCCACACACACACACACAAAAAAAAAAAAACCCACAAAAAAACCACACACACACACAAAAAAAAAAAATTCATGAAATACTTTTTCCCATGTACTGCTTTGGAATGAAGACTGATTTTTTTTTTTCATTAATGAAAAAGAATGTGGGCCTGAGGATGTAGCTCAGTGCTATAATGCAGGCCTAGGATGCACAAGGCCCTATGTTTGAACCCAACCCTGAAAAAAAAAATTAAAAATATGTATCTATGTCTTGACTTTTATAAAAAAACTTTGTCTTTTGTATAAGTCTTTATGAGTCTTTTTATGTCTTTATTCTTATGAAATAATCTTTAATACTTTCCCATTAATCAAGTTTATATACTTCTAATCACAGTTTAATGAAATAAGTAAAAATAAATTCAGACAGTCATGTTTAAAATATACATGTTAAGAGCTTTATTTTTACTTTAGACTCTTAAAACATATCATATGTATATTTTTTTTGTTCAGTTATTTATAATGTGTGTTTCTGTGGTACTGGGGATTGAAATGATGGGCATTCTGGATCTGAGTTTAAACCTGGCCCTATTTTATTTTTTATTTTGCAACAGGGTCTCACTAAGGTGAGGAGGGCCTTAGTTGCTGAGGCTGGCTTCGAACCTGCAATTCTCCTGTCTCAGCTTCCCAAGTACTGGGATTACATGGGTGAGCTTCTATGCCCAGCTCTACAAAGCTTAAATCTCCATTCCTGCAGGGCGAAGAGGAACACACTTGTAATCACAGAACTTGGGAGGCTGACACTGGAGGATTACAGGTTTGCAGCCAACCTTAGCTACTTAGTGAGGCCCTCTCCAACTTAGTGAGATCCTGTTTAAAAACAAAGAATAAAAAATAAAATACTGCTGAGGGTGTAGCTCAGAGTGCCCCTGGGTTTAATCCCAGGAACTGCTTAAAAAAATCTTAATTCCTTTTTCTGATACTTTCGAAGTAGAAAAAAATAGCTAATAATGTGAATCTCAAATTCCCAGTTAACCTAACTTTAATTGTATTTTCTGGCCTTAGAATTTCAGTTATAGGTTTCTATCTGATTTGTAATGGCAATCAATTGACTAGTCTCATCTCTGCTGGGGTGTGTGTGTTTGTGTGTCTGTGTGTGTGTGTGTGTGCGCGCGCGCTACTGGGGATGGAACCCAGGGGCATTCTACCTCCAAGCCGTACCCTTAGTCCTATTTTTTATTCTTTATTTTGAAACAGGATCTCACTCAATTGCGAAGGGCCTCAGGAAGTAGTTAAGGCCATCAATGAACTGCGAACCTCCTGTCACAACCTCCCAAAATGCTGGGATTGCTGTATTTGCATTTTTTTAAAACTACACAACTGAGATATATCTTTGATGATGTTTTTGTTTATTTTTAACTTTTCAACTTCAGGTGGAAAAGGATCTATAAACTGTCATCAGTAAGGAGTCACTAGGAAAAATATTTTAAAGTCACTTAATCTATTCAAATATAAATACGATAGAGAAAACATATGTTCCTTCTCTTTCTGTGCTTGACTAAACTCATTTAACATAAAGTTCTCCAGGTCTGTTTCCATCTTCTAATGAAATGCCATAATTTTGTTCTTCTCTTTGCTGAGTTAAATTCAATTCTTTGTATTTCCCGTACTTTTGTAATGCATTCATTTGCTGATGGACACCTAGGCTGGTTCCATGGCTTGGCTATTGTGACTTTCTCTAATATGCTTGAGCCAAGGAGTATTTGGAATACCGGAAGGAATCTAGATAATGGAGGAGATCCTCAATGAAACCAAGGAGGAAAGGAAGGGGAGGAAGAAGGGTGAGGTTCATTCATGGAAATTCTATATTTGACTATATATATATATCATTGTCCATCTGGACACTTAGTTTTGAGAGGGAAAGAAATGGGGAGGTGTGGGGGGCACCAAGTATTGTGTGAATATATGCCATTGTCAACATAGTCTACATTATGATACAAGTCTATAATATACCAATAAAAATAAATATGATCACCACCTAAATACAAACTTCATCAACCTCACTTATATGACTTCATTCCATTTATTTTTCACATATATAACACATTTTTACAAAACTATAGTTCCCAGACATTAGAAATTAACAGAGTTTGGTAACTTAAAAAATAAAAAAAATGCCCATATTACATTATCAGTGACTTTCTGAAAATCAAACTATGACATTTAATATACTAAAAGCAAAGAATTAAATAACTTCAATGTAATGGGCTATCTTCCGAACTTAATAAGTTTGACTTTTTGAACATTTTCTTACATTGCTTTTATTTATCTGATTTCACTACTTATAAATATGTGTTTTATGACAGACAGAAATTTAGTTTGAAATCAAGCTTTTAAGGATTGTTAGTCTAGGGTAATGACCTATGAAGTCACAGGCAAGTCAACCAAGTGTGCAAGCGAATTCAAAAGTGTGTTTTGAAAAAATATTAGAGCTTGACTTTATAATTATTTTTTATATTTTATCCTTTAAAGTTCTGAATGCTTTGATTTAAACATTTGTATATTATCTACAATATAAAATACTTTTGTACAGAACTACATAATTGTAACTTATGAGAAAGTTAGTAGAAAAACATTGGGTATGTAAACTTCTGCTTTTTAACTGTTTGCTTATATAATCAAATAATTGGGGTCCATTAACCTAGTAGATTAGTTGCCTGACTCCTGCCTTCTAATCCAGTTATTGTATATTGTACTGATAAGAATTCCAAGGGTATTAAATAACTAATGAGAAGAAAACATAAAGGGATGGGAGAAGGAACTTCCCTGTACTCTTAAACTAGGACATCTAAAATTTTGTGCATTTACATTATATGCTTTAATATTATAATTTATTGCTTGGAAAGAGACATCCAACAAATATTTAAAAAATATATTATGAGATAATCTGACACTTTCAATTTTAGCTAGCAAATTCATAGTGGATAAAGTTATGAGGAGAATATAGGCCGCTGCAAATGGTGAGCAACCCCTGGTACGCAATATGTCAACTGTCTCTGTCTCTCTGTCTCTGTCTCTGTCTCTGTCTCTCTCTTTCTATATATGTATGTATGTGTGTGTATATATATATATATATATATATATATACACACATATACATATATATATATACATATATATATATATTAACAAGTTAGTAGTGGAGAACAAATATTCAATAAGATGTCAGAAGACAACTGAGAAATGGAGTAATTAATGAAAATCTCTTTAAAACACAGATTTTGTGTGGAACTTTAAAAAATATTAAGACTAATAAAGCATGGATAAACTAAAGCAAATGATATTGTTGATAGGATAAAAGTGAGCCTAAAGTGGTCAGCGCCGATTTAACCTGGGTATATAGAAATCTTGTCTTTGAGGTTTAATGGAAAATAAGCTAAGAATAGAAAGAACTAAAAAAACCTTTGATTGCAAAAAAAAAATATTCCTCTCATTTTACTATTCCTTTCCACCATTCTAAAATAAATAGACACATAATAAAATAACTGAACAATAGCTACCAAACCAATGAGCAGTACTTTATGCTTTGTTAAAATTTGCACATAATCTCAGATGATAAATGATGCTGATTTTAAAAGATGCATAATGCAACTTGTCAATGCCACTCACTGGCTCTTGGACTTTGCAAATGCTTCAAAATATGATTACCAGTTAAAAGTAACAATCACATAATTGATTAGTTTAAGTAAGTTAAAATAGATGAATAAATTAAGTAGTAGAATAAAGAAAATACATATCTGATTTGTAGAAATGCTACTCTCATTTAACACTAAGTATGATTATAAAACTATCATTTACATCTAAAAATCATAACTTTGTACATAATTAAAGCCATGACTGTTTAAGGTTTCTCTTCTTAAAACACCACTTAGTTGTTTTCCATGTTTTCAAAGGTTACATAACATTCTACAAAGTGAGTTCATAATAAATATTATAAATATTTTGAAGAGTATATATTTGGCAAAATACGTTCTTTACAATTTTTCACCAATCATTAATATTACTCTTTATAAACATATTTTTAGAGATTATTTTACTTGGAATATATGAAGAAGAAATATATTTTGGTTTAATATTTTGTAACAGCAGAAATTTTAAAGGAGGCAATGGCTGAGCCAAGAGCCATGTGACCATCAGGAACAAAATAAGATGGAAGGATGATGACTAGTCAGCCTCTAAACACAAAAGCTGCTCTCCTGGGCGCTGGCTTTTAGTCTCATACAACTTAATCATGTAGATTATATTTAATTTAAATTAAAATTACACCTAATAAACTATTTTAGAGTAATTTTAAGTTAATTAGATAATATTGAAATTTCTGTATAATCCTATTATATCTATTATTAAAACTCTATTAGTTTTCTATTGCTTCTCTAACAAATTCCAACAAACAATAAAACATATTTTTTTGTCTCACAGATGCAAAGGTGATTAAGTCTGTAGTTCAGATTTCCAGCAGGATCTTGTTCCTTCTAAGAATCTTGAGAATAAACCCACTCACGTGTCTTTTCTAGCTTTAAGAGACCATCCCCACTACTCAACTCAGAGTTCTTTCCCTCTGCTTTCAAGCCAAACAACATACCATCTTTAATTTTTACTGTTTCATCCATATTCATCTTTCTTTCAGTCAGAATAGATAACATCATGCCGGGCGTGGTGGTGCACGCTTGTAATCCCTGCGCTTGGGAGGCTGAGACAAGAGGATCGCATGGGTTCGAAGCCAGCCTCAGCTACTTAGTGAGGCTCTCAGCAACTTAGTGAGACCCTGTTTCAAAAAAGATATAGCCGGGCGTGGTGGCGCACGCTTGTAATCCCCGCGCTTGGGAGGCGGAGACAGGAGGATCACGCAGGTTTGAAGCCAGCCGTGCTGGCGTAAGAGACCCTGTTTCAAAAATATAAAATAGGTCTGGGAGTGTAGCCCGGAGGAAGGAGGGCTTCCAGGAACCCCAGTACCACCAAAAAAAAAAAAAAAAGATATAAAATAGGTCTGGAGTATAGATAGCCCGGAGGTAGAAAGCCCCTGGGTTCCACTCCCAGTACCACAAAAAAAAAAAAAAAAGAAAAAGTACAAAGTTATAAAAAAAAAATAGATAACATCCTTAACTTTCCTACTTTCCTCTTATAATGACCCTTGTGTTTACACTGGACTCAGTGAATAATTAAGAATGTTATTCTCATCTCAAGATCATTACATTTCCTGTTGCCATGTGTGGTAACATATTCACAGATGCTGGATATTAAACTAAGTATATTTTTTTGGAGGGTAAGCATTACACTCTCTACCACCTTCCATGGATATGGTCTATTTATCACAATTAGTAAATAAGCATTAATATATCATTATTAATAAAAGTTGACATGTTATTCAGGTTGTAGTATTTCTCTAATATCCTTTCTGTTCCAGTATCTTATCCATGATCTCACATTACATTGATTGATTGTGTTCTCTTAGTTACTTGATGATTGTGATATTTTTTAAACTTTCCTTGTTCTGGAGAACCTTGACTAGAGAATTATTGGTTCAGGTGTTTAGCAGAATGTCTTTCAGTTGAGATCTGTCTAATGTTTATCTCCTGATTCCACAGGAGTCATGGTGTTTGAAAAAGAAGGCCACAGTGACAAAATGTCCTTTAGATCACTTTATATTATGGGCATATACCATTGATATGACTTACTGCTGTTGATACTAACTCCGTTGCTTGGCTTCAGTTATTTTTTGTCAGTTTTCTCTAACTCTAAATTTACATTTTTGAAAAGCACTTTCCCTACTTACTCTTTGAGAGAAAGTCACTATGTGAAGTTAACCTTTAAAGACAAATAACTATGTTCCATATTTTTAAGGGTAGCAATTTCTACATAAATTATTAATTTTTTTTTGCCTGAGATACTTATCTACTATCTTCTATGTGTATTTTATCATTTCCAATAAATATAAGTATTTATTCTAGGTTTCACATTATTATCCAAATAGTAGTTTGATCATTTTGTTGGTATAATTGGTAATATTTTTATTTGGATTTTTTTCATTCCTTTCTAGATCTCATTTGATATACTCCATGAATGTATGTATTTGGTTTTCTTTTGAGTACTTTCGTACTCTCTAATGCAAATGTAACACAAAATGTTCTAGGGTCATTTATGCCTACTTTGTCTTCAACTCCCACAATGAGCTATTTATCTAGGTATTCCTGGCTCCATTTATTGAAGAATATAATTTGAAACAATAATCTAGATGAAAGGTATGCGCATTGGTCTTGCAATTTGTTTCTTCTAGCTTCTTACCCCTAAAAAATGAAATGTGTGTGTATATAAACACATATAAGAAATTCTGCATATAAACCTTAGTATTGATAATAAGACAAGCATGAGTTTATACATATGTATCCAACTATATTACTACATGGATTAGTCTGGACTTTACCCTTTATCCATAAGCTGACATTGTAACAGTTAGAAATGTGAATTCTACTATGTGATATCTGTTTGCTTAATTGTTCAATTATAGTATACCTACAGAATTACTTCAAATTTTTAATCCATACCACACATGACATAACTTTTTAACTATATAAACTTTCTTTTGTATCGGTTATTTTGCTTTAGTTCCGATGATTATTATTTTAAATTTCCAAAGTTAACTCATGTAAGTAATAATTCTTTTTTTTTTTTTTTTTTTTTTTTTTTTTTTTTTTTTTGCGAGTCTAGGGATGGAACCCAGGGGCATTCGACCTCTGAGCTACATCCCCTGCCCTATTTTTTTACTCTTTATTTTGAAACAGAGTCTCACTAAGTTCCAGAGGGTCTTACGAAGTAGCTGAGGCTGTCAGCCAACCATGATCCTCTGGTCTCAGCCTCCCAAATGCTGGGATTACAAGCATGCACCACCATGCCCAGGTAGTAATTCTTTAATTATTTTTATTAAGTTATTTTATGCATTTCTAATAAATTTTGTTTTTTGTCAGATTCATATTCCCATACTTTAGTCTCTCAAATTTTAGAAAAAAAAATTTTGCACATAGTAAGCTTACTTAAGTTCTAGGTTTTAACAAACATTTAATTCTATTATTATACAAAATAGACTTAACATCCTTAAATATCCCTGTGCTTTATTTGTTTAACCCTCCTTTACTATGAACACCTAATACCAATAATATGCTTACTACTAAATTTTAATATTAAGAAACTTTATGAAGCTGGGCATAATGGCATACGTCCGTAATCCTAGTACTTGGAATCCTGAGACAGAAAGACTACATGTTCGAGGATAGCTTTAACAATGTACTGAGACTCTCAGCAACCTAGAGAGATTCTGATTAAAAAAAGATTACAAATAAAAAGGGATGAGGATGAAGCTCAAAAGTAGAATGCTCCTGGATTCAATCTCCAGTACCAAAAAACCCCCCAAAAACAAAAAAAGAACCCTGAAACAAAACAACTTCATTAAATTCAAGATCCTGAGAGTTTCAACCTGTGTTTGCTTCAAGGTTTTTATACTTAAGTATAAGATTTTACACTTTGATGGGGTGTGTCCATAGAGCGCCTAAAGAGATGCAGCCTCCCTCAGGCTGAGTGGCCTGCAGCTTAAGGCAAAGCTTTAAATTAAGTAAAGTTTAAGAACTTCTGCAGTAAAATTATTCAGCAGAAAAGGGGCTAAGATGGCGCCTGGAGGAAGCTACGAAGGTGTGCTTTCCCCTTTCATTATGGGTGGGGAGACTGAGCAGTTTTTCCCTTTTTTACCTTTAAAGGAGCTTCCGCACACATGAATTGTGTATTGGCCTGGGATTGGCTGTGAACTACGTGCTAGTGATCTTTATCCTGATAGGCTAGGCTATTTCCGATGGGAATTCCACTCGTGGTTTTGTGATTATATATATATACACACACACACACACACACACACACACACTCACACACACACACACACACACACACACACATATATGATTGCTTGGAAAGGAATAAATGAGATCTTGCTTGACTTGACTCCCGGCTTGTGTGTGTGTGTGTGTGTGTGTTCGAGCCGCCGGCACTCCACCTTTCTGTTCAGCCCCAAGCCACTGATGACGGCAGGATCCCCGTCAACACTTAAGTATAAGATTCACATTGATTTAACTTTTGTATGTTGTAAAGTCTGTGTCACTGTTCATTTTTTACTTTTCTCCATATGGACATTTAATTCTGCTCATATAAGGGTCAACTGACTATATTTGTGTGAATTCCCTCTTGCCTATTTATTTCACTGCTATCTGTGTCTAATCTTTCACCAACACCACACTGTCTTATCTGAGAGTTAATGTAAGTTTTGAAATCTGGTAATGTCATTCATCCAACTTTGTTCTTATTTATGAGTATCCTGTTAACTATTCTAGATTTTTTATTTTTATATAAATTTCAAAATTGATGTTGATACCTACAAAATAGGCTGTTGTTATTTAATTAAGGTTCCTTTAAATCTGTAAATCAATTTATGAAAAACTGGAATCTAAATGTTATATTTTAATCCACTCACAGACTATTTAATTCTTTAATTTATTTTTATCAAAGTTCTACATATAAATTCTATACATATTTTGTTAGAATTTATAGCTAAGTTTTGTGTATTTTGTTTTTTTCTTTTTTTAGCAGATGATGATACACTTTTAACTTTAAATTTTAATTGTTAATTGCTTGTATATGAGAAATTCATTTTTCTCTGTTAACTCTTACTTTTCTCTGTATCCTTTTCATAATTGCTTGTTTGAGAAGTTTTATTTATTTATTTATTTATTTATTTATTTATTTACTGTGGTACTGGAGAAGTTTTTATTGCTATGATTGATTCTTTAGAAATTCCTACAAAGAAAATTTAATTTTAATTCTTCTTTTCTAGTTTATTTATTTAGTAGGATTTAGTAGGATTGGGCATTGAATCCAGGGACCTATACTATCAAGGTATATTCCCAGATCTATTTATTTTCTATTTTGGGACCAGGTCTCACTGAGTTGCTCAGGCTGGCCATGAATTTTCAATTCTCTTGCATCAGCTTCCAAAATTGCTGGGGTTACAGGCATATACAACTGCACCAGGCCCTTTCCTGTATGTACGACTAATTATTTCTTTATTGTTGTATTGAACTACCTAGAACTGCCAGTACAATAGTGAATAAAAGTGGTGGAAAATATATTCTTACCTCATTCCAAATGTTAGAGAAGAAATATACAGGCTTTTACTAATAAGTATAGAAAACATGATTTCTTTGTAGATTTGTAAATCAAATTAGGGGTGTTATTCTAAATTTTTAGCTTCCTGAGTGGTTTTATTTATGAATGGGATTTGGATTTTGTCAAATGTTCTTTCTGCATCAAATAACGTGATTACGTGTTCTATCTCTTTGGTCTGTTGATGTGCTATTTTACAATAGTTGATTTACGATTTCTTTGGTTCTAAACACTCCTGCAAGATGTTGCCATCTTGGTAGCTTTTATCTCACAGAACTTAATTTTACAAATTTAGAAAGGGAGATTTAAGAGAGAGGATTGATTCACCCAGAAAGTCAAGTTCTATTTGTTTAAAGGAAACAGAAAGAATTTTAGGAAATTTACTTATTTCAGAAATAAAACAAGATCTCTTCTATGTCACATCACAAAATGTGCTCTCTTCTCAGAAATAAAATGAATATAAAAAAATAGATATTCACTTGAGCAAAACAGTTATAGAACTTGTTCCAAATAAGTCTCTTATTTAGCAATGGTTCTTTTTCCAAATTATACAGAATGAAAGACCAGCAACCAGAATAGAGTAGGGGTTGGTAAGCAGACACACAAATATATCTAGATCTAACATATACACTAAAACTATCAAAACTGAGAGACTGTAGACAACCAAAATTCAGATTACCCCAAAGGCACTGGTTTTTGGTTAAATAGGGTGCAGCAAGTTAATTCCAAAATACCTACCTGTTGGGTTCCCTTGAATGAGATCCTCATGTTTTTCTCTCCATTGTTCTCTACTTTGGATCTCTAACTCTTAGGTGCCTGTGTCTTATCTTCATTTTATTTACTGACCATTACCATAAGTCCCATATTTTATCTATCCATTATAAATATATGAGTAATCATAAACCCTCCCTTTCTCATTGCTGGACCCAATGACCCTGACTACACACAACTAAGAAAATGAAAGATTTATCTGCTTACAGTTTGGGGAGATGGAAAGATTCAGTCCATGTCAATAGGGTGGGCAGAACTCAGGGCATGGCGGTGGGATGAAGAGGCAGAGCGTACAAGACTTTGCTCTCACATCATGAAGTCCAGACACAGAGAGCCATCAAGGGGAGGAGAGAACCACTGATAGTCCCCAAGTCCATATCCCCAAGGACTCTTCCTAAGCAACCAAGCCCCACTTCCAACATCACTATCTTGCTTCTGTGAGAGCTAGGGGACCATTCTTTTCTGACCATTACTTTAAGTCTCACAATTTTCTATTCATTATGAATACAGGAGTACTCATAAATCTCTCCCTTTTCCTCCCATGCAGTTGACTTTCAGGATATCACAGTTTTGTTGTACTTAGTTTACTACTCCTTTTTTATTCCCCTGAGATATATTTTAAATTATTTTTCTGGTGCCAAGTCCCCACTGCTTTGCACATCAGAAATCCTGGCTTCTGTTCACATTCACCAAATCATAAGTGTATTCAGATGACTTTATAATTAAATATTTGTAAATAATTTCAAAGTTATATCCTCAGGCTGGTTCTCTCTCCTTAATTGCAGATGCAGATGTCTAACTGCATATTCTCATCTCCACTAAGATATCTAAGACATCACATAAATACACACATGTGCACGTGCACACACACACACACACACACACACACACACACACACCAATTTTCTCCAGTTGATGGAAACTGCTTTCTTTTAATGCCTCAGCACAGAAGCTTGGTGTCATAACTGATTCTCTGCTTCTCTCCTATCATATTGAATCCATCAAGAATTACTACTGGGTTTACTTTAAAAACATATCATAATACAACTATTATCTGCACTATTACAACTATCATCTAAGCCATTCTGTCCCTCATACTGATTTATAAAAGATCTTCCAAGTTCTTTCCTGTGCTTCTATCCTTACACTAAACAATTATCAAAACAGAAGTTGGTGATTCCTCTTGACACAGAAGTCAAATCTATAATGTTTTGCTACTCAAAACATTCAATGCCCACACTTTTTCCAGAATAAACTGTGAAATCCTCAAAATGGCCTTTAATGCTACAAAGCAATTTATCCCTGGAGCTCTCTTATCTCATTTGTTTTTGTTTTGATGATATACCTTCTGCCACCAAAGGTTTCCTGGTTGCTCCCCAAATACTCACAGGTCATACCCTACCTCAAGCATTTCACAGTGTTTTTGTCCTCTATACACAGTATTCTTTACCCGATATTTGCATTTTATAGCATTTGATTATTAAGAACTGCTCTAACAGATTTTTGCAAAATTGCAACATACTTTTATCCAAACTGTAGATACTCTTCACCTTTTTCTTTTTCTTGACACTTATATACTAACACACCAATAAGTTTAGATGTTTTACATTTATATAATTTCTATCCTTCCCCAAACACTGTCTGAAAACAGTAGAAACTCAATTTATAATTGATTAACATCACACTATTTAACAAGAAAATATATAATTTCTGGCATAAACATAAGCACAATGCTTCTGCATTTGTTCAAATAATATAAATGTTGCCAGCCGAATATCTCCCAATATGATACCTCAGAAGCAAGAATGGAATTCATGGAAAACTTTCCCTCCTAAAAGGAGAAAATTTTCCTGTTATTAGAAACAAAAATGACAACAAAACAACATTTTTTTTTTCTGTGAAAGATTTGTAAGTGTACCTAAGTATTCCACAAAACCATAGGAGGCGATAATAGCCCAATTGCACCCTATCCAAACCACAAAAATGTGCAAACATTAGATTTAGCAACAGCAACTGACATCAAACTAAAAGATGGCAAATTGTCCATCTGAGAGATTATATACATAGAAATACGGCCACAGGAGCTATTGTACAGAGGTAGAAATTCAAGGGAGTGTATGAAGAGTTAATGGTTTCTCTGGGATTGTACTTTCAGGTACTCATGACATACAGGCATTCCTGGAGGCTATAGCTTTAACATTTGCAATCAAATTCTTTATAGTCATGTGCTTGATAAAGTTTATATAAAAGTTATTTAGAAGAGAAGACAGGGAATGATATTTGTGAGAGTTCCGGGGGGAAAAAGGCTGTTAAATTCTAAAATCACTTTTAGAATTTAATAAGTACAGAATTCAAATTCTACATTTAACAAAATTCTAAAATCACATTTAAAATTTAACAAACCGGAGGGTGAGAAACGACACACCTGTAGACACTGTCACATAACCATAGATGCACATATTCAAGTGTAACTAATTATAACAAAGAAGAATTTGATGACTGGTTAAACGTCCAGTGTTTACAGAATTCTGCTATAAGCCATCAGAACAGGGCACTCACTTAGAGTAAGTTCTCTTCTACCTCAACAGAGAGTCACAGTAAACTAGCACAGTGGAGCTACTAAGGCTACGTCTTGCTCTCTGTACACACACTCATTGCAAACAAAGGGTTCTGGAGTCTACTGTCCTTGATCCCAACACTCAGCAAAACTAATATTATTAAATTGATTTCTAATGCCATTTAATTCCAAGAAAGCTCTCATACAACCAGTAACATCTTATATACTTATACAAGTCCTCATATGTCTTTATATATCTGATACTCTGTCTCTTTTTTCCATTTTCCTAAAAGCATTTTCATTTGCCATCTAAACTCCATGTTCCATTATCAGCTAAATACCTTATACGGTCATCATTTTGTTCTAGTGGAAACCAGAATCTCCCCTAAATTACACTTGGTTAACCCTGATTACCTTAGATTTCACTCCCAGACGTGGAGGTGATATCAGTATTGTCCTTGTTCATCATTTTCACTTTCAAACTAAACTCCCGTCAACACTGGAAAAAAAAATAAAAAAAGGAGAGACAGGATTACATTTTATGCCATGATGATATCATAATATACACTCATTACTGTTAGAGTTAATGCTATTATATCTATTACCAATCATTTGAGGAATTTTGAAGAAATATGTATTTGTTTTAAAACATAACTTGTATACTCAAATTATTTTTCTTATTAATATATTTTGGTAATGTTCTCATATATCATGTATTCTTCTATTTTTTTAAACTGGAAACTCACTATATTGCCAGGCTGGCCTGGAACTCCTGGCTCAAATGATCTTCACCCCATAGCTTTCTGAGTAGCTGGAAATATCGGTTAATGCCACCAGATCTGGCTTGTGGCATATATCTTAATGGTTGCATATTATTCTACTGTATACAATTTCTTTGGACTACTTAACAATTTATCAGTATTTGACATTTTTCATTATTTTGTTAAAATGACTATTTAAAATCAAACAAGTTTAATGCATTCCTGCGTATTGATCTGCCTTTTAAGTTTCTTTTGCCTTTGGGGTCTTGTTAAGAAAATGTTTATCTGTGCCTGTGTTACAGCACTGGACCTATGTCCTCTTCAAGGAGCCACAAGTTCTCTGGTTTAATTTCCAAATCTTTTATTAATCTTGAATTGACTCTTGTTCAACACAAGAAAGTGGGGTTTATTTCCATTTTCCTGCATATAGTTAGTTTTGCCAATACCATTTGTTGAAGAGGATATCTTTATTCCAATGTATATTTTTGACCCCTTTGTCAAAAACCAAATGGTTTTAAGTGTGCAGACTTGTTTCTGCGTCTTTTATTCTTTTTCATTGGTCTATGTATCTCTTATGTGTGTCAGTACCATGCTGTTCTTATAAAGGCAAATCAACACATGGGATTGCATTAAACAGAAGAGCTTCTGTACAGCAGAGAAAACTATCAAGAAACTCAACCAAGAGCCAACAGAATGGGAGAAGATTTTTTCCACCTACCTCTCTTTTTTTGTGGTGCTAGGAATGGAACCCAGAGGCTTTTTACCTTCAGGCTACACTCCCATACCTATTTTCTATTTTATTTGGAAACAGGGCCTCACTAATTTGCCGAGAGCCTCACTAAGTAGCTAAGGCTGGCTCGAACCTGTGTAGCCCTCCTGTCTCAGCTTCCCAAGTACTAGAATTACAAGCGTACAGCATCATGCCCTGCTTCCACCTACCCCTTTTATAGAGGACTAATATCTATAATATACAGAGAACTCAAGAAATTCAGCACTTAAGAAAACAACCCAATCAAAAACTGGGCAAGTAAACTAAATAGACACTTCACAAAAGAAGAAATTTAAATGGCCAATAAATACATGAAAAATATTCAACATCATTATCAACCAGAGAGATACAAATCAGAACTACCCTGAGATGTAACCTAACTGGAGAAAGGCAGTTATTCAAAACACAAACAACAAATGTTGGTGAGGATGTAGAGAAGTAGAAACTCTAATACATTGTTGATGGGATTACAGATTAGTGCAACCACTTTGGAAAACAATATGGAGGATCCTCAGAAGAATGGGAACAAATTTACCATATCCAGCAATACCACTTCTGGGTATCTACCCAAAAGAATGGAAACCAAATTACCAAATTAATGCATGAGTATCTATGTTCATAACTGCACAATTCACCATTGCCAAGTGATGGAAACAGCCAAGATGTCCATCAACAGATGAATGGATTTCAAAACTATGGGATATGTAGATAATGGGATTTTACTCGCCATAAAGAAAAAATTACATCATTTACAAAGAAATTGATGGAACTGGAGAACATTATGCTAAGTGAGATTAATCACACACACACAAAAAAAAAACAAGAAATCAGATGCTCTCCCTAATATGTGAAAGCTAGGGAGAAAATGGGTCATAGGAGGAACTCTAGACTAAGAAGGAGAAACTACAGATGAGCAAATAAGGCAATCTAATGGAAAGGATTAGAAGGGGGGAAGAGGGAAACTCCCTAATGTGCATGATGTATACTCAAAAACATTAAAGACAATCACTAAATCAAACATGAAAAGGAAGGAAGGAGGAGAAATGAGGTGGGAATTGTGTAGGGCTGAGTGATGTGTACATGTATGCCTCTACCATCTTGTACTCCATTAAGATGTATGACTACAATACACCAATAAAAATTCTGAAAAAAGTTAAGTCAAGAGTGCTGCTTCATGCCTATAATTTTATTACTTGAGAGGCTGAGACAGGAGGGTCTCAGGTTTGAGATCAAGCCTCAGCAACTTAGTGAGACAGTCAACAACCTAGAAATAACCTGTTTCAAAATTAAAAATAAAAAAGTGTATCTCAAAGGTAGAATGCCTGTGTGTTCAATATCCATAATCTCAAAAACATACATACATTTAGTTATATTCTTTGATTTTTGCCTTGATAAGTATATATGGAGTTCTACTCTATAACTTGACATTTCCATTTTCTCAACTAATTTATTTAAAAATACAAAACTCAATAAATTTATAAAAGTTAAAGAAAAACTACTTCAAAGACTAAATTTTATGATTATATATCCAAACAAAAAATATCTTAGAAAAATTGTAAATAAAAAAAAATCTTCACATAAAAACAAAGTCTGTTAAATAATTCTTGGACCTAAGTGTTCTTTAGGTCTCAAATCTTCATCAGTATTATAAAAGTTGTGAGTCAAGTTTTTTTTTTAATTTTTGTCATTTTCTAAGGCTTCTGTCATGTTTTAAGTAATTATTTTCAAGTTTGTGTGTGTGTGTGTGTGTGTGTGTGTGTGTGTGTGTGTGTGTGTATTTACAAACAAATAACAAATTTATAAAAAGCAGAAATGTTCTCAGGGGTATAAAGATCCAGATTTCAGCTCTGCTTGAGCTCTGCACTATGTAATGCAGAATTAAAACAAAGTAAAATCAAAAGGATTATACTACTAAAAGTCATTCAGCTTATTTCAGAGGCTTTATTAAATACTGTGCTTTTACCCTCTAAAAAATGGCCTACAAAGATGCTTCCATTTCTAGGCCATCACAATTCTAAAGAGCAAAGCACTAAATGTTATAGGAAGCATGCTGTGGAAAGTTCATTTTGTCAAAGCATCCTGCTTCTCTACAGCAGTGCCTTGGAATAACTTGTAAATGAAAAAAAAAAAAAAACAAGCATCATATGAAAGACAAATTGAACATCCAAAGGAACATTCTGGAACACCTTGTAAACAATAATCATCAAATCCCTCCTGGACTTTTGCCCGCCTGGGTTTTGGTGATTTGGAAGCCAGATGAAAGTAGATAAATTAGGTACTCCAGAAGAGGGTGCCTGGGCGATATACAAAGGGAATTGTAAGCTTAGCCCCTCGATCCTGCCATTAGTCTTTTTAATGATTCGGAGCCACAATCTCCCTGAGATAACATCTTTTTTTCAGCTTTGAGGAGCCTAGAGGAATCCTGATTTTTTAGCCCTTTATTAAACTTCAGCGTAGAAATAAGGGGGAGCTAAAGAAAAAGTATTAGGGAGGTTTATTCAACACTGTCAAATAAAGAAAATCCCTTCCCTACCGCCAGATATATTAAACTCCTGATCCTGCAATCAGATGAAATTGTTACTGGCATTATATCTATGTCAATTAAATGCAGTGCTAGAGAAAATGATTTAAACAGCTTGCTTTTTCAATGTCATTGAAGACCACTAATTAGTGTGAAAGGTGTGTTTCTCTTCTATGTAATGTTGGTCATGTAGGTATAATTTCATTGCCCCATTAAAAGTCATAAGAAGAAAGTTTTTCAGTGAGCTTTTAGAATGGTACCCATTCAGACATGTTTACCCATAAAAGTAGTTTAGATTGAGATTGCTGAAATACAGTGTTTTCTATCTTTAGACAATGCATTCTCAGTGTTACAAGCAGACTGGCAACAGTGATGCTTGTATTGCAAAGGTCACCAAGTTTTATAACATGTACATTTCTTCTCCATATTTTATTCATAACCTTCACCAATGGATGTAATTTTCTCTAATATCCTCCTTTCATAAATGAGGAAAATAGTAAGAAACAAATATTTAAGTAAGCTTCTTAAGTTTACATAGCAAATCTTATCTCCTGTTAATCTCCTCCATTTGATTGTTAGCCATAATAGCCAAATTTGTTTAAAAATATTAGATTAATGAGATTACTAGTGGATTACGATTTATAATTTGAAAAGCATTACCTCCAGAATCATAATTTACATTCTTTGTTTCTTAAACAGTATAAAACTTGTTTGAATATCCTTTCATTGAATGCCAATAAACTTAGTTCTACTTTAAGGTCATAGCATACCTGATTAACAACATTCTCCACACTTTGAGATTAGAGAGTTGGTTTTACATTTTTCCAACTTTACCCAATTCAACAATGCATATTTCTTTACTTATTGATTAATCCATTCATTTTCTAAATATAGTTCAAATTACTAATAAAAATGTTTGTGTATTTATTGTTTACTAGGACTAAAAAAGTATGTGCAGTATTTTAATGTGCTCATATTACTAGGATTTAACAAATTAATTGTGCATTGCAGGGATAGTATAAATGACAGATAAATAAAAAGGACTATCATGTAAACCTGGACCTCAAAATGTTCGGAACTCAGTGGGGAAGAGGAATAGCAAATCAGGAGGTATAAAATGTAGCACAAATGATATAATTTTCAGAGGGGGAAACACACCAAGTGTTGTATACATGTACATTCCTGTCATTCTGTGCCTCAGTAAGATATATAATTACAATGCGCCAATAAAAATATATAAAAATAATACATGGAATAATAAAAGTTTAGATGTGTTGGTCTTAGTAAAGGAAGTATTATTTGGGAGTTATGAGTGTAGGGTTGAGGGGAATAGGGTGAGTCAGGTTTCATATAAAAGGAAGTACAAAGATACAATCTGAAGAACAGAGGAAAATTTGAGAAATTATATTTTAAACAAAAATAATAAGATCTGCTAAACTGGATAAGTGCATAGAATATACAAGGAGCACAAGATAACTTTGTACTATTAGCAGAATATGTGGGAGAAAACTGAAAAGTGAGGCTAGAAAGAAGGTAAGCAAACTATAACTTAAACTTAAAAAAAGGAGCTGATGCTTTATTCTACAGGTATACAAAAAGGATTCAAAATTACTCTCAATAAATCAGAAGCTTTCCTGTATGCCAACCATAAATCCACTGAAAAATAAATCCTCAAGGCACTTCCACTCTAGATAGCCCACAAAAAATAAAATACTTAAGAATAAACCTAAAGAGGTAAAGAACCCCTACAAGAAAAATAACATTAAAAAAAAAAGAAATTGAAGAAGACCTTAGATGAAGTAAATACCTTCCGTGCTCTTGGATAGGCAGAATAAATATTATCAAATTGGCCATTTTTCTAAAAGTGGCCTACACATTCAATTCAATAGCCATTAAACTACCAAGGTCATTCTACTCCATAGACATATAAAAAAGACTCTTAAATACATTTGGAACAACAAAATCCCAGAATAGCCACAGTAGTTCTCAGTAACAAGAACCAAGAACCATGCAGGCGGCATCACAATATCTGACTTCAAACTATACTCTAAAGCCACAGTAATAAAAACAGCATGGTATTTGCACAAAAACATACACGTAGACCAATGGAGCAGAATAGAAGACTTAGAAACAAATCTGCACACTTATAGCCATTTGATTTTTGATAAGTGGCCCCAAAACATAATGGTTTGCAGCTAAATGAATGCTGAGATGAAAATCTTTTACTACTAAATGCTGATATTGAATACAGCAAAGATCTCCAGTCTGTCATCTATGTTTCTACCTCAAATATCTAGAAAAAAAAGAGGCATCTTACGTGGTTTTTATTTCAACCCAAAGAAAGAACACAAAAAGAAGAACCCAAACAGAATTAAAAAATATTTAAAATGGAAAAATAATCAAGAAAATCAATGTCACAAAACTGGTTGTCCAAAAAACTAATAACATTGGAAAGTCTCTAGCAAGGCTGATAAGAATTAAAAGCACAAATATATAAATCATCAGTATCAGAAATAGGGATGTCTTTGTGAGTCCTTTAGTCCTTGCAAAGATTGTAATAACATATCACAATTAAATTTATTCTATCAAATTTAAAAATTTAGAAAAAGTGGATCAATTTCTTTAAAAATGAAAAGTTTTTTCAATTTAATAAAATAAATGTTAATTTAAAAGCTCACAAGAATAATATCTGTAGGCCCAAATTATATCATTTGAACATTCTGTTAAATATTTCAAGAATAACTGACATCAATTTGATATAATCTCTTTTGTTAGGGAGAATAAAACAAATTATTTTATGACAATAATATTACCTTGATCTCAAATTAAGACAATAATAAAAAAGACAGTAAAACTAAAGATAGACTAATATTTTTCATGATATTTGCACAAAACTCTCAACAACTATTAAAAAAATCTGAGTATGTAGATCTATTTAATTTATTTGAGTGTTATACAATATGTAAATATATGGAAATATTGTGTATGATAATCACTCATTCCAAAATTGGTCAATGCAATCCAATATATCAACAGATTAAGAAGGCAAATGACATGATCATATCAAGTGATTCAGAAAAGATATCTGAGAAAAGTTAGCATCTATTCACAATAACAACAGTAATGGTATAAAACTTCTTGGTAAGTTTCAAATAGAGGGCGACTACCTCAAATTGACAAAGATATGTAGAATTCTATAGTCTTCATGTTCTTAAATCTCTAGCCACCAGAAACATGAGCTAAATAGACCTCTTTTATTTATAAGTTATTCAACATCAGATATTTTGCTATAACAACACAAAACAGTTTGGGATGCACTCTAATACAAAGATGAATGCAAAAAAATGAATAAAAGCTAATGCCTGCCACTCTAATTTAACATAAATATAATTTCTAACTAAGAAAAATATAAAGAAAAATAAATGGAAGATATAAATATTGGTAAGGAAAAACCAAGACTTTCCTTATTTGCAGATGATCCCAAGGTATTTACAAAATAAAAATTTCTAAAAATAAAGAGTAGCTACAACAGGATTAAAGCATATAATATCATGTATACACACATGCCACAATTTTATGTTGTAACAGTGAATGTCTGGAAAATGAAATTGAAAACATACATCAGTCACAGTTTCTCCAAGTAAATGAAATACTTAAGCATAAGTCTTACAAATCATGTGTTGTAGCTAGATACTATGCACATCTAATATCTACTGAAGATGGGTTCTAGGACCCACACAAAGAACAACATCTGTCATTGTCATGAGACCCTTATATAATATGGTGTAATTTTTATGGTTGAGTAAAATTCCATTGTGCACATCTCCCACAATTTTGTAATCCATTCATCTGTTGATGAACATTTTGGCTGGTTCCATAGTCTGGCAATGGTGAATTGTGCAGCTATGAATGTATGTATGCATGCATTCATTTGGTAGTTTGGTTTCCTATCTTTTGGACAGATACCCAGAAATGGTATTGTTGGGTCATATGGTAGGTTCCTTCTCTTTCAGATGGAACTAGAGAACATTATGCTATGTGATATTAGACAGTTTCAAAAAAACAAAAAATGAATGCTCTCTCTAATATGCAGAAGCTAGGAAGAAAAGTAATCATAGGAGAAATTCTAGATGAGGAAGGAGAAACCATAGATGAGCAAATAAGATGACCTAATTGAGGGTTATGGGAGAAAGAAAGAGGGAAATTCCCTAATGTACATGTACATTCATAAATATATCAAAGTAAATCAGGAAGACAAACATGAGAAGGAGAAAGGGGGGAAGGAATGGGGTAGGAATTGGAAAAAGGCTTAATAAGTGATGTGTGCATGTATGCCTCTACCATCTTGTACCCCATTAATATGTATGACTATAATGTACCAATAAATTTTTTTAAAGGAAAGTAGGGAGAAAAATGATCATAGGAGAAATTCTAGATAAGAAAGAAGAAACTATAGATGAAAAAATAAGGCTACCTAATGAGGGGTATGCTCCCTTGTTATTATTCAAATGTTCCTGGTTGCAACCTAGCCTACTACCTCCCCCTGGATTGTTTTAAGTCTCTTGTTCCCCCGGGGGTAGGTAATGGGAGCTGTATGGCTGACTCGGGGAATCTATGAAGAGTAATAAGAAACTCATAAGTCAGCAGTTAAAAATGAAAAATCCAGCTGGGCGTGGTGGCACAGACTTGTACTCCCTGCGCTTAGGAGGTGGAGACAGGAGGATCGAGTAGGTTCGAAGCCAGCCACCCTGGCTTAAGAGACTCTGCTTCCAAATAAAAATATAAAATAGGTGTGGGAGTATAGCCCGGAGGTAGAAGGGCTTCCAGGAACCCCAGTACCACAAAAAAAAAAAAAAAAAAAAAATTTAAGCTGGGCATGGTGGTGCAAGCCTGTAATTCTAGTACATGGGAGCCAAAGACAAGAGGATCACAGGTTGGAAGCCAGTATCTGCAACTTAGAAAGATATTGGTTCAAAAGATAAAAAAATAAGATAGGGCTAAAGATGTGTCAGAGAGGAGCGGGGAAGAGGAGAAGAGAAAGAAGGAGGAGGAGGGAAAGGAGGAGGAGGAAGAGGAAGAGGAGGAGAAAGAGGAGGAGGAGGAAGGAAAGGAGAAAGAAAGTCCAATCAGAAAATGAGGAAAAAAATTGAACATACATTTCTTCACGCAGGACATACAGAGAGTGAATTGTGGGGAGCCATTAAGGTTTTCCCCTTTAAGAATACTTCTGACTGTCCTTTGCCCAGAGCCAATAAGGTTTGGGGTCATGGAAAGTTCAACGTCTGGGAGAAGCTCAGGTGGAATTGATTGCTTTGACCGTTAAGCACACAGGTGGTGAAAGCAGAGGCTTGATTGGTTTGACCATTGCGCGCATAGGTGGTGACGTCATGAGGGTTGGTTGACGGGAGCAGTAAAAATAGGATGAGAGTTATAAAACCGGGATCGGTTAGCAGAGATATCGACCCGGGAGTGTACTGGCGATCCTTCCATGAGAGAATAAAGTATTCTGTGAATAAAATTCATTGAATAAAATTCTTTTCATCCTCACTCCTCTCTTCAGAACCCGTACTTTTGCCAGCAGGCTCCGGCAGTAAATAAGAAAGAAGTTAGACAACATTAAACACTAACAAATTGCAGATTAAAACCAAAAGATTACCACACACCTATCAGAAGGGTTAAAACTCAAAAGTAAAAGTAATAATACCAAATGATGGAAAAATGAGGAGAAAATGAGCTATTCATATATTGCTGGTTATAACATAAAATAGTGTTATTACTCTGGACATGATTTGGCAGTTACTTATAAAATTAGACATGTACTTATCATATGACCCAATGATTATACTTTTAAGTATTTATCCCAGAAGAATTATAACCTATGCTCACACCAAAACCTGTAAATGAATGCTTATTTATGGTTGCCAAAATTTAGAACTAATGTTATCCCTCAGTTGCTAGTTTGCTAAATGAGTTAACTGTGCGGTGCACTTACTGGAAAATATTACTCCAAAATAAAAAAAGAAAAAATATTGATACAGGTAACAACCTGGATGAATATCGAGAAAACTGTAGATGGATAATAAGTGAATTTTGAGAGTTCATATATTGCATGATTCCATATACATAGCTGTCTTCAAGTATAACACCTTTATTATTTTTTGTATATTTATTTAGATTGAACGCAGGGGCCTTCTACTTCTGAACTATACCCACAGACTTACTTTATTTTTTAGTTTGAAATAGGATCTCATTAAGTTGCTGAGAATCTCACCAAACTGCTGAGACTGGTCTTGAGTCTGTGATCCTCTTGTCTCAGCCTCCCAAGTACTGAAATTACAAGCATGTGTCACCACATCTGGCAACAAAGCTTTATTTACACTCCAAACTGGAAGCAATGTGGGATGGCCTATAATAGGTGAATAGTGAAGCAAACTATGATACATTGATACTACAGAACATTAATAACAATAAAAGGAAGGAAACATGAATCTATATGGCTACGTGAATTAATTATATAATTATGCACAATAAAGATAATCCCAAAGCATTATACTGTATATTCAATTTTTAAACATTTCATATTACTGTATATTCAATTTTTTTTTTTTTGGTGGTACTGGGATTCCTGGAAGCCCTTCTACCTCCGGGCTACACTCCCACACCTATTTTATACTTTTACTTGGAAATAGGGTCTCTTAAGCCAGCGCGACTGGCTTCGAACCTGCGCAATCCTCCTGTCTCCACCTCCCAAGCGCAGGGATTACAAGGGTGCGCCACCACGCCTGGCTATATTCAATTTTTAAACATTATTGAGAGGAAAAATTTATAAAAATCAAGAATGGATTAGTGGTCACTGAAGATTAGAAACATTATAGACGAGATGAAGAGATGTTTACAAAAGGGTAACCAATATAAAATCACTTTGGAGAAATGGAAATATTTTGTATCTTGACCTATAATATTATCAAGACCCTGCCTGTTATATTATATTATAGTTTTGCAAGATGTTACCATTGAAAGAAAATAGATTATATTTTTATATTTTATAATTGAATGTAAATCTATAATTATCCCAATTAAGAGTAGTTTTAAAATACAGAGTGCTAAATGATATATTTAAACAAGTTATTCTATCTGACTTGCAAATAGTTTTAAGAGAAACAAATGCAAAAAATTATATTAGGGAAATTAAACTCACCTCTATAAATGGTAGAGAACATGCTTAAATATATGGAAAATTGTTCATTTAAATCAGACCAAAGAACAGATACACAGTGATGAATGTATTGAAACTTGCAATAAAACATTTTTAAAGTAGTATATTTCTATTATGATAATAGAATCATACAGCAAATAAAGCTAGAGAAGGTTCAAATTGTCAGGCATTCACTATATTTCAAAATAAACTCTTGGCTTTGAATAAATTGGACTCTAACAAATAAATACATTTCCATCCATAGGCAACACAAGTAAATTTGTACACAAAGTTTTAAACTCAATTTATTTTGAATTTCCATAGAAAAAACATATTTTTATATTTGTAATTATATTTTTGTGAAAGTATGTTGCCAACACACTTGAGATTTAAACATGGTATTGAATATGTTATTCAGCTCCTTTATAATATATAAGGATTGATAATATTAAAGTCTTTTACATAGCTGAACATTTTTCTTCTTCACGCACCTTTTTCTTCTTTATTGATGTCATTCAAACATGAATCTTATTGTGAATTATATTCTATTACTTTTTAAAAGATGCATTTCCATAAGACATCTATTCATTCATGATATGTATATAAGTGTAAATACATACACACATATATATTTAATATACATATACTCATATATGTACACATTTATATATGCATTTATACACATATACACACATATATACTATATAACTGCATCCATAAAACTACATACTTATTTATATAAGACATGTATTCATTCATAGATTCATAATATATGCCTTGAATAAATTGTGAATATATGTTTAATAAATATGAGATTAAGTTTATCTCTGCAGCTTTATAAATCTGAATTTTTCAAGAAAGTATGTCATTACTGCCAATTTATTAAGGTAACATATTTTAATAAGTCTGCTGGAACATGCATGTTTTTAAATGGCATGCTTTGCAACTAAATATTGCTGCCCATTCTTTGAAGAATATATGTGTGTGTGTGTGTGTGTGTGTGTGTGTGTGTGTGTGTGTGTTACTGGGGATTGAACCTAGAGGCATTCTACCTCTAATCTACACCCCCAGCCCTATTTTATTTTTCTTAGTTTGAAACAGGGCCTCACTAAGTTGCAGAGTGGCTCACTAAGTTGTTGAGGTTTGCCATGGACCTGTGATCCTCCTGTCTCAGCCTCTCATGTACTAGGATTACAAGCCTGCACTACCACGCTCAGCTTGTGAGACTATTTTAAATAGGGTTTTCTTATGTGTTGGTATTAACACAGAAGATAATAATGCCCAAAAATGTTAAACAATTTTTAAGGCACCAGCCTCCAAACATTTTATAATTTGGAGTATTTAAATAGCAAACTTATTATTAAGTATAATAGAACAGAAATCTGGCACAACCAACATGCCGAAATTAAAGAAATGGTATAATAATAAAATCTTGTCAAACTCCTGATAACTATTTTTGGGAACACATTCTCACGTGCACACAGGCTCTTAGCAGTTCATTTCCATGAATCTCATATGTTTAGTCTAGCATATTACTTTCATGCCTAGCATCATATGGAACAAAGATTGAACTGACACTTAAAGGGGTTTTTCCTCCATCTACAGGGATCAGTCGTTATGACTAGAAATCAATTCTTCTTCTAGACAATAATCTATAAGACAAACTTCCTTTTACTATTACACAGAGAGAAACAAAGCAATATGGCATTTGGAAAAATACTAGACATATTCAGGATACCTTGAATGTGTCTTCTAAGAATGTCGGTTATTAAGATGAGTAAGGATGAGTACCACTGTTCAAAGGAGTCAGGAAAGATAATGCTCATCAACTCAGAACGAAAATGAACTCAAACTTGATTAAATCATGGTGTGTAGGGTGTCAAACTACATCTTAGTTCTTTTGATGTGTGTGTGAATTAAATAGTGGTAGTTTAGAAAAAGAGTTTTAAATTAATTAATTTTTCTCCAGCTTCATAGACTGTGTGTGTGTGTGTGTACGCATGTGCATGTGTATGTGTGTGTGTGTGTGTGTGTGTGTGTGTGTGTGTGTGTGTGATTAAATCCACATTGAATGAAAATTGTGGTCTGTTGCCTTGCCAGGAAGGAAAGGAGAGATTATGCGTATGAATTAAATATGGTGAAATAATACAACTGACAAAACTCTGGGAGGCAAGTAAAACTTCAGTGTCAAGTCCCCAGGAGATCTCTAAGTGAAAACCTTATTAAATGTACTCAGGATCTCACTGCAAGTTTTTCATGGTGAGTTTGTGGGTAATTGGGCCTCATGGTGGAAGTATAAATAATATTACAAAATATAAATGTTTTAATTTGGTCTGAGACAAATCTAGTTTGGATATTTCCAGCATCTCTATTCTCTTGGCAAATTAATTTTGCTTCATTTGGTAGAAGTGTCTGAAGAATAATATTATATTGTTGGGATGCCCTGAATAAGTTTACCATTTCCAATTAGCACCATATTTGGCATTCATTAAATTAATCTCACAATCAAAGCACAGAAAAAAATAAAGAATTCACTCTAGTCATCCAACTTGCATAGGAGCAGCCTAGGATGCTATAAGCATCTTTCATATTCAATCTTTCAGGTACGATCAATTGATTGCATGCTCTCTATCAGGTACTGTGGTAACTCAGCACCAGCGTCAGAACAGTTAAAGGCTTTTGCAATCAATTAGCTTAAAGTATAAATGCAAAGCGATTTTGTTACAGTATGTTTTGATGTTTTGAGTGTTAGCTACTATACTTATAATAAATTAAATTCAATCTAATAGCTCTGCTGTTTTATCATAACATTGTGTCTTAAAGTTAATAATGTATGCATTTAACACAAAAGAATTAAAAGAAAAACTCATGACAGTATTAGTTTAGTTTAAGAAACTAAAAGCCACATTAAAAAAAAAAGAAAATGATTTCACTCTTTCTTCATTAAGAGGCCAATGATTTGAAAGCTCTCTAGTTTACTACAAGAGTAGTTGTCACAAGACCACTACCTAGAGGATTCTCTATTGACCAAATATGAATGTAGTTTATCTGTACATATTGCTGTATCAGTTTTACTAAACCTCCAATATAAAAAAAGTTTGACATAACCTCAAAAATCTTAATTTTAAAGTCAAAATAGAGAAAATAATAGAACAAATAGAAAAATGAGCCTTAATAGAAAATAAAGAGATGGCTAGTATAAATGTCAAATTCCAAATATTAACATCAGAATAGGAAAGTCCCTTCAAACTGTATCTTAATTACAGAATTATTTTTCAAAATTATATACCAAAAACAGGGGTAAAGATAAGCCATTAATTCTTTTTTTTTTTTTTTTTTTTGGTGGCACAGGGAATGGAACCCAGAGGCTTTCTACCTCCGGGCTATACTCCCAGACCTATTTTTATATTTTATTAGAAACAGGGTCTCACTAAGTTGCTGAGAGCCTCACTAAGTAGCTGAGGCTGGCTTCGAACCTGTGCCATCCTCCTGTCTCAGCCTCCCAAGTGCGGGGATTACAAGCATGTGCCACCACCCCCAGCCTAATTCTATTGTTTTATTTATGTATGGTGCTGGGATTGATCCCAGAGGTACTCTACCTCTGAGTTACATTCCACCTTTATTTTATTTTTAATTTTGAAACAGGATCTCATTAAGTTGATAAAGCTGGCTTCCATCCTGTGATCCTCCTGTATCAGCCTCTAAAGTACTGAAATCATAGAATCCTAATTTTAATTTATAAAAATATTCTATTTACTATAAGGCATTTATAGGTGCCAGGGGTCATATTTGAGCAGTCTACACAGTTTGTTCATTTGCTTTTGAAAGAAAATCTATGGGAAGCTATTGTAAAAAATCCTAATTTTTGCATGTAGGGAATGTGAGGCTTAGAGAAGGTAAGTGAATGCTGAGATAATTTCCCCAGGATCACATGGTTAACAAATGGCAGCATCTAAGAATTCTGATTTCACCACAGTAAAACTGGGTTAAAGAGCATAAGTGGAAAAGAAATAGATTAAAAAATAACTCAAGGCTTCCTGGGAAATAAAGTTAGCACATGTACCATTTCCCCTACACACACACACACACACACACACACACACACACACACACCCAGAGCTAAGAAGCACAGCATTCAGAATGAAGAAGGAAAAGCATGACTTTGTTGTAAAATAAGAGAGAAGAGTGTGCTGAGTCGATTGAATAATTAAAAGTAGTTCAAAATCAAGCTGGGCGTGGTTGCGCACCTTTGTAATCCCTACGCTTGGGAGGCTGAGACAGGAGGATCAGGCAGGTTCAAAGCCAGCCTCAGCTGGCTTAAGAGACCCTCTTTCCATATAAAATATAAAATAGGTCTGAGAGTGTTGCCTGGAGGTAGAAGGAGCCTGTGTTCCACCCCCAGTACCACCAAAAAAAAAAAAAGTTGATCAAAAAGTTCAACTAGATAAGTATAATGCACATGCACAAACATTCCAAAGTCAATCACTAAGCCAGACATGAGAAGGAGGAAATGGGGAGGGAAATGGGGAAGGGCTAAACGAGTGATGTGTGCATGTATGTCTCTACCATCTTGTACCCATTAAGATGTATGGCTACAATGCACCCAAAAAAAAAAAAAAAAGTTAAAAAAATAGGAAAGCTTGGGAGAAATGGACAACAGAAAGAACTCTAGATCAAGAAGGAGATTCTATAGAGAAGCAAATAAGGTGACCTAAATGAGGGGATGGGAGGGGGGGAAGAGGGAAACTCTTTAAAGCAAATGATGCACTTAAACATATCAAAGTCAATCACTAAGCCAAGCAGAAGGAGGGAGGGGGAGGGAATGGGGCAGGAACTGGGTAAGGGCTAATTGGGTGATGTGTGGCTGTGTCTCCACCATCTTTCATTTCATCAAGATGAATGAGTATAATGCACCAAAATAAAGTTAAAAAAAAGAAGCCGGGCGAGGTGGCGCACACTTGTTATCCCCGCGCTTGGGAGGCAGAGACAGGAGGATCACGCAGGTTCGAAGCCAGCTCCGCTGGTTCAAGAGACCCTGTTTCAAAATAAAAATATAAAAAATAGGTCTGGGAATGTAGCCCGAAGGTAGAAGGGATTCCAGGAACCCCAGTACCACCAAAAAAAAAAAACAAACAAAAAAAAAAAAAAAAACAGAGTGAGATAAAAAGAAAGTGAGAATAAGATAAGCACACCATTTTTCAAGAAAAAGAAAATATTAAAATTATAAAATGCTGAAGTAAAACAAAAGTTGTTCTCAAAATCAAATTTTATTTATTTATTTATTTATTTATTTATTTACATTTGTTATTGGGCATTGAACCCAGCAGTATACTATTCCAAGTTACACCCCCAGCTTTTTTGTTTGTTTTATTTTGAAACCCAGTCTAAGTTCCGAGGCTCTCACTATGTAAGGCTCTCACTATATAACAAAGCTAATTCTTGAACATATATCTGGGATCCTCCGGCCTGAGCCTCCCAAGTACTAAAATTACAGGCAATGAACCACCACACCCAGCTCAAAAATCAAATTTAAATATGAGAGACAAAAAGAAGTAGATGGTGTAGCGTGGTGGCGCACGCTTGTAATCCCCGTGCTTGGGAGATGGAGACAGGAGGATCACACAAGTTCAAAGCCAGCCTTGGTGGCTTAAGAGACCCTGTTTCCAAATTTTTTAAAAAATGTATAAAATAGGTCTGGGAGTGTAGCCCAGAAGTAAGGTTCCATCCCCAGCAACAACAACAAAAAAAAAAAAAAAAAAGAAGAAGAAGAAGAAGTAGATATATGTGGAGAGTCTAGGACTCAGAGCCACAGCAAGGGAAGCTGTTTCTAATGAAGATGTAAATAAACAACAATAACTTTAAAAGTAATTATCAGAAAGCATTCCAAGAGATGATAAAGTAAAAGGCACATTTGCACATTGCAAGTATTTATGTTTCGGGAAAATTGCTTGAAGGACATATTAACAAAGGAAATAAGAGTTTTTGTTGTTTTTGGTGGTGGTGGAAAAAAATGTTAGGATCCTAAATTTCCTGAGGTAATAAAAATAAAGATTAAACTTTATACATAAATCAGACTTAAGACTGTTTTGCAATAAAAAAATAGGAACAATGAAAAACATGGAAACATTTTAGGAAAGAACATTTGGAGATTCTTTCAATTAAATCAAATTAAATTTGTGTTCATGTGAGGGATAGGAACTAGAAAATATTTTCCAAGAATAACTTGTGAACATAATGCATGTACCTATGGAAGAAAATTATCAATGGAATGATATGTATGAATACAGCATTTATATCCTACAATGCAACTATGAGGTTAATACTCTTTTTGCAACTGTGTGTGTGTGTGTGTGTGTGTGTGTGTGTGTGTTACTAAGGATTGAACCCAGGAACCCAGGGATCTTCTACCCATAAGCTACATTCCGTTTTCGAAAGAGTCTTTCTAGGTTGCTCAGAGTCTCCCTTCAGTACTGAGTCTGTCCTCAAACCTGCAATTCTTCTTCTGTCTCAGCCTCCCAAGTACCGGATTATAGGTGTGCACCACCATGCCTGGCAGTGATTATTTTTAAACATATATTAAGGACTGTCATAGATGCCAAGCAGGAAGGTTATGTTAACCTATGTGTTTTGTGACCCAAGAATGTAGAGCATGAACAGCAGCAGGATGAGCCCATGTTTCAACACACAGGAGAGTGACCGCTAAGAGTGTATGTGTTCTTCTGATGGTACATGAAGGGTGATGTTGGAGAAATTCTTAGACTGCATGGTATTGGCTTAGATTGATGCAAGGGAGAAAGAATTAGGAAAAGCAGAACTGGCAGAAAGAACAGTAATGAGCAAGGTCACAATAAAATAGATTGTCTTACCCAAGCACCATGTGGAAAATAATTTGTACTTTTGAACTAAATAAGAATAACCAAACTGAACTCCCAGAAAAAAAACAAGTAAATGATCAATAGTCCCTGCTAAATTCAGGCCAGAGGGTCATTATCTAAGTGAGGTGAGGGGCCAGAGAGGATTATAGAAATTAAGCAGGATCTGTGTCAAAGCATACTTGTCAAAGATAGATCATATTTAGAAGCCAAGGGGGCCAGGGAGCTGGTGGTGAAGAGGGTGGTGGGGAATATGTAACCCGAATAAGAAGCCGGATACAGTTCACCGTTTGAAGAAGCAAATAGCTGAAATGTCATTCTGCACACTATCAGTGTTTTTCTCTTTCACACATCTCTATGAGAAGACATGGCATACGCTTAGGAGATTTTTTTCCTTTGCTATTTGCTTTTCTCTTCTGAAACCAGGAGAGAGCTGAAGCAAAGGGACTGTTGTCTGGTAAGTTAACCTTTTAAGTTTTCTCTGCCAACTACTTTCTTTTCCCATCAGTTTTGCATTGGGCTTTGATTCCACCCGAGTCACTAGTGGTCAGTTTCTATGATTCAGTTCTCTGCTCATGGCAGAAAAGGCAACTGTATAATCAGCTTCTAACTCTGCCTCCTAAATGCAGTGTGCAGTAAGCAGTTTTACTTTCTTTTATTCATTTCTAGTGAATTCAGTCTTGAGGGGAAACAATTCTTGCAAAGTGAAAGAAAACACATTTTCTACTATAGAATCTAGGAAGCAAAACACATTGATCTTGACTGGTATTGATCATGAGACTTCCAATTCTCCAAATTTAAACTGGTTTCCTAAGAGTAAATACTCATATGATTTACTTAACAAGTGAGAATGCTTCAGATGTCTTTTTTATTACTGACTGATTATAAATATTTTTTATAGCTTCTCCTAGCATGGAAACAGTAATGACACATTTTTCTGTCATTTATTTGCAGAATTTCAGTTGCCTGAAGGATATTTCTACTCTTCTCTCATTTCTCACAAGTATCTCAAACATTAACAGCAACCATTTTCAAAGGACTACATTTTATACCCTGTAAAATCCTCTTTCCCAAACTTTTCATCTTTATTATTTCTTTGTGGGACACCAGGGATTCGACACAGGGGATTTCTACCTCTGAACTACACCTCTGTCTTATTTTATTTTAAGTGGGACCTCACAAAGTTGCTGAGGGCTTCCATAAGTTTCTAAAGCTATCCTTGAAATTGCAATCTTCCTGGATCAGCCTCCCCAAGTGTTGGGGTTACAAGTGTGCACCACTACTCCCAGCTAGTCCCAACCTTTTAAGTAGACATCCTGTCAATAATAAGTTTTGAATGATGTCATCCACCCATGACACTAACAGTAAAGCTATATACCCAAAATTATATTTCACCTTTTTTCTCTGGCTCCTCTACCTTTTACATCTACCTATTTACCAGATTTTATCAAACATATTGAGAAAACATCTCTAAAATGTTGACTCTCCTTTTAAATCCTCCTTCTGATAATGAAGATGTACATTAAATTTGATTCCCTACCACCAGCCCGCTACCTGCCATTACTTATCAACTCCTGAAAAACTAAGTCAACTTTGCCACTCATTTGCCTAAAATCTACTGTTTCTAGTTTTTATAGAATGAATGCAAATTTCATACATAACTCAGGTGCCACCATATTAACTGTTTGGGATGACTGGGGCTGGGGACAGAAATAGTTGCTCATTCCTACCTCCAATACTTCTCATTAAGCCTCCAAAAGACCGGTCCCCTTCTCTTCTTCTAACATTTCTCATATTATCAGCCGAGATGATCTCTATCATAACTCCTCAAAATGCTACATTATTTTTAAATTTTGGTGCTTTTATTGGTGCATGATAGTCTCACATCATAATGTAAATCATGTTGACAATGACATACATGTGCACAGCACTTGGTGCCCACCCACCTCCCCATTTCCCTCCCTCCCAATACAGAGTACACAGACTAACATTGATATAGTCTCATGTATACACATAATCGATGTTCGTATTTCCGTTAAGGAACCTCAGTAGGTTAGTTATCTGACTCACAAAATTGTTAAGTAATATTACCCTTTTCTTTTAGAATCCCTGCAAGTACATATTTACTATCTGTTTGTAACTGGATAGTATTCACTTTTTTATTTTGGTGATAGTAGGAATTGAAACCTATGGCATTATACCTCCAAGCTACACCTCCAGGCTTTTTTTTTTTCTGTTTGAAACAGGATCTTGCAAAGTTTCTGAAAGTCTTGCTATATTGTTGAGGTGGTCCTCGAAACTGTGATCCTCCTATCTCAGCATCCTAAAAACTGGGATTACAACCATACATTCCTATAAAGTAGGAAACTCCTTGTGAAGCATCTAATATTTCTTAAAACATATATCAGGTTTTACAGCATTTGTGATTAAATATCATTGTGTTTGTGTATTTATAGTACAATTTGAGCTTTGTATTTTACTTTATATAATTATATAGTCACTTGTCTTATTAGATTATGATCAAAGAGTTATTTTGTATATATGGGCTTATCACATAACACTTGTTTTAATAAATACTAGGTACTGAATAAATTTTTTCATCAATAAAAATATATACTCAACTTTGTTAGTAAAGTGCATCGTGCCAGGTGCATGCCTCCAATCCCAGTATTTGAAAAGCTGAGACAAGAGGATCATAGGTTCCAGAAAAGCCTCAGTAACAAAGAGAGGTTCTTAGCAACCTAGCAAGATCCTGTTTCAAAACAAAAATATGAAAAAAGGTGTGGGATGTAGTTCTGGAGTAGAATGCCCCCAAATTCAATCTGTAGTACCACTATGAGAGAGAGAGAGAGAGAGAGAGAGAGAGAGAGAGAGAGAGAGAGAGAGAGAGAGAAGGGAGGGAGGGAGAGAACACATTTGTTATAAATTAAGCTCAAAGGTAAAATTTTGGAATCCATCTATAAACTCTTTAAGTTCATACTGGTACCTTGACATTTCCCCCCAACACTTTATGGATGACATTACCTAATCTACCCATCTTGCAAATTGCAGGTGTTGATGAAGCATATCCACTTTAATTGAACTGTTAACCCATGGGAGAATTTCACTTATTTTCTCTTAATGACATTTATGTTTTTAGATTATTTAGTGCCTTTGATTATTTAGAAGAACCCCTTATGATTTATCCAGTAAAATGACATGATTAATGTTGTACATTATCCTTTCTTTAATATGATTTTACAAGTGAAAAGAAGCATTCGGATTTAATCACAAAATTGCATTGAGCACCAGCGGTGCATGTAAAACAGCCCAGGCTAGTGCTGGGTACGTAATTTCTCTTGTGATTACACAAATCCACTGGTGATTTCAGTTTTAAGAAGGCTGTCACCTTTTTATCCAGTGTTCAGATACTGACAAAGGTAGTAACAAGCATTGTAAAAATATGGTTCAAGAGATCAAGGTGCCCTTGTAAGTGTATGTGATTTGATTTTAATTAGTTTTGACATAGTCTTAAATTTTACTAGTCATAAACTTTTTTATAACTCTCTCAAGAAAGAGAAACTTACAGTGTTTCTCTTAACTCACCATGATGCTAGATGGCCCCCCACCACACCTACTCTACCCCACCATTCAATTTCTCTATCAGCAGTTTATCAAATTTTCTGTTTAAAGATTATATATATATATATATATATATATATATATATATAAAATCTTATTGGACTTTGGCCCTAAACAAACAAACAAACAAAAAAAAGTTTCAAATTCTTGCTAGGGTAAAATGCCTGAGGCAAATGAGAAAATTTGTTCAACAGGCAAAAAGATAATCTTTAGAGGCAAATGTATCTTAGACCCTTTAGTATGCATCAGATGTGACGTCAAGAGTAAAGTAATTAAACTCCTTTAGCCTGTTTCTTTCTCTGGAAAAGAAGAGTAAAATCATACATACCTCACATGATTATGTTGATGTTCAAATGAGATATTGACAGGATGCATTTAGCATCATGCCTGGCCAATATTAAGTGCTTTTAAGTGCTTTAAGACTATTAACTTCATTGTTGGGGATAAATTACTATTTTAAGGTAGTAGAGATGAAAACCAGGACTGCTCTACAACTGAGCTATATTCTTAGCCCTGCTTCATTTTCTTTTTATATTGAAGAATTTTTCACTTAATAGTAATTAGATAAAAAGATAAATATTTTGATATAAAGCTACTACTCCAATTAAGTATGCATATCAAGGAAATTATATTTATATCTTTCCCTCTCACTCGAAAATCTATGAACTTAAAATTCCATGTAGTGAAGTAACTTAGTAATAGCAATAGTAATAATAATAATAAACTGAGACCTAGAGTTGGAGATATCCACAGCCTAATGATTTAGATATATTTGCACACTTAAAATATGAATTAACATTCCAATGGATACACTAACTTAGAGGTAACTCAAGTGCACCCTTTACAGTAGATAATTATAGTGATCAGAAGCCTTAGAGGAGCAAAGATGAAATCGATGAATTAAGCATTGTCTGTGGCAATAGTGTTCTTTAGAGTCGATCTTGCTTGTACAACATTGGTTTGCACATTTATTGGGCCTACAGGTTAAGGCAAATAATAAACACAAAAAAGGGAGTGCTGTGCTTCGGAACAGACTTGGACCCTCAGAAGATAATCTGGTGTGACAAATGAGTTTTCATACTTTTATACTAGACATCAAAACTACCTTGCTGTCTCATTGGTTTAATGTAAGACCTGCCAGTGTGGAAGTCTGTGTATTCCATGGAGAGACTGAGGATGCCAAAGTAGGCTGTTTGAAAAAGGAGAACCAAGAAGATTGGAGTAAGATTATGGTCTGTATAACATTTCCAGAAATTTTCCAGATTATACAACACAAGAGTATATATATATATATATATATATATATATATATATATATATATAGTCTATGAAACTGATATATTTACTAGAATTTGCAATGGTGACAAATAGAAAAAGAATGGACTTGGCACAGTAAGGCAAAGAGCATACGATTTCATTCATATATGGAATTGAAAAAGTTGAGAATAGAGTAGTGGTTATTAGAGGCTGCTAAGTACAGAGAAAAAGGGAAAACAGGGTAAGATTGGTCAATGGATATTAAATTATGGTTCTGTAGAAAGAATAATTCATGCATCCTGCAGAGAAAAGTGACTATAGTAAACAATTATTCATCATATATCTCAAAATATTTTTATAAGGGAGAATTCTGAATGTATTTAATATAAAGAAATACAAAAAATAAGGTGAAATGCATGCTAATTACTCTAATTTGATCATTATGCAAAATATGCTTGAGGCAAAATATTAAATCCTAGCCCATAAAATTTACAATTATGTGCCCATCAAACTATGTAAATAATGAAGTAAAAAAGAGAAACAGTAGAAGAAAAATTCTCCAAGAATGCTGTAAGTCTTTCAGAGCAATAGATCCTTCTGAATATGGTGTTTCTTAAAAATTCTTATCTAGGAATAAACTCTCAGTGCACTATCAAGTAAAAAGAATTACAGATATTTCAATGGATACTAATTTTTTCTCATTTATAGTGTTTGTGTATACTTTCTACAAGTCTACAGCATCTTTTTTTCTAGTTTGTATCAAAAGTATGGGCAAAATAAATTTTGTGTTATTTTCAATTATTTTTTTCAATTTTTTATAATAATAAATTTCATTGTTTAGAGATTTCTCCCTTACCAAAAATATTATATTATTAATTACCTTATTCTCTTTATCCTACTGGATTTTAACTTGGTTAATCTGAAATAATATGATTTAGAAAAGTTACAAAAAATAGTCCAGATAACTAATATACCTTTACTAAATTTCCCCCATTGGTAACATTTTACGTAATTAGAATGTAATAATGAAATTGACATTGGTGTCTTACTAACTGGAGTTCAAACCTTACTCAGCTCTCACCAGCTCTTCAGACAGCACACAACTCTGAATTGGTTTTCTTGACTCAAGCTAGTGCCCTTGAGATCAGCTCTTCTTCTTAGGCATATCAATAATTTTGCTGTGCTGTCACTAATTTCCCATGATTTGTGCATATCTTAATTTAATTTAGACACTCATCTATTGAAGGACATAATTGTTTCCAGTTCTGTGACTAGGTACCGGTGTCAATATAGGTTGTCATTTCTCTGGGATAAAATGTCCAGGAGTGAAATTGTTGGGTCATATGTATGATACATATATGTTTAGATTTATATAGATGCTCAATAATTACTAGTGTGGTTGTGCCAATTTATATTCTTACCTCCCAGTGCATGAAAGATAAAATGATCTCAGCCTTCTTCTCTTCTCTTCTCTTCTCTTCTCTTCTCTTCTCTTCTCTTCTCTTCTCTTCTCTCTCTCTCTCTCTCTCTCTCTCTCTGTCTCTGTCTCTATGTCTCCTTGTATAGTACTAGAAATTGAATTCAGGGGCCTTCTACCACTGAAGGTTTCTGAGTCAGTTTTCCTAAATTCTCCAAGTTGGATTTTAACTCCCAATATTCTTGCTTCAGTCAGAATTAGGGTAGGCACTACTGTGCCTGGCTTTATTGTTTCTAAATTCTTACCAGTATTTGTTATTAGAATTTCTAAAATGTTTTAATACTTTTCATAGGTATATAGTGATAGTTCATTGTTATTTAAATTTGAATTTCTCTAGAAGCTAATGCATTTAACCTATTTGGATGTGTTTATTGTAATACATCTATTCATATTTTTCTCTTCTCTTTTTCTGTTGAGTTTTCGAAGCCTTTAATAAGTTCTAGACATAAGTCTTTTGTCAGATATGAGGCTTGCAAATATTTTTTTCTCCCAAGTTAAGCTTTTTAAAATTTTTCACATAATGAAACTTCTTTATTTTGGGGAAATCAAATTAATCTAGTTTTCTCTTAATGGATTATGAATCTAATTTACCTGTTCTTTTCTTATAAGAATTAATGAGTTTTATTCTCTTTCTAGTCTCATATATTTTCTTTTATGTTATCTTCATAAGTTGTTACATTTAAGTACTTTTATTTTTCTTTTAGAATTATCCAATTTCTCCAGCACTATTCATTGAAAATATTAACCTTCCTTTAGTAAATGGCTTGTGAGATATAGACATCCATATGAATGTATATATATATATATATATATACATATATATATATATATATATTCATGTATGTCACAAGTCATTTATATATATTAAATATATATTTACATATGTATGTGTACATACATACATTTACATATATTTACATATGTATACATACATGTGTATATGTATTTACATATATATTTACATATATATTTACATATGTACATACATATATTATTATATATATTAAATATATATTTACATATGTATTTACATATACACACAACATATATGATGATACACTGTGTTAGGACAATAAGACTATATGATCTGTATGCTTTATTTTTCTTTTCTCAATTTTCTTTACTATTTTAGAATTAATTTTGTAATGGGAAAAATAAGTATATTTAAACTAAAAAGCCTGATTGAGGAGATGCTCTAAAAGTACTGTCTGTTAAATAAATTTTAACCCTTTATATATGCTTTAATGTCAATTCTAAAATTTAAATAAATATTACTTTGCTGCTCAATTTGGCTTGATTTACAGAACGTTCAGAATAAAATTTGTGAAAGATTAATAGTTTAATATGATTATCCTCACTCATGTTTATAATTTTAATTCAGGCATCACTTTAGGGTTTTTTTAAAAACTCCTAAATAAATGTGCTAAACACATCCTCCAAACATTTCACTGATGAAAAGAAAGTAATTTATGAAGTTTTGAGATTAGTGCCTGAAACCCAAACAGAATCCATTAAATGAGACAAAAGGCATCTAACGATTAAGAATTGGATGTGTCATTAGGATGCTAGTAGCAATAAGGAACTAAAAATTATGCAAAACTGCATACTTTTTTATTTCCTTTTAATGAAATACACTTAGGTTTTTATAACTCTCTTAGATCCAATTAATTCACACATAAGACTCTCCAAAAATGCTCGTGTAAATTTTTTCTTATATTTTAGTTTACTCCCACAATCACAACTGATTACATAAAATTTCAAATGAAGAAGAGGAGGCTATTACCTAACAAATACATTTTTGTTAGGCACCTCCTCCTCAAATTTGCCTTGGAACTCTACCAGAATTTTTCTATTACCCCTCAATGAACCTGCTTACCATAAATTCATTTATGAAACCAGCTTTTCTGGTTAAATTTGCAAGTTATGGAGTTCTAAGTTCTGATAATGTGATTATTGTAAGGGATTAATTCTGATTTGTGGTTACTACATTGTATATGCCACATAATATACAAAATGTAATAAAATGATGCCTAATTGTACTCATATATTATAACTAAAATGAGAGCATTTGATTATCCTCTGAACTAATGAACATAGAACACATGCTTATACCCAATTAAGTTTGATTTACTTCAGTTTTTCAAGAATCCCATGCCAGGGTGGTGGAGCATATTTGCAATCCCAGTACTTAAGATACACAATAGAATTTTGCTAAGCCATAAAGAAGAACAAAGTTATACCATGGATGGAAAATGTTTGGAACTCAAGTATTAAACTAAGTGCATTCAGCCCCAAAGAATGAGGAGATGTATGTTCTCTCTTATATGTAAAATCGAGAGAGATATTTGGAAATACAGGGAGAGTAACTAGATAGTTAAGCAGAGACTTCGCAGAATGACTGAGAGGGACTAGGGAAGGAGAGGGGACAAATTCATAAAGGGTCATAGTAGAAAAAAAATCTATCGACATATACAAATTTTCCAATTCCAATATCAAATATTTGCGAATTAAGGGTGGTGGAAAGCTGTTGTGAAGGGCCACAAGAGTTGTGTGCACATGATTTTCTAACATTCTCTATCCTAAGATGATGCAAAATTATAAGCAACCCAATTTTTAAAAAAATGATCTTAAGAATCTGCCCAGGATCTCTTCTCCTTCTCAATACTCCACATTTCCAACTTGATAGTGAGCTCTTGTCACCTCAAATATCCATTTTTACATATTTGCTGTTCCTGACCTGTATTTGTTATTTTCCTACCCAATCCAAGCCTCCTAATTCTTTTTGTGACCTCAACTCTTTCTTATGCCCTTAAACCCAGTGAGCTATCCCACTCCACATTAGTTTTCTATGAAGCTCCACATCTTACCAATTAAAATCCCTGTGAGATCTTTCCTGGCAACTAAGTCATCCAGCTCTATTTTAAAGGGAATTCCAGAAATATGTGTATCAGAATTTTTACAAAATCAAGATTAAAAATATTAATTTGATCCTCCTCAGTGACTAGCAGGATTTCCATATGTGTTCATTCTCATTCATTAATTCTTTCCTCCTTCTCCTCCCCCTTCTCCTCCTCCTCCTCCTCCTCCTCCTCCTCCTCCTCCTCCTCCTCCTCCTCCTCCTCCTCCTCCTCCTCCTCCTCCTCCTCCTCCTCCTCCTCCTCCTCTTCTTCTTCTTCTTCTTCTTCTTCTTCTTCTTCTTCTTCTTCTTCTTCTTCTCTCTTTCTCCCCCCCCCATCTATCTCTGTTTTATACTGAGGATTGAACCAAGGGACACCAGGGGCACTGTACCTCTGAGTTACACCCCAGCCCCTTTTTATTTTTTATTTTGAAACAGGAAGTGTCTTGCTAAATTGCTGAGGCTGGTCTTGAACCTGCCATCTTCCTGTCCTAGCTTCTCAAGTACTAGAATTACAGTTATGCAATATCATACCTACTTTGTCTATGTTTTTATTTTTCATTTGTATTTTTTGCAGTAGATGGAACTCAGGGGCATTCTATCTCCAACCTACACCCCGAACCCTATTTTTTATTCTTTATCTTGAAACAGGGTTTCACTGAGTTGCAAAGGGCCTCACTAAGTAGATGAGGCTGTCCTTAAACTGCAATCCTCCTGTATCAGCCTCTAAAATGTTGGGATTACAAGCAGGTGCCACCATGCCCAGCTTCTCTGTTTTTATAACCATTTTTCCAAATTTATTTCACTGTGTACAAGCTGTAGTCTTTAGTATTTTTTCTTATAACCTCAACTGATGCCAACTGCCTTTTGAGGCAAGAGTAAATCATATAATGCAAACTTGTTCATCTTCCCCACTTGATATTTCTACAAAAATCTCTAACCCAATTAAAATCTGTGCTCCACCACTGGAAAAATATAAAGCACTTGATCTGGTGCATAAACCTGTGATACCAACATTTACTAATGAGTCAATAATTCTTTTCATCTTTAACTTGACAACTACTTATATACTAATAGCTTTGCTCCTTCTAAAATTTTCTAACTGAAAAAGAAAAAAGAGAAATGTAAATTTGGTATTTTCCATGCAGCCACAAGTCCACAAGTATAATTCCTTGCTAAATTTCTTGAAAATGTAGTAAACTGACATTCTCTCTTTTTTGTATTTTCCTTCGGTTTTTGGTTCAAATCCAGTGACATTCTGCCTCTGAGCAATACCCTAAGCCATCCTTTTTAAGATTAGCTTATTATACATTTGTTGTGGCACATCTCAGTTGGCATTAAAAATGTTTAAAACCTTTAATAGCAACATGGGGATTGTGTTTACCATATTAGCTGGTACAGTTTTAGGCTGAGTCTAAAGCTTTATTTTTTAAGGGTAGAGCTAAAGACAGTAAATACATTGGTAGTCTCACTGGCTTTTGAGAAAAATTTTTGTAATGGACCCAGAATGTATACCACTGTCTCACTGAAAGATCATGGAGTTGGTGTTGCTCTGTATGATCCACACGTTCTCAAAAAGTTTCTGAAGGTCTTGCTAAGTTGCTAAGGTTGTCATTGAACCTATAATTTTGCTTTTTAGCCACCCAAATATTGATATTATTTGTATGCACCCACTGGTAGTTTTCAGTTCTTATTGATCTTCTCTGATATAATGGTATTAGTGACTACTTTTATTTTAAAATCATGCTTTCTTTTTGCTTTCAAAGCACATCTTGAGTAATCAGTTTATTTTGTCTTCCTTTTAATATTCAGCATTTCCTACTTTTATATAATTTTTGTTTCTCTTTATTCACCATTTAAAAATTCAATTCTTGTTAGATTTCCCTTTCTTGTCTCCCCTCAGTTTTAGTTCTGAGCATCTCCTCCAAGTTGTTCTACCTCGTGTATATTGTTTCACGTGCTGCTGACCATCTGAAGAATAGCAGAATGTGTCTTCTCATTCTTAAATAGTCTCTTGGGCTAGACCTACATAACTGGATACCTGATAGGCATTTTAAAAACACGGGTAACTCCTAAATCTGTCATAATCAAGGTGGTTCAAATGGAAGTGGAACTCACCTCTTTCTCACTATGCTCTGCCCTAAGAAACAAAAATAACACACAGTTCCTTCACCTGTGTTTAACTGTTCAAGGAGTGACATTAACTTCTTTGCAGTCAGTAAAGTGGAAATCAGGGTTCCTTCATGACTTATCTTTCTCTTCATACCTCCAGATTGAATTGTGAAAGTAAGTTGTTCAAAAACAAATAACTTGTGTACGTTGATCCAAGTGTTTCATATTAGTTCATTACTTATCTTGTTATAAAGTTGAATAGGTACTTTGTAGTTCTTCAACGTTCTATTCTTGTTTTCTATTCTAACCATTCTCTACCACACTCAAGATGGCTCTACCTAAAGAAGAAATCAGATCTATAGCATACTCCTTATTTAAATTCAAAAATGATTTCTTTTTACCTTAACATCCTTAAGGTGATATTTTACTACAACCTACGATGTGCCTTATGAACTCGTTTTGGTCTACAACTCAAATATCTTGATATTCACCATTGTATGCACTATTTTCTTCCTACATAAAAATGACTGTCCCTCTCTAAATATGTTCTACACTACTAAAACATCACTGTCCTTAAGTAAACAAAATTCTATTAGTCAGCTGGGCATATCTGTGCCAATAACGTTGGAAAATTGACTGTGGTTTTGCCTGTCTCCTCTCTTCAACAGTACACCATGATCATTCCAAGTCAGATGTTCCCTACCTATCTACATAAACATCAAATTGTTTTTCTATGACTCCCAGAAAACTGTAAAGTGTTTAGAGGAGACCATACAACTCATCTGTGAATGCCTCCTGCAGCACAGGACTTCAGTTACCATAAACTTTTAAGCATCCATCGATTGAATAAGTAAATCAACATACCTTTTAACCTAAAATAGATTACTCTTTCCTTGTGACAGAACACCTCATGTTTGCCAAACAATGGACTATGAACAAGATCCGATTCTGGTTTAAGTCTTCTCTTTTCAGGCTTCCAAATAGCTCTTCTTCTTTTTGGCATTCATTCGTCAAATAAATTCAAAAAATTGACCAACTTTCCTTTATATTCATTTTTATCTTCCTGCAATTTTGTCTTAGATTTATTGAGTTCTCCATGATTATTCTTCTTCTTTTTTTAAATGCATAGGGATTTGTGTATTTGAATTAGTATGTCTCTCAGAAGATGGGCTTATTTTTAAACATTGGTGTTTTTTATGCGCTGGCAATAGCAAATAAAAGGAAGTAAGGATTTTAACTAATGTCTCTGAAGTCAGGTCAATTTACCTGCACTTTCAGAATAGTGTAACAATTTCACTCTTAAACTACTCATGGTGTTCAAAAGTAATATCTTTATACTCTGTAACTAGGTAATCACTTCCGCTGTCTTCTCCTAGCCCAGCACTTGCGAAAAGTAACTTGCTAATTAATGATCTTACAGTTTCCTCTAGTTTTAACAGTCTCTTAAATGTCTCCTCAGTTCAGTTTCATAGTCCTTTTCTCAGCTAGCATAAATGGTCTCCTTTATGGGCTCAGCCTCTTCCAGATGGATGCGCAGATTTTCCCAAACTGCCCAAGAAATCTTGGGTCATTTTTGAGGGATCAGAAACAGGATCAGGGTGCAGAATCTTGGGTATAGAGTGATTACTCTGGTCTGTGATAGCCTGTGATGATTTAGTCGCTATATTCACTGACTGCTAATTCACAACATGTTTGATCTTGTGTTTTGGACATTACAACAGTACCCACTGTCAGAGTCTCTGGACTTAGGAATTCGCAGGAGTAGAAAAGCAATTGTGCTCTCTAACTGTGCCCTCCCTTCCAGCCCTCTCAGCCCTTTCATGTTCCCTTGCTGTAATTATTGGGCTATTTGGACTGCGTGTGTGCTCTCTATGGAACTTGCTGAGCCAGGAATATTCTATAAAGCTGTCAATTAGGTCACACTGCCCAGGAAATTGTCAACTGTCTCTCCAGGAACATACTGGATATGGCTTGAAAGCTTGAAGCACCCCAGGCCATGCCTCCCAACCTAAACATATCATCACTCATCCTTTGCTGCTTGGTTTATTGGGATTATTTGAAAAGTCTCTCTCTCTTAGGAGTACTATAGCAAGAGATATAAATATAGGGAAAAAGAATAGAGGTTCACATCTCTATCTCTCTCTCTCTTGCTCTAGCAGTCCTCTGCTTTCTTCATTTCTACCCACCTGTAACTCCATCTGAGAAGACCTCACTGCTACCAAATGACAAGGTGAAGCCCAGAAGTTCTGGCTCCTGATAGGCTACTGTCTAAGCACTGAACTAGAAATTTCAATCAAAGAACTCTCAATAGCCAGGTGTGGTGGTGCATGCTTGTAATCCCAGCATCCTGGGAGGCTGAGACAGGAGGATCACAGTTCGCAGACAGGCTCAGCTAATTAGTGAGGCTCTTTGCAACTCAGTGAGACCCTGTTTAAAAAAAATAAATAAATAAACAAACATAGGGCTGGGAGTTGCTATATAGGTCTACAGAAGAAGTGTTTGAGATATTTAAGCAACTAATCACATTTTGTAAGTGATATCAAATGTCTGCTGATACAGTTAGGAGGGAGATTTATGGAAAAAAATGTGTAGATGATTCTAGAATAAATGAGCAAAAATTCACAAATATACCTTTCTCACTATAAAAATATGCATTAGTAGACATGGGTCATCACTGTCTCCAGCTGCTGATAATATTACCTGCTAAAGGGCTCAGTCCCTCTCTGTGGATGGCCCTGGGCCGAAGAGAAGAGCCTAATTCAAGGATACACATGTTCCTTACAAGTTTCATGTTCAGGAACTGGATAGTGCAGGGCACAAAGTTCTAGTCTTGTCAGATTATACGCCATAAATATTTTCTCCCATACTGCAGGTTGTTTCTGCATTCTGTTGAGTGTTTCTTTGCTTTTCAGAATCTTTTTTTTTTTTTTTTTTTTTTTTTTTGCGTATCTGGGGATGGAACCCAGGGGCATTCAGCCTCCAAGCTACACCCCCTGCCTTATTTTTTATTCTTCAGTTTGAAACAGGGTCTCATTAAGATGCAGAGGACCTCACTAAGTAGCTGAGGCTGTCTGCAAACTGCAATCCTTCGGTCTCAGCTTCTCGAATTCTGTGATTACAAGCCTGTGCCACCACGCCTGGCTTAGAGTCTTTTTATTGTTATATAAATTCACTGATCTTTGATTTTACTTCCTGTGGCTCTGAGGTCTTGTTAAAAAAAATCCTTGCTCAATCCAATGTCCTGAAGCATATCCATTACACTTCCTTTTAGTTTGTCAGAGTTTCAAGTCTTGTTTTTAAGTTTTTAATATCTCTATGTCTATCTTTATTACTGGTGAGAAAGGGAGGGTAGACCTAGCTTCATTCTTCTGCATGTGTTATCCAATTTTTTTCAACATTAATCTAGAAATGAATAAACATGAGGACCAATTACAATTCAATTTCCCTATTTTGTGTAAATATACATCTGGCAATATTGGAAATATTGAAAATAACAAAGAGAGAGAAAAGTATGTTTTTGAAAGTATATGATGCAAGATTCAGGAGAAAACATTTTACATCCTCTAGAACAGAAGAACATCTACCTCCCATAAATTAGTAACCCCAAAATAACAAAGTATAAAAGGAAAACTGGCAATGAATAAAGAATGAAATAAATATATATATGAAGTAAAATGTATAAAAGAGTTAAATTTATAGAATCCACACTGGTAATAGAAAAAGGATGATATGGTACTGAAAAAAATTGTTTTCACTAAAAGAGATTTTTATTTTTTAAATATAAAGATAAAGATAACATATATACAGAGGAAACTGAAGAAGCAATATACAGCTCATTTGTGATCCTGAATATCTATCCAGCAACAAAAATAATGAAAAATTAAGAAACAACTCTATTTTGTGGTAAACAATGTCAACACATAAATATTGACAAAGTTGTAAAAATACATTAAAAGAACACTGGAAGTTATTACTCTAAAATTTGATAATTATAGGGGAAGAGGGAGAGAATCAGGTTTTGTTTGAAATTTTCTCACATAATTCTCCTATTTTCTGAGTGACCTTTGGATAGATGGCTTTACCATCCATGTTGTCTCTAACTTGTAAATATGTTTAAAAACATATCTGTGGTTTGGGAAAATAAGTTATTTACTCTTAAGTTTTAGTTTAGTTTTTATGGCAACCTAAAATTATAGAGATATAATATTATTTACTAAATACTGAGAAATTATATCCAAATAATTCTGTTCAAACTGGTTATAAAATACAACTTCTGAAGTGTACTTTTAGAAGAAAGGATGCATACTGCTAAAATAATAATGTAAGGGGTAGGGACGGAAGAAGGCTGAGGTTAATCACTGAAAAAGCTACATTCGAATATGTGTATACGTGAATATATCATGGTTAACCTAGACACTCAGTATTGGGAGTGAGGGAAAAGCTGAAGCAGGGAGGGGGAGGACACTGAGTGCTGTGTGAATATATGCCATCGTCAACATGATCCCATCATGATGTCAGACTATAGTGCACCAATAAAATCAAATTAAAAAAATAATCATCCATGATTCATTATTGAAGGTCTGTACTATCCAGGCACAGCTTATATGTATCTTGTATGATTCTCCTCATGATATTATCATGTACAAAGTAATCTGACAAAGATAATGTATTTTATTAGTGCTCACAAATTAAAAAAAAACAATAAAACATATCTTTAATATGGATTGGATTACTTTAAATCTCACAGCTATTTCTTTTGTAAACAGAAAGAAAGAAATAGAAATAAAGAAAAAAGAAAGTCATACACAGCTGCTTTATTTGTATCAAACTGTTTTAGTACTTAATGAGAAAAAAGGTGAAACGGAGTGAGGTAGACTTCTACAGTCAACTACAATGGCTTCCCTTGCATTAGATCAACTAATCTCTTGATATCAACTATAAATTTGGATAATATGCTAAGAAAATAAATGCCCCAAATACTATTTGAAGGTATAAGAGAGTGATGAATAAACCCAGGACCTGAGGGCGTCAGAAGTTCATATTCTGATTATGTGAAATTCTTCCCTTCTCTGGTCATTTGTTGAGTCCTGATGCAAAAATAGACAGTGCAGCAGAAAGTAACAATCTACAGTTTTCACAAATGTGTTCTATGGTCCACAGAAAAGAAAATGGTATTAGAGGTCAACTGATATAGCAAAGTCTAAGTACAAAGACTAGACCTACGAATTGGGAAGAGGGAAAAAGAAACTCCAGTTATAAGTCTCTTATGTGAATTTAGATGATTCAGTACAAAATTCTCAGTGGACAAGGAATACACAAAGCAGCCATAAATTGGCTCACAAAAGTAAGAGCACAGACAATAGGATATATGGGCTTGACTAGGAACTTTGTCGTTGGTCCACCTATCAGCGTTTCCACTGAGACACCTTATGAGTGGTAACCTAGGATGAGGAATAAAGAAAATAAGCATGACACCTCCCTCTTCAACCTCAACTGCAGACCCCAAGGACTTCAAAGGACTGAATTGCTGATGGGGTCAATTGATACTTCATCTTGCCTTTACTACCATCCATCCAAGCATCATAATTTCTTTAGAGAAAGTGAAGGGTCATGTGTTTTCTCTCATATGTGATACTGAAAAATTGGAAGATACTGAAAAATTGAAGATACTGAAAAATTGAAGATACTGAAAAATTGGAAAACAAAAGGGATTTATAGGTAAAGTAAAATAAATACCAGAAGAACAGTGAAAAAAACGGGAGGGGAAAAAGGACACTTGATAGAAGAAACAGTTCAAATAACATATATATAAAGTTATCAATACTAAGTCTCAATAATATGTACACGAAGGTGAAGAAGCAGGATCAAATTCAGAAGAAAATCCACCAAGTGTGGTGTGCCTGTGTATTTCTACCATTCTGAACCTCATTGTGGTATGTAATTACAATGCACCAATAAAAGTATATTAAACAAATAAAATTTAAAAAAATCAAATTAGAGTAGGTCACACCAGGCCAAAATATATGGATAAAAATACCATCAAACGTAGACTTTTTTTTCACTAAGACACTCATTTTTTCCACTAAGTTCCACAGATGGGCTCATAAACTGTTGATAACACTACAATGTAGTCGAATGGCAATTTTGTTATGTTTTTGTTTTGGATTAAAATTTTGACTAGAGGACATACAGTAATATTATCCCATGATTTTTACAATGTCATAATCCGTTTGTTTGAGCTCAGTTTCAGGAAACGTTTTATCCATGCAGATAAATTTTCAAATTTTCTACAGCTACAACAGAAATATTTATTTAAAGCAAATGATAATCCAAACATAAGTCCTCCAAGTGGACAGAAGAGGGCATATTTGAGATATACTATAAAATGCAATGTATAAATTTTATCTTTTCTATGAACAGTATAAAAATGGAAATGTGTTACACTAGTTCCCAGCTTTGAGCACTACCATAATATACCAGTAATATGCAGGAAAGTTTTTTTTTTCCCAATATGCTTTTCAGTATACTTTTATTGGTGCACTGTAATCACACATCACAATAAAGTTCAGAAGGATAGGGACATACAAGCACACATTTCTCATGGGACATGTTGGTGTGCCCAATGATAGGTAACCTATAAAGATCTTTTCATGATGATACACCCGGGTAACATGACTTTGGAATACTTTTCAATGTTTCAAATACATAACAACTTGGGGCCTTTGACCAAGTTAAACACACACACACACACACACACACACACACACACACACAGCCCTGGAAAAGAGTTATGTGTGTCAGGCCTTTGCACTTTAGTGTTACTGTGCATCACATTTATAGAGACATAATAAATAGTTGTAATAGAAAAAGGGTACTTAGAATAAAATAAAGTGCTCCATCAAGTACTCAGCCTAAGTTTATTACCTCAGTGGACTTGGGTATAATTACCAACAGAGGAGAGAATAACTATAAGTTATTTTTATGCAAAAAGCATATTATACTAAGCCAACATAATAACAGTTTTTATGAACCACAATAATTATGCTGAAGAGTCACAGAAGTGCATTTTACTAAGGAAGAAGGTAGGTGTTGATAAGCTACTATAGAATTTTACAGTCTCAATGAACAAAAATAATTGTTATGGCAAAATAATAAAAGCACATTAACTTGGGTTGCAATGCTTGAGAGAGATTAAATTATAAAATTAAAAATACTTATTAGTTAGAGGTTTATATCATTTTAATGTCTTATTTTTAAATGATATATTTTCACAGAAACTCTGATATTCAATTTTTTTATTATCCTTCACTGGTGCTATGTGGAGGATTGTTTCAGTTGCTAAGGATGCTTTTCTGTAATACTTCAGTGAATTAATACAGGAGAAAATGACTTTCAGGTGTCTATTTAAATATCTTCTTTATAAAACTCTATTATGATTTCATCTCAAGCCACTACGATTTTATCACTATATTTGATTTTACATTTGGAAGCTTAAAGCCAAATGTTATGACCATTTAATGTCTGGTAATAAATAAATAATATCTGGTAATAATTAAAGTCTATTCATTTAAATTTGCAGGCAAATGGCAGATTGTTAACGAATAAAAAGGGTCTGGAATATAACTTGATATCTTAGTGTCCTAATAGCCAAAATTCAAGATACATTGTTATGAATTTTTACAAAGGTATATACAATCTCCTGAATATATATCTTACATTGATGTGCCATATTGATGAGGAAAACAATTGATATAAAATACTTGACTGAGTTGAGGTGCTGAACGCTTACCTTATCACACCTGTAAGATACTTTGGAGGCTGAGACAGGAGCATTCCCTGTTCAAAGCTAGCCCCCACAATTTGTAAAACTCTCAAAAATTTAGCAAGAACCTGCAACACAGTAAGAACCTGTTTCCAAATAAAAAATAAAAAAGAGCTGGTATTGTAGCTCATAAATAGAATGCCCCTAGGTTCAATCTCCAGTACCACAAAAACAAAGTGATTGTATTAACTTTAATGGAAAAACATGAAGTTCTGCAAATGTAAATATTTTAAAACTCTCAATATGCCTGGAAAGAAGAAATTTATATCTTTAGTTAGTATAAATATAAAAATGAATAAAAAAGGATATTTAGATTTTCTTTTTTCTTTTTTGCTGTACTGGATATGAAACCCAGGGGCATTCTACCTCTGAACTATACCCCCAGCCCTATTTTTTTTTTATTCTTTATTTTGAAACATGGTCTCACTGAGTTGCGAGGAACCTCACTAAGTAGCTGAAGTCCTCAAAACCCAATCCTCCTGTCTTAACCTCCCAAATGCTGGGATTACAAGTGTGTGCCACCACGCTCGGCTTAGATTTTCAAATAAGGATTTATTTATAATTTGCTCACAATTGAACTGATTCCAAGGAGGGTATGTGGGAATTTTATCTTTCTGATCTCACATCAAATAAAATTTTGTAAGAGAAAACCTATATACTAATTCTGAACTGGATATCTCTATTGGCGCCTCCAGGGTGAAGAGACATTTGCAGCCCAGCAAATATTTATGAAGCCAAAATACTTAGTTAAATGCCACTCAGACCAAGAAATAGAAATTAACAGTACTTGAGGAATTCTCTTGGGCTCTCAGTTTTTTATCCCCAGAAAATGTGGATTTCATTACAAAATATTGATTTTGCCTGTTTCTGTACATTATGTATACACACACTGGTATGTACTTTTTGCATCTGTTTATGTTCAACATTTTATCTATATCATTCATTCTTCCTGAAGGGTAAATCATAATGTATATATTTTCATTAATGAATAATATCTATTCTAGGGATAAGCTATAATCCTTTTACTGTTGATATCTGGTTTGCCGAAGTAGGATATAGAGAATGATGGATACATAAAAGTAGATATTATATTCTGCTGATTTTAAAATACATTGGAGTATACTAAAATATACCAAATGAATATGAGGTAATAAAAAACTAGGGAAAGTATCTATATCATAATCACAGAATCAGATGTCAATGTTACTCATAGTTGATTATATCATGATCAGTGATAGATGCAAGTATTTTATATCAAGGATATAACAGGAATTTTTCTAAACATAGTAAAATGGTAAAGTTGTTCAAACAAAAGATGTGAGTGAGTTCCTTCTCACTTCTTTCATTTACATAGGAAATTTACAGAGAGGAAATGAAACAATATCTTTTCTTTTTATGCTCTCTTGGTTAACTGACATCTCCAATTCCTGTGAGTAGGTGCTAACAATGATTCAAATTATTCTCGCTCCACTCTAGCTGGAAACTCTTTGGACACGGGGAGAACACTTATGCAAAATACCAGCTGAAACCAGAGGCAAAACCCATCACCTTCATCTCGCTAACTACTTGAAGATGCTCTGACAATTGGCTTTAGGAAAATGAGATAGTAGTAAAAGAACTTAGTTTTGATCTACTCCACATATGTCTGGGTCCAATTCATTAAATCTAAATATTTACATAGAGGGGGATCTTTAAATATATTAAAAATTCTACCAATTAAAACAGAATAATTATGTTGATTACTGATAGTGCATAGATTCAGGAATTATTTTATTTGGAAGCAGGTCTCACTAAGATGCTGAGACCCTCACTAAATAGCTGAGGCCCGCTTCAAACCTGTGCGATCCTCCTGTCTCAGCCTCCCAAGCACTGGAATTACAAGTATGTGCCACTACACCTGGCTAATAGAATACATATTTTAAAAATTCATTTAAAGGGTGCACCACCGCCAGGCTTGGTGGAGCACCCTTTTAATCCCCATGCTTGGGAAGCTGAGACAGGAGGATCACACAGGTTCTAAGCCAGCCTCGGCTACTTAGTGAGGCTCTCAGCAACTTAGTGAGACCTTGTTTCCAAATAAAAATATAAAATAGGTCTGGGAGTATGTATAGCCTGGAGGTAGAAAGCCCCCAGTACACCCCAAAAAAAAAAATTCATTTACCGAACAACATGACCATAAATTCATTTATGATATCATCAGAACTTTATAGTCTACTAAGCTAATTCAAAGAAAGAAAATACAATGAAATAGATTTATTTTGGAATAAAAACTATATAATTCATTTTTATTAGCTAGAATGATAATTTGGATGAAGAATACCAGGTTATCAAACCATGCCTCTGATATTCTCAGTACAGACAACATTGACGAATCTCTCTTCTATCATCATCCCTAGCAACCATTATTTTTCTGGCATCTTCTTTGACTGATTATTTCATATACATTAAGTAATGTCTATCAAAATCCTACCTTTAAGGTCTCCAGCCCAGAATTTAAAATTACATGTGGAGAAACCACTGCAAATTGTTATAATGAGATTAAGACGCACACACACTTCAATGTTATATTAAGATACTCCAAGGCTCATAGGCTCCAGTTATCTATGATGCTTTCTTTTATGTTCATTGTTTCTACGTTTACCAGTAAAGATAAATCAATAATTATTTTATGTTATGACCATAACTGAATTTCATAATTCATAATTTTTGCAGTTAGTTTGTCCCTTTAAGCAGCATCATCTTGTATCGTGTGTGTGTGTGTGTGTGTGTGTGTGTGTGTGTGTGTGTAGATAATCTAGGTTTATCTTGCCTATCTACCATTACAGTCTTAAAATCAGCCATTTTTCTAAGGGCTTCTGGTTCATTTTTTGAAGATGGTATTAGAAACCAAAATTTCATTACTAGGTACACCCATTGCTCAGGGCATTTCTAGGCCCTCCCAGATAATATAAAATAAAATCTAAGTGTACATACTAGCCCATATATATCTAAAAATATGTAACCCAAAACATCTAAAATAATCTAAAAAGGAATTCATATAGATGTATGCAACTATAATAAATTGCCACATAGATTTTTCTAGCCATTTTGATTATATATAATTCCCCACTAAAACATCGAGATACCTGGCTCCCACTCACTTGATTTTTCTGATCCAGAGTATATGCTTAGCTCTATCAGACTTTTTTTTTTTTTTTTTTTTGCAATATTGGAGATGGAACTCAGGGACCTCCTACCTCCGAGCTGCACCTATTTTTTATTCTTTATTTTGAAACCGAGTCTCACTGAGTTGCAAAGGGCCTCACTAAGTAGCTGAGGCTGTTTGCAAACCGAGATCCTCAGGTCTCAGCCTCCCGAATGCTGGGATTACAAGTGTGTGCCACCACACCAGGCTTGTATCAGACTTTTTAAACCATATCCACATGACCAATATTTATCAACAGGACAGTTCATATAAAGTTTGTTTGCCTTTAGCCTTACAGAATCCATTCTTTTCCCAAATCATTTGAGTCAGCATCATTTACTTCCACCCTTTTAAATTAAGTTCTCTTGTAAGTTTTTAATACAGTTAGATCATTTGTCCATCTTGGTATCTTCCAATATTCTAAATGATTTTTAAGTATTTCCATCCAGTAACACTGACATTCTGTGCTGCAAATTTCAATTGATTTTGTAAAATGTGTAGTGTCACAAAATCACCTTTCTGTCAAGAAATATAATATCCTTACTGTCCTAAAAATATCCACCGTGATTTACATATTCAACTTTTCCTTTATTGAAATTATTTTCCTATTCTACAGCTTTGAATTTTCCAGAATGATACAATAACAATCATATAGCAAAAAGCCTTTTCAGACTGACTCACACAGAGCGATATGAATTTAGGTTCATTTCTTTTTATTAACTAACATTATTCTGTGGTGAGAATATACCAGAGTTTATTTATCCATCCACCCACTACAGAATTATTTTGTTGCTGCCAAATTGGGTAATTAATTAATTAATTAATTGTTTGTTTTGTGTGTGTGTGTGTGTGTGTGTGTGTGTGTGTGTGTGTGATGCTTGGGATTGAACCCAGAGGCATTCTACCTCTGAGATCCACTCCTATCCCTATTTGATTTTTTATTTGGAAACAGGATCTTACTAAACGCTGAGAGCCTCAATAAGTATATGGCTGGCTTAAAATCTGCAGACCTCCTGTCTCAGCTTCCCAAATACTATTACCAGAATTATAAGCATGTGCCACCATGCCCAGCTCAATTTGGGCAATTATGACTAAAATCATTAAAAATTTACATAAATTTTTTGCACGTGGATATAGTCTTCAAATTAGTTATTAGATATCTAGAAATACAGTTGGTAGATCATATGACAGTTAAATCATTATTTAACTCTGAAGAAACTGTGATACTATCTTTCAAAATGGCATTTTATATTCCCTTAATCAAGGAATGAAACTTCCTGTTGGTTCGAATTTTCCTGAGCAAATGGTTCAGGTGTTTTTGTTTTGTGTTTCTTGTTTTATTTTCTTTCATTTTGGGATTTTAGTCATCTTAATTAGTTGTAATGTTCCTTATTGTTGTTGTAATTTACAGTTACATATTGAAAAATGATACTGAATACCTTTTTTATGCTCATTGGCCATCTGTATATCTTCTTTACATAAGCATCTGTTCAGATCATTTGCTGATTTGGGTTATTTGTTTTCTTATTGTTAAATTATTTTTAATTTTAGATATAAGTTCTTTATGATATATGAGCTTTGAAAATTCTTTTTTTTTAGTCTTATGGTTTACTTGTTCATTCTCTTAAAAGTGCTAGACACAGAAGACATTTTTAATTTCTGTACAGTCTAACTTACAAATGCTCTCTTTCCTGGGCTATGCTTTTGATGCTCTAAAATCTTTCTAAAACTCATTTTACCTAAACTCACTAATTTTCTCCTATTTTTAACTTCTCTTTTTAAAGTTTTACTTACATTTAGGCCTATCATACATTGGGGCGGGGAGAGGGAGAGAGAAGGAGGGAGGGAAAGCAAGAGGTATAAAATATTATTTGACTAGATTATTTTTAATATTGAGTTAGTTTTCTCAGCACTGTTAGTTGAAAAACCTATAGTTTCTCCTTTTTTTCTATTGGTTATCTTTGTTCCTTCATTAAAAATCAATTGTATTTCTTGGGATAGTTATTTCTAAATTTTCTGCTTTGTTTCATTGGCATATATAGAAAAGAGTTGACTTGTACCCGTAAACTTTTTGCTGTCTTGTGTAGTTTTAGCTCCAACGGTTTTGTTCAGTCCTTGAAATTTTCTTCATAATCATGCCATCTGAAAATAAAGGCAATTTTATTTATCCTAATGTGTACTGTTTCTGTCCTAATGTTTCTGTGTTACTGCACCAGCTAAGACCTCCAGTAAGATATTGAACAGGACTGGCTAGAAAGCATCTTCACTTTGCTACTCATCTTACTGGCAATAGTCAAGTTCATCATCATTAAACATGATATTGGTTGTAGGCTTTATAGATGTTCTTTTATCAAGTGAGGAAGTTCCCATCTATGACTAGCTTTCTGAGGGTTTTTTTATAATAAATGGGTATTGGATTTGGCCAAATGCATTTTGTATCAATCTATACAACTACAGGATTTTTTTCTTTTATCCTTTCATGTGATATATTATAATAATTGATTTTGACATATCAAACCAGACTACCAAACCTAGAATAGATCCTACTTGCTCATTGTATATTCGATTTGCTAATATTGTGTGTTAAGGGCTTTTGAAGCCATTAATAAAATATAGTAGTGTATAGTTTACTTTTATTTTTTTAAATATTAGTGTAATGTAGTCATCACAAAAGTACACAGGGTTCCCTTTGCTTCCTTATTCTGGAAGAGATTGTAGAAAACTTACACTAGAAACCTGGGTTTGGTGGTGCACACCTATAAACCCAGTACTTGGGAAACTGAGACAGGAAGATCACAGGTTTGAGGCCACCACATGGTAACTTAGAGAAACCCTATTTCAAAATAAAAAAAAAGGGTTCAGGAAGTAACCCAGTAGGGTACACACACACACACACACACACACACACACACACACACACATATTGACTTTTGAACAAACTATGTAGGATTTTTTTCCATACCAAACAATTCTGCAACTTTCCAGACATGAACTGAGTAGCCTACAAATTAATCTCAATTCAATTCAATTCAGACACTACACTCACAAACTCGAATCAGTCCGGATTTCAAAGGTTAACGCCTCATTCCCATAAGACCATCCCTAATTCAGTGGCCAATCAAAAGTTTGAACCACTCGTACATTGACGGGCCAGCTATAAATTGGGATTTTCATAACACATTTATGAAGTTTAAGATTGAAAATTTGCTAGAATATCTCACAGAACTCCAAAATGCACTTAAATTGCATTTCTAGTATATTAGAAAGTATTTTTTAAAATACACAGATACACATCCACATGGAAAGATGATGAAGTACAACCCAGATGGTCGTTAGTGGACTTAGGGTATCACCTATCTCAAATATGAATCATTCACTAACCAGGAGGCTCTTTGAAACCCACTATTCAGGAATAATAAAGAGACCCATTATGCAGGCATTCTTGATTAAATCACTAGCCACAGGTGACTGCATTCTAATCTCTATTCCTTATTCCCTTTCCAAAGCCCTAGGAGTATAGCTAAAAGTTTTAGCCCTCTAATTATATGTTATTTTTTTGTGTGTGTTTTTTTCTGTTTTTGTCTCTGGTAACCATCTTCCATGAGAAGCTACCTGTGAAACTATCAACATAATAAGAAGAAACATTTGTAAATCACTGTTAAAATGAACCAACGACTTATTAGACATTTAGTCAATAATATACAGTGTCCAAGAAGCATTATTATGGGTACAGTTTGACAGTTTCTCAAAATATTAAACAGAATAATCACATGACCCAGAAATTCCATTCTTATATAAATGTGCACAAATGTAATTGAAACAAATATCCAAACAATTACTTTAACGTTAATGTTTATAGAATAGTCACAATAGCTAAATGTAAAAGTAATCCAAGTGGCCAATAAGGGACAAAGTACTAAACAAAATACAGTATTAATATGAAGTTTATTGATTATGAAAAGGAATGATAGCAGGCATGGTGGTTCATGCCTGTAAATCCAATACTCAGGAGGCTGAGACAGAAAGATCACAGGTTCAAGGCCAGCTTCAGAAAATGATCAGAAATTTGTTTCAAAATAAAATATGCTAGAGGTATAGTTCAGAGGTACAATGCTCCTGGATTTAAGCCCCAGCACCAAAAACAAAACAAAACAAAAAAACTATCCATTCTGTAGTGCAAATAAACTTAATAAACGTATTTAGTATCTGCAAGATGCAGGCCCTGGGTTTGATCCCCAGCAGCAACACCACCACCATAAACACAAACACACACACACACACACACACACACACACACACACAGAGCCTGGTGCAAAAGATCATATGTTGTGTGATTTCATTCCTATGAAACATATAGACTAGGTAGGTTAATATGCATAACTGATCAGCCACTGCCAGAGAGTTAGAAAAGAAAATGGTGAAGAGTAACTACTACTTAATGAGTATAGGATTTTCCTGGGGTGATAAAAATGTTTTAGATCTAGAAATTTTAAGAAAATTACGCCCATTGATTTCCTAGTATATAGGAAATATTTTTTTTCAGTTTGAAACATTAAAATATGTATTTGTGAGAGTGGGTGGAAGTATTTCTGTGTGGGGTTATAAACAAAAGCAGAATAGAAAAAATTCACATATGCATTATATATTCATATATATGATTCTAAGAATGATTATTATTTGATAGTAATATAGTGCATATAGAAACAGAAACTTTTACTGAGTTCATACTATAGAAACCACTGAAGTACAAAATATGGAATTACTATTGATATGCTTTTCCTAGTTCAAAGACTTCTATTACTATCTGTTTTATGTATATATTACTATAATTACCATTATTAATAATTACTAGTATTAATAGTCATATACAAATTACTGTTGTTTCAAGAAAATATTAACTGGTTTCTTGTGAACAATCACCAAGTCCATGGAGGCCAATTCCTTCAAAATGCACTCTCCTTTGTTGATTACCTTTAGCTCTAAATATCAAGCCTAATTTGAGAGAACAAAGCTCCTATAAATCTGCACATTCTAAATAAAGAAGAAATTTTCCATCCTTTTTCTCAGTCACTTCTTGGTCATTAAATAAGTCTTCTGTGGTCTAAATAATTGTCATTAAAGATAGTTTAGATGATGATGCAATAACTTAACCAAAATACCAGAAGTTTAAGAAACAGAGGTGGCTTAGTTTGGGCTCATCCTATATGTCTATGGAGGGTTGGTTGGGCTTGAGGCTATTTTCTGCATTGACCTCTCTCTAGGTCACGGAATAGCTGCTTTACACAACATCATTTGTCATTTATTATAGAAGAAAAGACAACTTTTTGTGATCTTGTTCAACAATTTTCTTTGCCAAAGGATAACATTTGATTCGTAGCTTACTGGCCAGCACCTGTTACCTGGTCCCAGGAGACCACCAGAAAGTTCAGTGACACCCTGTGATCACAGAGGGAGGGATCAAATACATTTGTTCACTAGCATTAAATCTCACAGTAGAGCCAGATATGGTGGTGCATGCTTGTAATCCCATACTTGAGAGGCTGAGATAGGAGGATCATGGATTGTGGGCAGCCTCAGCTTAAATTTAGTGAGGCCCTCTGCAATTTAGTAAGATACTATTTCAAAATAAAGAATAAAAAGTAGAGTTGGTGATATAACATAGAGGTAGAATGCCCAGTATCACCAAAAAAAAAAAAAAATCAGTGATGTATAAAAGTTTTCTTTTGCCGGGCGTGGTGGCGCACGCTTGTAATCCCCGCGCTTGGGAGGCGGAGACAGGAGGATCGCGCAAGTTCGAAGCCAGCCGCACGCGCTGGCTTAGGAGACCCTGTTTCTAAATAAAAAAAAAATATAAAATAGGTCTGGGAGTGTAGCCCGGAGGTAGAAGGGCTTCCAGGAACCCCAGTACCACCAAAAAAAAAAAAAAAAAAAAAAAGTTTTCTTTTAACTACTTTTACCTACAAGAAAATGGAAAGCCTTTCAGTGGTGGGATTGTAAAGGACACACAGAGCCGGGCGTGGTGGCGCACGCTTGTCATCCCTGCACTTGGGAGGCTGAGACGGGAGGATCATGCGGGTTCGAAGCCAGCCTCAGCTACTTAGTGAGGCTCTCAGAAACTTAGTGAGACCCTGTTTCCAAATAAAAAATATAAAATTGGTCTGGGAGTATAGCCCAGAGGTAGAAAGCCTCTGGGTTCCACCTCCAGTACCACCAAAAAAAAAAAAAAAAAAAAAAGGAAAGAAAAGGACACACAGAGCCATCTTTTTCCACATTGGGCTTCTTCACAATAAACCATTCTTCTTCACACAGCCATAGTCGAACAGGCAGTTTTGACATAAAATCTAACTTGAATTTACTTAGAAAATAAAATAGTCTCCTCACCATTGTATAGCTTAAACCTGAAGCTTGGATTAAATAATTCTTCAGGACTTCCGGGAAGATGGCGACCGAGAAAAGCGGGGCTTAAGAGCCCCGCTAACAACAAATCTCCATTACCACAAAATCAGCACCTTTCATAGCCAGAAAACACCATCACCAGTGAAACAAAAAATCACCAGGCTCCAGAGAGAAAGCGGACTGAGAACAGAGCCACAGAGGAGATACACCGGCCTCGCGCCCGAGGACGCGGCAGACGCGGCAGCAGCGCCATACTGCCGGAGGCACCAGCGAATTCACGGGATGGCTACAGCAAGCCGAGGTGAGCCACTGCGGAACAGCTTGGCGGAATTTCTCCGCGCAGAGAGCATCTAAAGCTCCCAGTGGCCGAGCTCAGCACACGCTGCAGGGATTCAGAGTAGAAATCAAAATCAAGAAGAAAAACGCCAGCCCCATAGATGAGGGCGTAGCAGCAGCGCCATATTGCCACCGGCGGCAGCAGCAGCGAATTCAGCGAGGCCAGTACAGCTACATCTGCATACTCAAGAACAGTGAGTCAAATTGCGGGCCACAGAGGAGAAATCCCGGTACTGTACTCCCTGGAACTTGACCCAGTGGGGGAGGGGCGGTGGCAGAGATATCACACCATAGGAGAACGTGCAACCTGGCACCCCCCACAGTCTAAAGCAGCCTCTATCGACTCTCTGGGTCGGAGACTCTGTGATAAAACCCAGTAAAGGAGTAGTGGGGTCCGAGATACTACTGACTCGAGATCCAGAACACATTAAGGGAAGTCATAGTGACCCAAGGGAAGAACCCAGAGAAGGCACAAACATCCAAAATCATGGGAAAGAGGAATAATACTGGAGCAATGAATGCTCACAACCCCACAACATCAGAACCCGATAAAACAGAAAATCAAAGATTTCTAGAAGATCAAATCAGGAAAATAACTGTAGAAATAATAGAGGTGCTTCGAAAAGAACTCAGAGAGAGCCAAAAAGAGATAAAGGATGCAATTAATGAAGTAAAGGCCTCAATTCAAAGCACAAACAACCGATTAGAACACATGGAGAACAGAATCTCGCTCTTAGAAGATGATCATTCCAAAAATGAACTCATAGTTTCTAATCTAGAAAAAAATATCCGACAGCAGGAATCTGATATTGAAGAAATATGGGCCCATTTTAAGAGAGCTAACCTAAGAATAATTGGAATAGAGGAGGGAAAAGAAAGTGAAACCAAAGGGATCAACAATCTCTTCAAAGAAGTAATAGCAGAAAATTTTCCAAACATAGAGCAAGAGGTTGATACAAAGGTCCAGGGAACTTATAGAACTCCCTTTAGACAGGATCGGAGAAGAGGATCCCCACGCCACATAATTGTCAAAATGACCAATGTGGAAGCCAAGCAGAGAATCTTAAAGGCAACAAAAACAAAGGGCCAAGTGACATTCAGAGGCAAACCAATTAGAATCACTCCAGACTTCCCAAACCAAGTCATGAGAGCCAGAAGGGCTTGGAGTAACATATTCCAAACTCTGAAAGAAAACAACTTCCAGCCAAAAATTTTCTACCCAGCAAAACTTTCTATCAAATTAGATGGAAAAATAAGAAGCTTCCATGACAAACAGAAACTGAAGGAATTTATGTCTTCAAAACCAGCACTAGAGAAAATACTCAAAGAGATTAACTACAAAGAAGAAATAGGTAACACACACCAGAACCAGAGAAACAAGAGTTTCCATCCAACAGACAATTAAGATTGGTTATCTGTGGAGATTCATTATTTATATTAGTAATATACCTTCAGATATAGCAATTGGAAATATTTTATCCCATTCTATTAGTAACTGTTAACTCTGTTTACATTGTCTTTGGATATACAATTATTTTTTTTTTTAGGGAGTCTGTATACTCCTCTGTTGCCTATGCCATTGAAATCATAACCAAGAAATCACTGCCAATTTCAATGTTGTGAGGTTTTATGACCCAGATTTTCTCCTAAAAGTTTGTAGTCTAAAAGTTTATAGACCTATAGTTTTATAGGTCTATTATCTATTTTGAGTTAATATTTGTATATGGGATTAGGTAAGGGTCCAATTTTATTCTTTTCCATGTAATTATTATTTTTTAACAATATTTAGTTAAAAGATTATCATTTCCACCACCCAATGTTTGTGGAAACCTTGTCAAAAATAACTTGACAATATAGGGAAGAATTTAGCTCTAGGCTTTTATTTAACTCCAATGGTTTATATATCTGCCTTTAGAATAGTACTACACTGTTTCAATTATTGTAGCTTTATATGGTTTGAAATCAGAAAATATATATCTTCTAGCTTTGTTCTTTTTCAAGATCATTTTGGGTACCTAGACTCCATATTCCATATTAGGATAGATTTTTTTCTGAAAAATAAATATATAAATATATGATAGTTTCACCTAAAAAATAGAAAAAAAATATTCTCTGGTAAGAAAGAAAGCAAAAAGAAATATTGAAATGTTATCTTTAAGTCATCAAAAGCTTGGTATCAGACCAATGAAACTGTTATGTGAGATTATCATTTTTAATTTTAGATAAATTGCCATAATACTAGATGTCAACTACTAAGCCAAGCATGGGAGGGAGGGATAGGGAGAGAATGGGGTGGGGATTGGGTGGGGGCTGACTGGGAAAAGTGTGCATGTATGTCTACAAAAGTATGTATCCTACTATGATGTATGAATACAGTGCACCAATAAAAAATAAAAAAAATAAAAAAATAAAATAAAATAAATAAATAAAAGATATTTTTGTACTAAATAAAAAAAATAATTCTTCAAAATTACTATGTTCACTTTATACTGACTGTGTAACAATTTATAAATAAGGGGAAATATTTAATGATTATGAGCTACACTTAAGATTAATGAATATGAAAAACATTGATTTAATTAGCCCATTTAACATCTCTAGAGGGCAAAGAAAGTATTAGATATATGTGGTGATTTCATCATTAGTTTATGGCTCACTTCTAGCTTTTTTTTTTTTTTTTTTTGTACTGGAGATTGCACTCAGGGCTGTTCTACTTTGGAACTACATTCCTAACCCCATTTTTATTTATTTATTTATTTTGAGTCAGGGTCTTAGCTAGGTGCTGAGGCTGGCCTTGAACCTTGATCTTTCTGCCCCAGCCTTGTAAGGATTAACACTGTGTGTCACCATGTCTGGCCACCTTTAGCTTTGATAAATAATGTAAAAAGTCGCTGGGTTATGTTAATTTAAATGTTTATTATAATCCATTATAGTTAGTGATACATGTAGACTATGTTCCCATGAATTGACTCTCTGAATTTTAAAATAGATAGTTTGTGGTTATTTTCCTAATTGGGGGCTCAGCTTGAAATCCCCGATTCTACAAAGCATATAGAAAGAATTAAGAAGTGAAGTCTCTGAAACTAAATGAGCCTAAAATAACAACTGCACCCAACACCACCACCACATCACTAGGAGACAAAATGAATTCCATATTTAGAACAGGTTCTTCAGATGGGTAAATAAATCTTACAGAGAGGTTGCTGGAAGCTCTCCTTCTGCCACTTACAGTGTTACTCAATAGGGGCGTCTTATGCAGTAGATGAGATCCTGATTTGTCAGTACTGCCTAAGGGCACATTTCTCAGCACTAACAAATCAGAGTATTTGGACAAGTTGCATACGCTTATTCTCAGTGACATAATAAAACCAGGCTGCTTTCCTCTCCTATGAAGACAAGTAGAGAAAACCACTGATGTCAAGTCAAAGCCTGCCCAAGGTGGAAGAGCTGCTGGTCATCTTCTCTGATCTAATGCTTGTAACACGACTGCTCTGAATCCATCGAACAGGACAGCTGTGAATCTATTTATTGTTAAAATCAATGAACAGAAAAGAGCATCATCATTTATTTTTTTAAATAGAGCCCTTCATATCTACCTCAAAGTTACCTTTCATATCCACCCAGATACACCTTCACTTAATGTACTAGTGGCAAAGTAGGTTGACATGAACCATGCAAGTGAGGCTAAAAAAAACAAAAACAAAAACAAAGAATGGTAAAGAGTAACGTAAAATAGTTACAACTTTTTAACCATATCTGGACACAAATAGCATTCTGTGAGCTATAAAGGGTAGATGTTGTGGATTTGATAGACAACTGTCAAATACAGGTTGAACGGAATGTCACATCATACTAACATATTTATTTTAGAGCAACCCAAGATGTCAAATGACAGTGGTGACACATCAACACTTCTGTCCTATCTCATTTGTTAGAGGGCCATCACGACATCTAGCCCACACACAAGGAGAAGAAATTAGACAAAGACATAAACACCTGGAGGGAAAGATGATTTGAGGGCACTTTAGAGGCTGCCTACCACACTGGCAAAAAGTGACTTTATGTGAAAAATAACATTTGGGAAATGGCATATACTTGAGTCTAAACAGTACAGCAAAGTTTGCTACCTTTTTAGAAGGGCAACTTCGCAGATACAGTCATTACTGTGTAGAGAATGCGTGTTCATGTTTTAGCCAATAATCTTGTCATTCTGCTTATTGGATGCTGTTTTGCTTTTTTTTTTTTTTTTTTTTGCTTTCTCTGTGCTTACTAAGTTTACTTTCCTGTTATTTAAAAAAATATCCAATGTCCCATTTGTACCACATTATTTTGAGTTTCAATACCCCTTTATATTTATATACATTTATATTGTATTACTTAGAAATAATATAACATTGTATATACTAGACCCAAAGAAAATATTTTTTTAATTATTATAATTGGTGCATTATATTCATACATCATAATGGGATTTAAAAAAATAAACTTGTGTAGACATACATGAGCACATTGCCCAGTTAGCCCATACCCAACCCCCATCCCATTCCCTCTCCATCCCTCCTTCCCATGCTTGGCTTAGTGGTTGACATTGGTACCTGTGTTTAAGTACATCCCATGATTTACACAGTTTCCTTCTTTCCCCCTCCCAACCTCTCAATTAGATTGCCTTATTTGCTCCTCTATAGGATCTCCTTTTTTTATCTGGAGTTCCTCCTATGACCCATTTCTCCTTAACTTTCACATATTAGGGAAAAGCCGCTATCTTATTTTTTCTGACTGACTAATCTCACTTAGCATAATGTCTTCCAGTTCCATCCATTTCCCTGAAAATGATGTACTTATGTTTTTTTTTTATGGCTGAGTAAACTTCTAGTGTGTGTGTGTGTGTGTGTGTGTGTGTGTGTGTGTGTGTGTATCCCACAGTTTTGTAATCCATTCATCTGTTGATGGGCATCTTGGCTATTTCCATAGTTTGGCTATGGTGAATTGTGCAGCTATGAAAATAGATACGCATACACTGGTTTTTCTAATTCTCGTCCCATTTCCAAGTCAGAATTTGGTTTAAATTAATTGATATTTTTGGCTTAATTATTATATTATGGAGCCATAGGCATTTGATTTATTTTAGAAATCTTTTCCTTACAAGGATATTAAACTCACAAAATGATATTTTCAACAACTGTTAAATTTATTGTAGTATCTAGCACTTACATAAACCAAATTAACTCCTAGTCACCAACTAACTCTCAAACATACTTTCTCAGAGAAAATTTTACTTCTCACTCTAAAACTAACTCTATTGCAATGTTCATAGAACTGTAATTTTCCATCATAGAGCTGATTGTCATATTTACATTTGTAGACTTTTAAGTAAATGTGATTAATTTTTGTCTCCACCATTGACTTGACACAGGTTAAATATATAAGTATATTCTTCTCAGTTGTATCTGTAGTGCTCTTACACTAGGTAAGAAGATGAATCATAAACATTTTTAAAATAATAAATTTATAAATGTTAAGTATCAAAATGTGAGCCATTTTTAATCATACTTGAAAAAGACTTATATGAAGTAATTTAAAAAATGCCACAATTATATATTTGAAAAGCACATTGGCTCTTCACAGTGCAAAAGATTTCACTTCCTTTAGAATGGAAATAGATCTCAAAATATGAGCAGAAAATTACTCTCACTATCCTATTTTATACAAAAGAGAACAAATTAATATATTATTTAGGCCATTTGAGTTTCCGTAAAGGTATATAATTTACTTTCCCTTTTCTTAGTTCTCTTTTTAGTTCTAATTTTAAAGTGTTCATAGGACACTTTAGTTCATTTTCTCTTATTCTCTGTTTTAAATGGAGAATCACTCTATGACAAATCTTGTACAGGTGTATACTATTATTGTCATTTTAGAGACAATCTAGTCATAATATATGGAAAAATTTAGCTTTTGTCTTAATACCTTTTATAGATGCTGTGAAAAAGTTTTTTTATTTTACATTTTAATATTCCATTCTTCAAATATGTACCCTAAAACAAGACTCAATCAATTTTTTTTTTTTTTTTTTTTTTTTTTTTTTTTGGTGGTACTGGGTTTCCTGGAAACTCTTCTACCTTGGCGCTACACTCTCAGACCTATTTTTATATTTTTATTTGGAAACATGGTCTCTTAAGCCAGTGAGGCTGAAATTGAACGTGCATGATCCTCCAGTCTCCGCTTCCCAAGCATGGGGATTACAAGCATGTGCCACTATGCCTGACCCATGACTCACTCAATTTATTTTTTTATTTTTTTATTTTTTTGAAACAGGGTCTCTTAAGCCAGCACCGCTGGCTTCCAACTGCACGATCCTCCTGTCTCCGCCTCCCAAGAGCGGGGATTACCAAGAGCGGGGATTACAAGCGTGTGCCACCACGCCCGGCTATGACTCACTCAATTTTTAAAACATAACTTTATAGTTGGGTGTCATGGTGCATGCTTATAATCCCAGTACTCTGGAGGCTGTTATAAGGGAATCAACAGTTTGAGGCCAGCCCCCGCAAGTAGTGACACTCTCATCAATCTAGGAATCAATGTTTCAAAATAAAAAGCATAATAGTTCTGAAGGTATATATTGAAGGCAGAATGCCTCTAGGCTCAATCCCTAGTAAACCACACACACACACACACACACACACACACACACACACGCACACACACACTTTATATTCCTTTTATATATGATGGAACTTCATTCAGCCACAATGTTATTTGAAGGCTGTATGTATGCTTTCTTATTCTATCACTCATCTTTTTTATTCCTTCATAAATTTATAAGTTTACAAATTCAGTTGTATATATCTGTTGAATCCACCTCCTCTTAAAAGCAGACACTGGGAGTTATTACAAATAAAGAAAACATTACTGAACACACTGTATTGTGAAAAATTTCACCACTTTGTAGGACACCAGACTTGTAAACTTCGATGTAAATGTCAGAGAACCAAGTGCATGGTTGAATTATGAAGCTAGTATTGTATTATATGAGAGAAGCAGGTCATCCTTGTTATACATTAAAAAACAGTACACAGAGCAAGGGGAAACAGAGCTAAAAATATTAGAGGAAAGAACCATTTCAGCACACTGTAAAATTTGGGAAAAGTAATGAAGACATAGAAAAACATTCACGACATATTTACATAACATAGGACATTTTAGAGAACCAATAAAAATTAGAATGGAGTCCATAAGCATATTTTTAAGCATGATTGTTGTTATGGTTTGAGAATATGTTACAGTTTGGGGAAATTGTACCTGGGGACCCCTATTAGGGTCCCGGACACAATTTCTCTCAAAACACACACACAAAACACAAGAACAGAAAAACCGCGGGTTCTTGTCCTGAGCCAAGGATAAATACACATTAGCCCGGACTCTTGCTGAAGATTTAAAGTAGTTTATTAAAAAGACAGAAATACAGAAGATAGTTACAGCCTCATGTTTTAACAGGAGGGGTGGTTCGAACGAATTCACCAAAGTACAAATACAAAACACTGGACCATTCTAATAGCCAGCCTGACCAGATCTGAAGCAGGTCCTTTGATATGCAGATGTGCTGCCCTATCTCTAACCCAGGTATCCTGTTCTGTCTCTACCCCAGACAGAACGGACCCCTCTGAGGCAGGGGGGCAGCTCTGTCTTCTGGCACAGACTCCCACACCTTTTGTTACATTCCAAAATGTGTGAAGTTGCTTCTCTGGAATCTGGGATTTCCTCACTTCTTTGAGGGACTTTGCTTCTCTTTAGAAATGTAAAAAGGTCCTATTTCCTGAAGCTCCTGACTTTCTTTACTACCAAAGATATATTTAGAATTGGAAATCTTTCCCAATACTGATATATTAATACATCTTGAAACCTCTTCCCAATACTGGTACAATTGTGAAGTGTATTTTAGAGATATACATGTCTAAATAGTCATGGCACATTTACGCTTTATCCTACAATATAATAACTAACCAACAAATTATTTTTTGATAGTTAAGTATATTTGTTTCTTGGTCCATTATAATAAATTAACACAAATTGAGTGGTACAACATAACATAAATGTATTATCTCATATTTATAGAAGTTCAGAAGTTTTCATTGTGATGCTGGCAAGACTGCATTTCTTTGGAGACTTCATGGAAGGACCTTTTTTATTTTGTTCTAATTTCAAGACCCTACTTACATCCTTTGGCTCATGATCTTTCCACCATTTTCAAAGTACATCTGTCCAATTCATGGTTCCACCATTATATCTACTCTTTTTGTATTTAATAGAACTCTGGTTCTCTAATGTAAAGACATTTATGATTATCCCAGGTCCATGATGTCTATTTAGTACAATCTTCCTACTTCAGGATACTAATAATATTTGCAAATTTCTCGTTTCCATGTAAAGTAACTCATGTAACCCCACCAGGTTTGAGGACTAGTTCATGGATATATTGAGATCATCAGTCTATCATAGTCCTCACACTGGCCCACCAAAATTATATTCATTCTTAATATAGTTGCCCCATCCCAAAATCCATAGAGTTTTACTCAACATCCACTCAAGGTTTAAAACTTCATCAAAACTATTTTTTCAGGAGACCCAAATCTCTTTGTCTGAATTGGGTATGAATAACGCTCTTGGTATGATTCAATTTAGAACAGAATTCCTTCCTATTTGTAAACCTGTGAACATAGAAAACAAGTATTTGCTCTCCAAGTACAACAGTGATTCCATCATTAGATAAACAATTGCAGACATTCAAAACTGGGAGAAGACGAAAAGAATAAATGAATCATCAGCCTTGAGGAATTTTATAATTAAATGGATCAAACTCTAAAAAGGTTTCGAAAGCTTGGGAAGAATCTGTAGTTCTCTGTCCCACCTCCTGGTTCCAAAGTTCCACACACCAAGGTTTAAGCCCTGGGGAGCCTCTGTTGAACCCTCTGCACCCAGGCTCTGACCTTCCTAGTCTTTCATCTTTCTTCCTTATAGGTATCATGTGCTTTTAATTAGTAATTTTATCTATCTGTTTTCTTTTTGTTCAAAGTTTAGTATTATAAAAGCATTCATTCATTCTATTCTTTATCTGTACCTTTCTAACAATACTTTGGTATTATTTCTGCTGATATCCTGGAGAATACTGGGAAGTTCCATATATTTTTCACAAATTAGACAGGTTTATACATAGTTTTTATCTAAATACTTTATCTCTCTATTTTTACTTCTACTGAGATGGCTAAGAAAATAAGTAAGCTATGGGCCTAACCTTCTCAGAAAGCCTCTGTATGATTAACTATTGTGACCTTTTGTCCTTGTCAGTAAGTTGAAAAGGTTTTCTACCAAAGCTCATAGCTTTCTTTATCTCAACAATAAATTGCCTAATTTCATTGTTTTCTGCAATTTGGATCAGATAAGGATTTCTCAAGTAATTGAAACCTGTTTTCCTTTTGCTTATCTTGTCTTTCTCAATATATCTCCCCTTTCTCACTTCACTATAAACACCAAGAGGAAATCAGGGCATGTCATCAACACTTTCTTTGGAAATATCTGCAGTTTAATATCCTAGTTAATTGCTTACAAATCTGCTTTATATGCTACTATAGGAAAGAATTTAGCTAATATTCTGCCATTTTATTACTAAGATCCACTTTCTTCCAGTTGGTAATAACATGTTCATTTCTTTCTGAGCCCTTAGCGGTGCTTTTAACTTCTATATTCCTACCAATATTCTTTATATTATAATTTACAAGTATAGTTTTTCTCTATCATGCATCTACCTCCTTATGGGCCCTCATGGAAAATCTTTTAACATCCATTTTTCTGCTAACAATCTGTTCAACACAATCTAGTCTATTTGTAGCATGGTTTTCAAAAATTTTCTAGACCTTACCCAGAGCCAATCCCAAAGCCACTTTCATATTTTTTAGGTATTTGTTATAGCTGTACCCCACATACAGGTACTAAAATTTGTATTTATGTTGCTATGACAATAAAATATCACAAACTAAGTGGCTTAACACATCTCAATTGTGTTCTCTTATACTTCTAATTTTCACAAGTCTAATATGGCACTGACATGTTTGGCACATCATTTGGAGGCTTAAGAAAGAATCAATTCCCTTCACTTGTGAGCCTCAGGACATCTTCATTTCTTGGGTCAGAGCTTCTTCTCTATCATCAAAGAGCATCCTTCCAAAACTTGGGTCTGTCTTCACACATCTTACTCTGTTTTGGACACTCTCTGATTTTTTTCCTATAAGGAAACTTGTGAACAGTATCAATTCCCCTGAATAATTCAGAATAAACTTCCTATCTCAATATCCTTAAAATAAGTGCTTAAAAATCATTTTGCCAAATAAAGTATTGTATTTATAGATTATAGTAATAAAGCCATGATTATTTGTTGAGGGGGAAGTGAAAATACATATTCAGCCTATATGAACAGATTCTACACAGAGAATAAAAAGTAAAGTGAACAAGAGTGCAAAAGATATGGTAGGGATTAGGTAATACATAGCGGTATATTAGGGTGTCATTGTAAAAGAGATTATAAAGTATTCAAAAAAATTTGCATCATGGGGTCCTACTTAAAATAAAATAATCTATACTCTAAAATGTTTCTGTTAATATCCACAAAATAGGATGAAGTAATGGATGCATAACTGATAAAGGAAAGGAATGACAACTTCAAACTTTAGAAATCAAGCAAATGACTAACCCTTTACAGCAATTATTTCTGTGACTAGGTATGGTATATTAGGAAAAAATATTTTTCTTTCTTTCTTTCTTTCTTTATTTTTTATTGGTGCACTGTATTCATACATCATAGTGGGATACAAACTTTTGTAGACATACATGCACACATCGCCCAATCAGCCCCCACCCGATCCCCACCCCATTCTCTCCCCATCCCTCCTTCCCATGCTTGGCTTAGTGGTTGACATCTAGTATTATAGCAATTTATCCAAAATTAAAAATGATAATCTCACATAACAGTTTCATTTGTCTGATACCAAGCTTTTGATGACTTAAAGATAACATTTCAATATTTCTTTTTGCTTTCTTTCTTACCAGAGGATATTTTTTTCTTTTTTTTTTAGGTGAAACTATCATATATTTATATATTTATTTTTCAGAAAAAAATATATCCTAATATGGAATATGGATTCTAGATACCCAAAACGATCTTTTTCATTAAAGAGAACATATTTATCTGCTGACAAATACAGGTTCTTTAAACAGGACAGGAACAAAGCTTATTATATCAGAGATATATCAGAGATAGTCTGAGGACTGAGGCTGAATTAAAGGATTTTTCCATCAGCCTGCAGTATCCCTACACTTTTTTCGTTTTTGCTTGAGTTCATTTATGCCAGTGAAATATTTTAATCATGTAGTTAGTGATGCTTTGTTTAACCCATATACATATCCTGATTATTGTCATGTACATATAAGTGCAAGCATGCATATGCATATTTTAAATAAGATCCTATTCTTAGTCATTTTTAATCTTCCTTGAAATTGACATGCAGGTTGTATTTAATGTTCTGTTGGATTAATCTTGATGTATTATTGATGCTGAATGTGGAAGAGAACAGATACAGTAGTATCCTGGTTCCAAAATTCAAGACAGCTCATGTATAATGACAGGCTTTTGAATGATGGGTCTATGATGATATGTGTCATAAATTCTCAGGGTTAGCAAGGATGTAATCATTGCACTTCATGTATCAGGAATTAAAAATGACCAAATAATGTTTGAGGTTCCCAGAAACTAAGCATCTTCTTTAGCTATTTCTGGCCATTTCCCTTACTGCCTCTTATGGCTAGTGCCATTTCTGTGATAATACAAATGCTTTTCTTTGAGTGTTGTAAATGTTAAAATATGAAATGTGGTTAGTTAAGGTGACATTCATTGCCTCAATGTAGAGGGAATTGTGAGCTATCTACTATTATTAAAAGAGAAGTGACTTAATTATTTTATATAAGCATACTTATATTTTTAATTTGTGTTATCATGTGTTGTCTACTATAAAAGTAGTATACAATTTAATAAGTTCTGAATTTCTAGGTTATTATCATAGATTCTTATACAAAACAGAACAGCACTGGTCTGAAACATACATGAGATATTTCCATGTTTGTTTCATACTGTAGTTGAAATTTAAAATTGTAGCAATTTATAGTACTCTTAGTTCCTTTCCAGTTTTATAATATTCTTCTGAAGTATTCTGGAGTCAAGATTAATAAAACAAAGGTTCACTTATTTGGGTGTTGCAATATGATAGAGGCGCCATTTATTAGGCTTCTTCTGTTCTTCTATTCTGTGATGTTTGTGGTATAGAATAAAAACAATATGAACCCCTCAAGGACTAATTTCCACAGGCCCTAACACTTATGAGACATGTATTAGTCATGGAGCAGTATGAATAAATATTATGCACAGAGTGTCTTGGAATAATCAAGACACCTCAACAGCCAGGATCCAGTGTGGCTTAGTAAAGAAATTCTTTTCATGCTTCTTGCAGTGAATGGTTATAGAGTATGAGTTCCTTGTACAGGCTTGCATATATAGGATCATACTTAGTTATTGTCCAGCTCCTCATTACTTCTGTTTAGAATCTCTCTTACCTTTTTACTTGTTTCTTATGATATTCTACCAGGGCAAGCTTAAGGCCTTGGCTCCTTCTTTGATCTCTATTCCTTCAAATTAAGCTTACAGGTGTTCCATCTACCTCCATGGTGTTCTGTTAGTACAAGCCCTTAGAAACATTTGGTAATTCTTTGGCCATCTGTACATAACATGAGTGCTTATGCTGTGATCACATAGAAATGTTAAGTCTTCTTGAATTATTATAAGGACACATTCAAATACAAGGCATATCTAGTGCTTGTAGTTAAGGTACACAAAGAAAGTAAAACTGTACTATGTTTAGTGTAATTATCTGAAAACTACATGCACAACAATATTGATGATACTTTGCATTTCAGTTGTCCATTTGCTTAGGCACTAAATAGTTTCTGGATCCTTACAATAAAAGAGATCCCTTTTCTCCTTAGGCTGCAGATGAGTTTTTATGCCTATATTTTCATAAGAAACAATACAGGTCTTATAAAAACGGCTGTTTTAATGAACCATGTGAATCTAACTAAAAGAGATGCAAGAGAAAGGCGACTGAAGCCAAGATCTATAATTAACTGCGTGCTTATTTGCTAAAATAAATGTGCAATTCTCACTTCTTTCTTAGAATGGAGTCACTAGGACTACTATCATTAGACTGCCATTACAGTCCTATCATTATAGAAATAATAAGAAACAAGCTCTGGAATCTGCTTTTCTCTTCAATTTAAGGATAATTTGGTGTTAGAAGTTATTTTTAGAGGCACTCAATAATTTTTACCTAATAATTTTTACCTAATACAGTTGTAAATATACATGATAGTCGGTCATTCTAAATAATGGATGGAGTTAAAAATAATAATTTACATATGATTAACATACTTCATAAAAAAATAACCAAAATTTGTATTTACTGATGCAGTAAAATGGGTTCTGCTTTATATTTTAAAATGTATTCATTTCCTTTAATTGTGAATACTAAATTTTTTTTAACATTCTTTCAGTGTAACAGTAGTTTCTCAACATGCTCTTGGTTTTATGCCTCTGTCCCCTGTTGTTCCCACTTCTTATTCTATATTCATTTCACTTCCATTTCTAAGTGCTGTACAATGCCTAAAACATATTATCAACCATGGATTTTCTACTGTATAATTACTCTAGGGTGATCCAGAGACACATCAAAATGTGCAAACATATGCTTCCTATTTAACTGAGGTCTCCACAAGACCAAGGGTCATGCCTTAAGAATTATGCAGAATACTCTGTAATGCAAAACCTATTATACAGAGATAAATATGTATGCATAAGAAAGTTTAACTAAACTCAAAATATCCTGAAATAAGCTTTTCCTCTTTGTTGCTCACTTGATATTTTTCAATTTGTTTCTCACGTTCAAATAATAAAAAAATAAATGATTACCTTTTTCAAATTTTACACAGAGACAACTAAGATTAAAACTAAATATTGGATTTGGCAGCTGGAAAGTCTGCTGGTGATCTTACAAAGAGAATAAAAAAGACATAGTGGAGACAAAGCTAGACTGAAGTGACTTTAAATCACAGTGGGAAATAAAGAAATGAAGATAAAAAGCATTCAATAATTTATTTTACCGTGAAAGAAGTCATGAAGATAAAAGCAAATTGGTAAAAAAAAATCTAGGTTAAAACAGATTTTTTTCTTTAAGATCATAAATATTAATATTGTGCTATTATTATACTGATTGCAAAGAAAATATAGAAAGAGAAAATAGGTTGTGGGAAGAGTTGTTGTTTTTAGACATTAATTTGGGATCGGTACCTTCACTAACTTTAATTTTAGGTGGCTCTAGTGCCTCCTTGTTTCACTGTTAAATAAACAGTGAGTAACAACCAAGCTGTATTGGAATTATGTCAGGTAGAAAACAGCCTTCTGACAAGTTATTAGTCTCAAATAGAGCAAGATAAGAGGGTCAAGAGAAGGTACAAAAACTCATCCATAAATGTGACGGACAGAGTCATAAATAAGAAGGTAAGATTTAGAAATTATGGATCTCAGATATAGTTCAAACATATTTTACATCTGAGATCTGGCCTCTAATAAGAAAACTAGATACATAGAAATATATTTTTCTTGTTCAAGATCTATCTGCTCATCATCTTTAATATGAGTTTTAACATTCATAAAAGGTGTTGGTTTTGAAAGCAGGACACTGGCATATTATCAAACACAGAAAACCAATGGAAGAAAGAAAAAGAAAACATCAATGAATCCATGGTCACACACCAACTGACTTTATACAAAGTCAGAATAAACCATACCTAGAAAGGAATCTCTTCAATAAATGATGTTGGCAAAATTGGATATACTTACAGAGAAGAATGACACTGGATCCTGTCCTCTCAATATACACAAAAAATAAACTCAAATGAGCCAATGACCTAAAGTTACACTTAAGATTAATATTGTTTATTAATAATTGTTATTAATGATTATTATTTGTTATTAATTATAAAATTACAGAAAACAAGGCAAAATATTTTATGACATTGGTGTGATTAACAATATTTTAGATGGGAAAGAAAATGCACAGATAAAAGTTAAAATGGATAGACAGGATTATATGAAACTAAGAAGCTTTTGCACAGAAAAGGGAAAAAGTCGATATAACTAAGAGACAGCATAGAAAATAAGAAAGAATATTTGCAAATAGCACACCTGACAAGGAACTGATATATAACAAACTCAACAAACCTAAAGAGAAACAATACATTTTTAAAAAGGTTAAAGATGAAACAGACACTTTTCAAAAAAACCTGGCCACCTGATACATAAAGAATGTGCAATATCAAGAACCATCAGAGAAATGCAAATCAAAATCACAACAGGATACCATCTCACCCTAGTTAGAATGGTCATAACAAAACAAGAAACAACAAATGCTGGCAAGAGTATAGAGAAAAGGGAACTGTTGCATGCTGTTGGTGGAATGTAAATTAGTACATCCATTATGGAAAACACTCTGGCAATTCTTCAAAACACTAGAAATACAATTAACAGATGATATAGCTTTCCTCCTACCAGGTATATACATAAAGAATATGGAATCATTATATCAAAAGACACTTGTACTCAAATGCTTACTGTAGGACTACTTACAATAGCTCAAATATGAAAACAATCCAGATCTTCTTTAGTGATGAATGGATAAAGAAAATGTGTACATTTGCATAATGGTATACTGTTCATCCATAAAAAGAATAAAGTCCTATAATTTGCAGTGGCATAGATGGAACTCCAGACACAGAGAAACAAATACCAGATGTCCTTCCTCACTTGTAGAAACCAGTAAGTCAACACTGTGGAAGAGTGATCACTAGAGATTCTGAAGGACTAGAGGAGGAAAAGAAATTCATTAAGAAGCACCAAACACACAGGGGAAGAACCATTCCTGATTCTCTTTAACACAATCGGGTAACTATTGTGAGAAAAGATCCTGTGATCTACTTAAAAATGAATAGAAGAGAATGAAATTCAAAACACATAAAAATAAAGGTTAAAATGGTAGATATACTTATTATCCTGATTTGATTAATATATATTGTATTATCTATCAATTTACCATAATATACCTCATAAAGGCAAAAAAAATAATAATAGTAAAATGGAAAAATATTGGTTTGGGAAAAACTTACAAATTAGTTGTTTTCTTCCTTCTCAGGTATTTAATTTATAAAAATATAAATATTTGTTCTTAATTCACCATATATTCTCTCTATCCATTTTAAACTTTTCATCCCATAAATGTAGAACAATAATATTTTACATATAATATTTTTTTCATTTTATTTCTAGATATGCATCATTTATTTTAAAATTGAATCCACTTATCTCATTTTTCTATTTACTTTTACCCTTTACTTTTATGGAATTCTTCTAGTCTTTATGTCTTTACTCTTTAGATACTTCTTGCCAAGTGCTTATGCTTTATTATGCTCTTCACCTTCTCCCTGAATATATTTAACTTTACATTAAAAATATTGTTTCATGAATCTAACAACACTTTGAAAATATTTTTGAATCTAGCTTAAATCTTTGTGTAAGTTAGACCTAAAAGCTTCCAATTATATCATGCCAAAGAATGCACACCTTTTATTTTCTGGCAGAAGTGATAAGAGGTAGACAGAAAAAAAAAAAACAAAAGGGAAATGGATGGAACTGGAGGATATTATGCTAAGTGAGATTAGTTAGAAACAAAAATAAGAAATCAGATGCTTTCCCTAATATGTGAAAGCTAAGGAGAAATGGGTCATAGGAGGAACTCTAGATGAAAAAGGAAATCCTATAGAGGAGCAAACAAGACAACCTAAATGAGGGGATGGGAGGGGGTAGAAGGAAATTCTCTAAAACACATAATGTACTTAGACATATGGAAGTCAACCAAGGAGGGACGGGAGGGAATGGGGTGGGAGTTGGGTAGGGGTTAAATCAGTGATGTATACATGTATGTACACACAAGATTTTACCCCAACATGATGTATGAATATAATGCACCAATAAAAAATAAATAAAATAAAGATTTTTTCAGTCATATAATATGGCTGAAAGTAATGACATTATTTGGCAATGACATTATTTAAACCTTATTTGGACTTGTTTGAAAAATTAGCTTAGAGCATGGAAATGTTGGAGGTATATAATATATAATATCTGAAATGACTAATTTCCTACAAAATCATAAGTTAAGATAAAGATATTAGGAAACCAACTTTTCATCTAATGACCTTTAAAATTTATAGCTGCAAATCTTAAAACCTGTCTTGTTTAGAAAACCTGGAATCATCCCAACATTTTCATGTTGGATTTTTCTCAATAAAATTTGGGTTGATGCAATAATAATAATAACTTAAAATATTTTTCATAGGCATAAACGTTGGATAAATATTTCTTGAAGCTCTATTTTTGATGGAAAATGTGCTAAGAAGCCGGACTAAGGAATCACATCAGAATGCTCCTGCTGTGGTATGTTGAATATACACATTTTTGGCTTCCCTGGAATATGTGACTTTGGTTTCTTTTGGTCTAGGATGGCTGAGCCCCTACTTTTACCAATGGGGGATCTATTAGAGACTATCTAATCTCCATTGCTCTACATGGCTTCATTGGACTCCAACCACAGATGAACTCAACTGCATACATTTTTCATGAGTGCCTCAAAAGAGACAAAGCAACACTGATTTCTACAGAAATTCACAAGCATAATGATGAAACAGTTTCAGCTTCAAATCCATGATCAATTTCACAGCCTGGTAGTTAAGACTGCCCAGAAAACACTGGTCAATGTAGTCTGTTAATCTTTAAAAGGATAACCTTATTCTTTGGAATCTATTTTCTACTCATTTTTTCGTGTGTTACTTGTGATTAAAATCAGAGGCATTCTACCTCTGAGCTATGACACAAGCTCTATGTTATTCCTATTTTATTTTATTTTTATTTTGAAACAGGGTCTCACTAAGTTGCAGAAGGCCTCAGTAATTTGTTGAGGCTGGTCTCAAACCATGCAATACTCCTGTCTCTGTCTCCCAATACCAGGCTTACAAGCCTGTGCCACCAAGCCTGGCTCTTCATTTAATTTTAATTTATAAAAAACTTTTTATTTTGTCTAAAAGTGATAAACTAACCATCATTTAATATAAGAATGCCACCGCCAGGCATGGTGGCACACGCTTGTAATCCCTGTGCTTGGGAGATGAGACAGGAGGATCACACAGGTTCGAAGCCAGCCTCACTGGCTTTAGAGACCCTGTTTCCAAACCAAAAAAAATATAATAATAGATCTGAGAGTGTAGCCCAGAGGTAGAAGGGTTTCCAGGAACCACAGTACCACAAAAAAAAAAAATATATATATATATATATATATATATGGATGCCACCAAGTATTTGTGCATGTATGCCATCATCACTATGAACTACAATAAGATATGAGACTATAATGTCCAAAAAAGTGTAAAAAATATGATGATGCTTATTTTATTTATTTATTTATTTTACTTCTTGCTTATTTTCTTTCCACTTCTCAATGTGGCCCGCCCGTCATGCTGGTTATAAGACACATTTGAATGTAACAACATCATTCCATTAACTGCCCCACCCATACTTCAAATAATGCTACATAATAATTTATAAAAACAACTAATGCATTTACAGATTTTTTTGTGTGTGGTACTAGGGATTGAACCCAGGGCCATTCTACCTCCAAGCAACACCCACAGCCCTATCTTGTATGTATGTATGTATTTATTTATTTATTTATATTTATTTATTTTTTGGTGGTACTGGGGGTGGAACCCAGAGGCTTTCTACCTCCGGGCTATACTCCCAGGCCTTTTTAAAAATATTTTATTTGGAAACAGGGTCTCACTAAGTAGCTGAGGCTACCCGTGTGATCCTCCCGTCTCAGCCTCCCAAGCACGGGGATTACAAGCGTGTGCCACCATGCCTTGCTCTATCTTTTATTTTTTTATTCTTTATTTTGAAACAGGGTCTCAGTAAGTTGTAAAGGGCCTCATTATATAGCTGAGGTTGGCTGAAAACCTGTAACCATCCTGTCTCAGCCTCCTAAGTATCGGGATTGCAATTTAGTGCCACGATGCCCAGCTAACTTACAGATGTTCTATCTGATGTTGTGTGTCCTAGAACTAATCTTTCATAGATATCCAGGGATCACTGAATCATTAAAATGTCACAAACTATTTGGGAAGTGTCTTGTAACTAAGTTTTTAAATTAAAAATTTTCAAGGAAATATATAAATCCACTTCAGTTGGGATCAGTAAAAAAAATATCTTCTTCATTCACTAACTTGTTCAAATATTATTTTGCAAATAATAAAATTTAGAACAAAACTTATTAATAAAAATAAGGAGAAAGCCACACATTGGGGTGCACGTCTCTAATCTCAGTAATTAGAAGGCTGAGACAGGAGGGTGGCAGGTTCAAAACCAGCCTCAGCAACTTAGTGAGATTCTCAGCAACTTCGGGATTCCTTATTTCTAAATAAAAGTAAAATAGGACTGGGAGGTATATCTCACAGGTAGAATGACTTTAGGTTCAATTCCCAACAACCTCCACCCCCACACGCACTGAAAGAAGGAAGGAAAGAAAGTACATTGTGTATTGTTAGAACTCTTGAGATTTAGATGTAAGAGTTAGAAAAAGGGTCATCTTTACTGCCCACAATAAAGGCCCATATGTCAATTAGGAAGAGAAAAACATATGCTATAGGTCATAGTTTTTATGTGACATTGAAATGTTCAAATTAAAGACCCAAAGACCCAGGGTCTTGGATTTGATGAAGTATGGACAGTTAAGGAAAAATGTGACTGGACATTTTTTTTCTCATAGAAATTGAGAAAAGGCTGTTTGTCCAGAATTTTTTGGCCATTCAATTGTAGATCTCTTTCATCTTTCTCTCTTTCTTTCTCTCTCTCTCTCTCTTTCTTTCTTTCTTTCTTTCTTTCTTTCTTTCTTTCTTTCTTTCTTCCTCTCTTTCTTTCTCGCTCTCTCTCTCTCTCTTTTTCTGCATTATGTGGTAGAACACATATGGACATATGGAAGGAGTTTTGATTTCTTAATGCTTGACTTTTAAACAGAAAGGGAAATAAGTTTTAGGGTAATATTTTTTTAATTGGCGCATTGTAGTTATATATTATAAGATTCAAAGTGATCCATTCCTACATGCAGACATCTCATTGCTGGTTTTGAGGGAGAGAACTTCTAGTTTTTATGACCTGCCTTGTGTAAGAACAATTCTAGTTTCTGTGGCTTTCCTGGGGAGAAAATGAGGAGTAAGAGGACAGAACAGTAGTAATTTTGCTTCTAAGGGGCTTCTGAAGCCTTCACATTGGAGTAACATTTTTTGAGCATTAATATAGACATAGTACTAAGGACTTATGCTCATGTAACTGTATAAGTTAGCAACATCCTGAAATAATTAGAAAACACATAAAAATGCTGTAAGTTGAATTTATAATTATTTATAAACTGATTTTATGTAATTTACACATGTACTTCATTTGCATTTTAATTACATTTTATCCTATAATATTGATTTATTGTAATATAATCAAGTTAATAAAGTAGAAAATTATATAGCATATGCAAATTTTCTCTCATTATATATAACAATGCTGAAAGTATTTGTGAAATGGAATATTCTCTATTTAATGTTTTATCATTAGAAAAGAGCTAGATTTAATTATGGATCCTATTCATGAAATCCAATTTATATTACTTTTAAATTCTTTCATGATCTTGTTAATATTTTGAAATTGATATTTCATGGAATCTGGTTCCAGAGCTACATGTTCCTTAATGTACTTATCCTTTAAGTAATTATCCAAAAAGTATAAAGGAATCAAACATGGTTTTTAGTAAAATGTCCCTTTAGAGGATATGTTAGCAATGACATCTTGTGTTTAACGATCAGTTAAAATTTTTTACAAATATTCAGTGAATTTTGAAATGGACAAAATTATTCTCATTATTTAAGTCTATAAAATATAACTTTCATAAAAGAATGAATACCTATTATATATTATGAATTTATTATCATATATGGGATCATATTCATGTCATATTAAAGACTTTAACAACAACATAAAATATGCATGCACATAAGTGAGTATATAAACATATATTTTTCTTTTTTTTCTTGAAACAAAATCTTGCTAAATTGCTCAGGCTTGTCTTGAACTCACAATTCCTTCCTCTCAGCCTCCTGAGTAGCCAAAATTATAATCAGTTACCAGTGCATCCAGTTCATCAAATATATTACAGAGCTAATATTACCAATCAAGAGGGATAAAGGAAGGAGGAAGAAAAAATAAAAGGAAATAAATAATCAAAATGTCTATAATTTACAACAGATGTATATAGACTAAATATTTGAATTGTGATCCTATGTTCTTCAAATCCACACCATTTGTTAATGAACATAAGTTTTATCTACATGTACAAGAAATGTTTGAGAATGTTATTTAATGAATCAATAGCTCATGAGAAGAAGTTAGAAGATAAAAGCCTTCTGAAATTATTTTAGTTGACATAATAATAATACACACCACAGGGTACAGTGTGGTATTTCAATAGATATATACATTGTACAATAATTATTCAAGATATTTAGTACAGTCATAGTAGTTGTAATCAGCTACAGAAAAAGAAAACACTCGGAAAACTTGATTGAGCTATATATTTGAGTCTCAAAAGATTTATTTTCAATAATTTTGGAAAGAAAAAATTTATGATCACAAAGTTTATTTTTTACACAGAAACGATTGTTAAACTTTTAAATACAATGTGTAGCATCTTTGACAGAAGAGTTACTTCAGAAATTGACAAAGGTACAGTTTTTACAAAATTAAAACAATTAAATTCGTGTTGTAAAAAATTCAAGAGAACAGATACACCAATCATAAAAGTTTCAAAATGAGTGAATGGAGCAAATATAAAAAAAGTAGTTCAAGAAACAGTAAGAGACAATTCTCATCTGAGTGAAAAATGGAGGCTCATCAAGTGCCAGGAAAAATTAATGGAATGGGAACAGGAGAAAAGAGTCATCCTGAAATTAAAAAATTCAAAGCATGAAACATACATTGATTTCATCAGTTCTGACAAATAGGGAGTCTAAGAAACACATTTAAGGTCATCCAGCCATCCTCAGGGAGCAGCAGAAATAAAACTGAGGTCTCATGATTACAATGCCTTACACACATGAAAATTATATAATAATGATAATAAATCTCTTTTATAGAACATTTCTTCACTAAGTGCAGGCTGTCATTATAAAAATTATTTGTTCTCTTATGATCATTATTGTAGAAGAAAGTCATTATTTCCTCCACTATTACCGACTGAAAAGAAAGGTCAAGTGAATTTTTGAAAGATTGACAATGGCACTGAAAATAAAAGCAAGGGATGTTCAAACTGAATTCCAATCACTTAATGTGTACAAAATGAAATGTAAAAGTTTAAACAAGAAAAACTTTAGATTTCTGTTTTGAAGTAATTTATCAAGGAGACTGGAAATGGGCGATTCAATAACTAAAGTATCTCAGAAAGGATTTTCACAAAGGAGGTAAAAAAGTCAAATATATTTTTAAATTTGAGTTGTGTAAAAGAAAATAGGTATGCTATAGTTCTAGTGCTATCATTTCTAAAATTTCCAGTTATTTGAATCACTTAGTTTCTCATTCTAGATTTAAAGAAAATAGCTAGCAATTTCTGCATGGACTCAACTTCATCTTTATGAGTGTTAGAGCTCCCTGTAGTGACTAAGGAACCTTCACACATGTACGTCCTGTTACTTTCAGTTACCATAAATTCAATAAAGGTAGAAATCTTTATCTTTCTATAAAAAAAACTATTTTATCTCATTTTAAGCCATATTACAAACCTATCAAGATGCTTGTACAGATAAAAATTCTACAGCTTTAATTAAAAACACAAAGAGACATATATGTTCAGTTGTAATTATAAGTAAAACTTTCAACCACCATCTTTTTCTAAACATTAGCACATGGCACTCCTGTAAGGAACTGCCATACAGATGAGGAGGCACTTACAACCCCAAAACACAAGTGTCAAAATCTCCAAAACCACTTATTCTTTTCTAATATTTAAAACAGATTCTACATGTCAAATTTTAAAAATTGCATGAATTAGAAAAAGTAACCTTCAGGCATGGTAGCACAAGCTTGTAATCCCAGTACTTGGGAGGCTGAGTCAGGAGTATAGCTGGGTTGTAGCCAGCCTCAGCTACTTAATGAGGTCCTTCCTAAATTAGTGAGGCCCTGTTTCCAAATATTAAGAATAAAAAGTGGGGTTAGGGGTATAGATTAGAGGTAGAATGTTCCAGGGTTGAATTCTCAGTATAGAGAAAAAGAAGAAACAAAGAAGGAAGGAAGGAAGGAAAGAAAGAAAGAAAGAAAGAAAGAAAGAAAGAAAGAAAGAAAGAGAAAGGAGAAAAGAAAAACAAAAACAGAACTATCAAAATTTAAAGATTGTCAGCCACAGTGTGATTGTTAAAGCATGTGTTGAGATCTCAAATTCTTTGATTTGCTTGGGTGCAGGAACTGGGTAGAGGGACATGATTAAAAGGCCATGTTTAAAGCCTACTTTTATTGTAAAATGTCTCTTTCTCCATATATCAGTGATTGACAACATCAATATTTTGCATTTAAAAACTGACAGCAGAGAAATACAAATAGGGATATTTCTATAAGAGGGAATCACACGATACTATTCTCTATCTACAAAAGATTAGAAAAATATTGGATAAATGACTATAGTGTTTTGAGATAAATATGATTTTATCATTAAAATTAGTATTTATGTTCTATGGAAGTCAAGAGAACGAGAAGACAGAAAAGAGATCAGGAAAACCTGGAAAAAGATTTATGTGATGAAGAACTATTATCCAAATGCACACAATTTCTCTCCAGAATAAAAAAACAAACTTGATGAAGAAATGTGCAAAAGATGTGCACAGACATTTCAGTAAAAAGGTATACAGATGGAAGTAATTACCGAATATGATATTTCACAGCTTATTTCATCAGGAAATTACATATTAAAACAATGACGTACTACAGTATGTCTATTAGCAGGGCCTCAGTTTAAAACACTCCTAACAGCAAACGCTAGCAAGGATGTGGAAGAGGCACTCTCATTCATGGCTGGTGGGAATTTAAAATGGTACAGCCACATTAGAATACAGTTTGGCAGTTTCTGCCAAAACTAAACATATTCTTACCATATGGCCCAACAATCATCCTCTTTGGAATTTACCCAAATGAGCTGAAAACTTATGTCCACACAAAAACCTGCACACTCGTGTTTATAGCAGCTTTATTCATAATTGCCACCATTTGCCAACAGCCAAATGTCTTTCAGTTGATGAATGGGAAAATAAATGGTGGCACATAAAGACCATGGAATGTTTTCTGGTGCTACACAGAAATGTCTTATCAAGGCATAGGAAAAAACACCATATAGGATCATTAAATAAATATTATTAAATAAAAGAAGCCAATCTGATAAGGATACATTATGGATGATTTCAATTATATGATAATTTGGACAAAGCAAACTATTCAAACAACATACATATATGTAATTTCCAGGCATTGTCAGGGAAGGGATGAAAGAGGTAGAGAACGGAGGATTTTTTGGGAAGTAAATGATTCTGACTGATACTATATAAAAGTAGATATAGATCATTCCAAACACATAAAATGAATTCTTAGTATAAACTGTCATCTTGGGTGATAATTATGTTTTGTTCAATTTCACAAATCCACCACTTAGTACTGATTGTAGAAAGCAGGGGAGTCTATGTATTTGTAGGGATAGAAGATGTATACATATCAAATCCTCATATCATCTCAATTTTCAGTGATCCTAAAACTGTTATGAAAATAACAAAGACTGAATGAAGACTGAGTTAAAAACACACATAAAAATAAAGACTGATAGAAAAGAAGTCTGAAAATTGAAAATCTCACAACGGGAATAAGAGGATTCAACCAACCAGAACTAAAACAAATCCACTTTAAGACTTTAGTTAGATTAATGAGAAATGCTCTAAAGCACATGATGTACTTTAACAAACATATCAAAGTCAATCACTAAGCCAAGCATTAGAAGGAGGGAGGGGGAGCGAATGGAGTGGGAAATGGGTAAGGGCTAAGTGGGTGATGTGTACATGTATGTATCCACCATCTTGTATCCCATTAAGATGTATGACTACAATGCACCAAAAAAAGAAGAAAAAAAGAAATAACAAAGTATTTGGAAACTTCTCTTACTGGATTTACAACTTTTGCTAAAGAGTTTGTGCTCCACATTTAATGAACATAGTTCCCAAACTCACAAAGAACAACAAAAATTAACTCTGTAGTAAGTCACAGAGAAAACCTTTTCCAAGTCAACTCTGCAGAAATCACACTCTCACTTTAAGACTAAATAAATAAGGTAACATTTTAAAATGGCTAATTTGTAAGTCAAGGATCATAGATTTTCTCTCATATGTGGAAGCTAGAAAGATAAGTAATAAAAGGACTTCCTATAAATGAGAGAGGCCAGTTTAATACTGGAAGGGGACTGGAGGAAGGAGAAAGGGGGCCAGCAGGTAGGACTCAGAGGAAGGACTCAAGTAATTTACGTCTATATGTGAAGGTATCACTACCAATCTCACTATGGAGAGTGGGGAGGAGGAAGCTTGGGGATGTGGTCGAAAGCACACCAAGTGCTGTGTGCATAACTGTGTTAATTTGAGCCTCACTAAAATGTATAAAAAATATGCCAACAAATTTTAAAAAGAGCCAATTTGCTTGCTAAATGAAATGTATGACCATTCTTTTTTTAAAAAATAAATAGAATATTCCTATTATTATAATAGGTCCTAATATGCTTTTGCCCCCAAACCTATTTATCTCTCCATTTTCACTATGAAGAGACAGACGATGAGGTTTTAAAGATTATATCCCTGTTCTTTATATTTTTAATACATGCAGGTTTTGATAGAGCTATACTACTTTTAGTTTTATATATTTATCAATCTTTTATGAATGTTATGGTTTAGTAAATTTTTCTCTGTATCTTTTCCTTTGTAGAAGTCATTCTAGCAGAATTGTTGTATAAACTTGTATTTTGCAACATCAAACTCAGCAATTAATTGTTTTCCAAACAGTGGAAACTTAGGGAAATTAAGATTCTAACAAATTATTTCTAAAATTTATTTTTTTTAATTTACACTATCATCATCCGGAGATACTTTTTTTGGGGGAGTACTGGGGATGGAACATAGGGCCATTTCACCCCTAGTTCTTTTTTTTTTTTTGTATTATTCTTTATTTGCAGTATTTTGAAACAGGTTCTCATAAGTTGGCTCATGAGAATTTCCCGAGCTAGTCTCCAGACTTTTCCTTTACCCTTAATTTTTACATGTTCTCTATTTTGTGCGGACATTTTTTACTCAAACTCTAGTCATACATGTGGTTTATTCTAGAATGAGTATCACTGAATATTGTAGAAGGATATGCTATCCTATTCTAGAATTCAATACTTGTACCTTTCACTGGTAGGTTTTGCCACCTATGAAATTAAAAGTTGAGCATTGCTCTCTTTTATTGTAAACATCATCTTCACTAATAATACAAAAAATAGGCAGGCTCTTTTATTTCTCAGTTACAGTCTGTATCGTCTCAATCTTACCAAAGTATAAAATCAAATAAATGATTCTGTAGCCACTGGTTATAAAATATATTATAAAATTAAATGTGTGATAAAAATGTAAGCAGTCATTATTCTCATAATTTTGGATGCTGGCTTTTTAAAATCAACTAATAAATTTTCACAAAATTATGATACAATCTAGAGCCTCATCACAGTCAATGCTTTTTAGTTACTAAATATTGATTGCTTCATTTCATCTTCCTATGTGTAGCCTAAATTTGAAAATGGCTATAAAACTATATTTATTTAGAAACCTTAATGATTTCAAATATATTATGTCCCATTCACATTCCAATAAAATACTTTTACTGTATAGTTACTGATTGCCCATTTATCTTATAAATTGATATCTAAGCAACTTATCTGGAATATAAAGCCCTCTTCCCAACTCCATGATATTTCAGGTGAACTCATAAAGGTCAAATAGCTTATTATCCAACCAAATATTTTAAAATATCCATAAATATATCATTCTTACTTGATGTGTTAAAATCATCTTTCTCATTTATTTTACCAAAATTTCGCCAACATTTGAGTCATATTCTCTCAAGAATCATTCAGTCCCTACAGCAGTATAGATCACATCAATTTTCCTTTAAGTATTATTAAATTAAAGGTAATATTATTAAAATTATTGTTTTATGTCATATATTATTAAACATGGTAAATAACATGATATATATGGTATATTATTTACAATGTACTAATGTTAGTGTATAAATGTAATATCCAGTACTTTAAAGTAAAGACCATATTCTTATTATTTAGCCTATATTATTTATAAATCCACACTACAAAGCTAATATTAAAGGAAAAATCTAAAAAACACTTTATTGATTAATTGCATATTTAAATTAAACTAAAGATGGAAGAATTCAACTTTGCATGACAATCATCCATTATCTCTTCAAAATTAAATATTAAGTTATGAATCACATTTAATGAATACCAAATTTTCATATTAAAAGTGACATTTTTAAATTTTTGTTATTTTACCTTTGATCTACACCCTCAAATATATTTTATTTATTTTTTAATTCAAAGTAGGATTTCACTAAGTTGCTGAGGCTGGCTGTGAACCTGCAATCCTCCTGTTTTAGCCTCTCAAAACTATTGGGATTACAAGTGTATGCCACCATGCCTGGCTCAAAAATAAAAATTTTGAACCAATTCCCCTAAGTAATGCTGCTTGAATTAAAATAAATTGTTAACTTGATTTACCTGTTTCATTTTTCTGTTACTGTTAGAGATAGGATTTCTTCCATTCAATAGTGCTAAAAGGGAGAATAATTCAACCTATACTGGTTTATCAATCTTTTTACTTGTTAGGCTCTAATAGAAACTGTACTTTGCAACCTGTAAATTCATCACTAAAAATATAAGATAACCCAACCAAAATATGAGCAATAGTATTGAATTGACACTTCTCATAAGAATACAAATGGCCAATAAATATTTTTAAAAGTTGAATTTTAGTAGCAATCAGGGAAATACAACTCAAGATTATATTGAGATTCCATTTAACACCAGTTAGAATGATAATCATCAAGAATACATTCTATGCTGTCAAGGATGAGTGGAAAAATTAACTCTTTAGAATTGCTGTGGAATGGTAAACTAGTACTACCATTATGGAAAATCAGTTTGAGGTTTCCTTAGAAAACTATGAATGGAACCATGATACGACTTATCTATATCACTCCTCGGTATCTTTACTATAGGGATTCATATGGATTGATGTTTATAGCAGCACGATTCACAATTGCAAAATGATGGAGCCAACCCACGTGATCGTCCAGAGAGAGATGAAGAAAATGTGATATACATACAATGAAATTTTGCTCAGCCATAAAGAAGAAAAAAAAAATGGTTATTTTCAGGAAATTGGATGAAACTGGAAAATATTAAGCTAAGTGAGACTGTTCAATCCTGGGAAGTCAAGGGTGGTATGTTTTATTTGTGGAAGATAGAAAATATTTTAAAAAGGAAGAGTTTAAATAATACAAAGAAAGTTTAAATAATGCAAAGAAAGTTGTGTAGAGTAAAAAAAAGGAAGGGGTTTAGGAATGATAGTTAGGAATGGGGAGAGGGAGAACTAGGGAAAAATAATTCAAATATCACTACTGCAATAGTTGAAAGTATTACTACCAACCTCAATAATTCCTATGGGAAGGAGTGAGTATATGTTTTTAATGCATGGAACCTCAATCTGATGCACCAATAAAATAAAAATCTTAAAATGGAGATATAATTTATATGTATTAAATTATACAATTTCTAGTCAAACATGGTGGCACATGTCTGTAGTCCCAGAATGTAGGTGGCTGAGACAGGAGGAGAGGCTCAGAAGGTAACAAGGCTCGTATCAACATAGTGAGACCCTGTTTCATAACTAAAATAACATAGGTATGGTGGTGTATTTTGGAGGTAGTATATCTCTGGATTAAATTGCCAGTGCCAAAAAAGTATACAATTCTTAAATATCCAATGGGTTTATTACTTAAATTTATTTTTATTTATTTATTTATTTATTTTGGTGGTACTGGGGTTCCTGGAAACCCTTATACCTCCTACCTCGGGGCAATACTCCCAGAGCCATTTTATATGTTTTACTTGGAAACAGGGTCTCTTAAGCCAGCATGGCTGGCTTCCAACCTGCGCGATCCTCCTGTCTCCGCCTCCCAAGAGTGGGGATTACAAGTGTGTGCCACCACACCCAGCTAAATTTATTTTTAAATAAAAACAAATAATTGTACATTTTGAGGTATCACGTGAGTTTTTGATGTGTAGACACTGTATGATGTTTAAGTCAGTGTAAACATATCTCCTCCAATGTAATATTTATCCATCCATTATGGTGAAAGTATTGAAAATTCTTTCTTCTAAGTTTTTACCATGCACAGTGTACAGAATATATTATCATTTTCTATAGTAACCCTATAGGCTATAGTACACCAAAACTTCTTGCTCCTATCTAACTATCCTTAGAAGCCATTGACCAAATTTTCCTCATTCTTTTTTTCCCCTCATTTGTCCCTGTATCTGGTACCGCCCCTTCTATTCTCAACTTCTATAGATTAATTTTTTTAGATTCCACATATGAGTAAGATAACACTTGTATTTCTGTTCCTGTCTTATTTCACTCAACATATTTCCAGTTCCATTCATGTTGTCACAACTGATAGGATTTCATTTTTAAAAGATTAATACCATCCCATTGTATATGTGTGCACTCTTTATTTATGCATTAGCTGACAAATACTTATCTTGCATTTCTTGGCTATTGTGAGTGGTTCTGAAATAGACAAGCAAGTGCAGATGTCTCTTAAACATAGTAATTTCTTTTTCTTTGCAGACATATCCAGTAGTGGTGGTTATTGAATCACGTGGTCATCTTATTTTTAATATTTTAAGAAACCTCCCTATTCTTCTTCATAATGGCTATACTTATTTACATGCCCACTAACAGTGTGCAAGGCTTTCCTTTCCTCATGTCCCTTCCAGCATCTATTATCTCTAGTCTTCTTGATCATAGTGATTTTTACTGGAGTGAAATGATATCGCACTGTCATTTTGATTTACGTTTCCCACATGATCAGTGATGCTGTATATCTTCTCATGTACATATTGGCCTCAGTTATAGATTTTCTTTTAAGAAAGTTTCACTTAGGTGTATTGCCTATTTTTAATGAGGTTATTTTTGTTATTGAGCTTAAGTTCTTCCACATTCTGAATATTGAATACTCGTCAGATGTAGTTTTAAATATTTCACTGTGTCTAACAGACTGTTTCTCTATTCTGTTTATTTCTTCCTTTTACAGTGCAGAAACTTCATATAGTCTCATTTGTTTATTTCTGATTTTTTTACTGTTTTTATATTTATGTGAAAAAATATTTTTTTCATCTCTATCACCAGAAGTATTTTCTCCTTTTTTTTCCTACTACTTTTATTTCTTTAATCCATTTTGAGTTGCTGTTTGTTACTGGTGAGAGACATGGGGATAACTTCATTTTTCTGTATGTGGACATTCAATTCTACCAGAACCATTTGTTTAGTTTTTATTTCATAGATTTTTGGGTTCTATTTAAAGTCACATGTGACTACATCAAATATCACAATGTTTATTAATAGATACAAACATATAAAATCAGGGCAAACACATGACTTGATAAATTAAGTAGACTTAATTTTAATACTATAATAAGAGGGACCAATTCAAATTCTCACCATTTGTTTCATGCCCACAATAATCATATCAAGGGCATTAACAATCTCTCAAAACTGATCAGTTTTGTGCAAGAAAACCATGTTTATTCTAAAAAGACTTGTGCATTTGCCCAGGTTCAAGGATGTTAACATCTAGCACATAAAGCCTATTACTAAAAGTAGAAATACAGGCAATAAACTAATATGGCAAAAACCATCAACTACAGTTAAGAATTTTTCTGTAACAACCAAATGGATAATTAAATATTGCAACAACTTAAGTAAGACTAAACAAAGTGTATTTCTACAGAATTGAGTGTTGCAATTCCATTTTCTAATCTGCACCATTTATTTGAAAGGCTGTACTTTCTCCACTGCATGTTCCTAACACCTTTCTTGAAAATCAGTTGGCTGTAGATGCTTTTATATCTAGAATAACTACTCAAATATATTGTTCAGTATGTTTGTTGTATGCAGGTTTGCAGGAAACTGAAGAGCTTCTATACAGCAAAGGAAACTATCAAGAACCTCAACAGAGAGCCAATAGAACAGGAGAATTTCTTTTTCCAACTACTTCTCTGGTAAAGGGCTAATATCTAGGATATAAGAAAACTCAAGAAACTCACCACTAAGAAAATGAATAAACCAATTAATAATGGGCAAATGAACAGACACTTCACAAGAGAAGAAACTCAAATGGCCAATAATTATGTGAAAACGTGTTCAGCATTATTAACAAACAGAGAGATACAACACGAAACTACTATGAGATTTCACCTAATTCCAATTATAATGACAATTATTAAAAACAGAAACAACAATAAAATTTGCAATGATGTGGAGAGGTGGAATTTCTAATATGTTGTGAGTGAGATTGCAAATTAGTGTAACCACTTTGAAAAACAGCATGGAGAATTCTCAGAAGAATGTGAATGAACCTACCATGCAATCCAGCAATACCACTTCTGGGTATCTACGAAAAAATTGGAAACCAAATTACCAAACAATTGTATGCTTATCTATATTCATAGCTGTATAATTTACAATTGCCAAGCTATGGAACCAGCCAAGATGTCCATCTAAAAATGGATTACAAAACTATGCAATATATACACAATGGAATTTTATTCAGCATAAAGAAGAACAAAATTTTTTTCATTTTTAGGAAATTTGGATGGAAATGGAAAACATTATGCTAAGTTAAAACAGTCAGTCACAAAATGTAAAAAATAAGATGCTCTCTCTAATATGTGGGAGCTAGGAAGAAAAGAGGTCATAGAAGGAACTCCAGATGAAAAAGGAAAAACCATAGATGAGCAAATAAGCTAACCTAACTGAAGGGGATGGGAGAGGGAAAGAGGGAAATTCCCTAATGTACATGATGTACATTCACAAACATATCAAAGTCAATCACTAAGCCAAACATGAGCAGGAAGGAGGGGGGCGAAATAAGGTGGGAACTGGGAAAGGGATAATTGAGTGATGTGTGCATGTATTCCTCCACCATCTTGTACTCTATGAAGATGTATGACTATAATGCACCAATAAAAATAAATGTAGATATCAACTTCTTAAACTGTCAAACAGTTCTGTATGGTGATTATATCACTTTATACTGTAGTATGTAAATTGTGATTGGTTCATATCTTCAACTTTTAAAATCTCCATTATTTTCATTTTTAGATATTTGTAGAGGTCTGAAGAGGATATTTCCATTTGTGTCAGTGATTTAGATCCAAACTTCCTTTTCTTTATTCTTAATCCCTAGGAACATTCTTAACTCTGTGAACACATTCTAGACCACCATTCTCAAAACTGACAGCCATGATAGAAGGCATGGCAACATTTTAGTAGCATATTGGGAGAAAAGATTCAATGCTTATCTAAAGAGAAACAAGAAAGATAGTTATGAAGAGTGCCCACATTCAAATCAAACTTTTCTTCTTCAAATCAAAATGGAAATTTCTTTCATACTATGATTAATTCCCAAGAGAAGAGCTTAACTGAATGAAGCCCAGATCATTTTAATTTGACCCCAAAAGTTAGCTTTATTTTCTTTTTTTAGGTGTTTTTCCTCAGGGCTCCTGTCAAATATCCTGACTATAAGACTGTTAAAAGGAGAAGATGGAGGAGACAGTACCACAGGTGAAGAGAATTGCTATGTGAGTTCAATCCTCTAGGGCCCAATTACCAGCTGCAAAATTGAAGAAGTCACATACATTTCTGACTTCAGACATTCACTTTTCTATTTATTTTGTTGTTATATCACAAACATTAGAAATAGCAAATGTGTTATCTACCACTAAGTTAGGATTTTCTTTAAAGATGATACCTTTTATATTTAGGTTACCCTTAACTTATATTGACTGTGGATAATTATAATTTATTGCTGATTCTAAATTTTATTATTAAAAGTCAGAAGCTATCTAGAAAAAATGTATTATTTTCTAATTAAGAGAAGAAAAAATTAAAATTAAAACTCTCCCCGTATAAAGTTTTAAAATGTCAATTTCTGGCTGGATGTGGTGGCACAGGTTTTTAATCCCAGCATTTGGGAAGGTGAGACAGGAGTGTCACAGTTCAAGGACAGCCTCAGCTACTTAGGCCCTTTGTAACTCAGTGAGACCCTGTTTCAAAAAATAAAGGAAAAAAAAATAGGCTGAAAGTGTAGCTCAGAGGTCAAATGCCCCTGGGTTCCATCACCAATACCAATACAAAAAAAAAAAAAAGTCATTTTTTACTATATAAAATGGACTCATAATTTTGTAAGAAAAAACAATGAAATCAGTTTCTAGAAAATAATTTCTGAAAATTATTTTGTATTTTGAGAGAATAATTTCATCCTTTTAAAATAAAGATGAAGTCAGTCTGGTGTTCTAATTGTCATTTAGACCAATACATTGTTAAGTTTAACTTTAAAAAAAGATGAAGAAAAGTACTTGTAGGGCTGAGAAGAAGGATCTTGGGTTCAAAGACAGTCTCAGTAATTTACTGAGGCCCTCTGCAATTTAGTGAGACTCTGTTTCAAAATAAAATATAAAATAAGCCGGGCATGCTTGTAATCCCCATGCTTGGGAGGAGGAGACAGGAGGATCACACAAATTTGAAGTTAGCCATACTGGCTTAAAAGATCTTGTTTCCAAATAAAAATATAAAATAGATCTGGGAGTGTAGCCCGGAGGTAGAAGGATTTCCAGGAACCCCAGTACCACCAAAAATAAAATAAAATAAAATAAATAAAATAAATTGGGCTGGGTATATAGCTCAGAGGTAGAATGTCCTGGATTTAATCCCCAACACACACACCCAAAAATAAATTGTAAGCTACATTTTAAAGTGAGATCATTAAAAAATCTCAGATTAAATTATACAGATTAAAGGTGAAAACTGTATTTTATTTGTTCTTTCTCAAAGAATTGAACAACTATTTTATTTAGTCAGCATGTACAAGAAGACTGTCTCCTTTTCCTCTTAGCCACCAATCTCCACTACACTTCCTCACACCAGTAATTTTTCGACAAGGAAAAAATAATATTTAATCATGTGTGTTAAGATCCATGTTTAACTACATTAAGTTGTATCAGTTTAGAAAAAGCATTTCTAGCATCTCCTTGGTTCATCGTGTCAAAGAGGAGTATTTCAAATCTGCTGCAGTGAAGACTTAAATAGAGTGAGCCTCTTGATAGCAGAACAACACCGAAGAACATTGTACCCAATTAAAGAGTTCAGTAAAACCCAAGATAACGAACATCTCTGAAGGTCCAGAGGAAGTACACCTTCTGATTAGAAAGTTTTAAAGAAGAAAATCAGAATAAAAATAAAGCATTAAGATGTGATTCTGCTGATGAGTATGGCATTGATCACTGTAAAAAAGGAAAAAAAAGAGAGAGAAGGGTTCCATAGACTCCAGGGATGCCTGGAGTCATGAAAGCAGGAAAAATTCCAATAGATTACAAGAAATATAGCTCTTACGAAGACTATAAACATAAACGTAAGGAGCAATGTCATTTCTGATCCTCATTCTCTTTGGCATCGTCACCTTCTCTCAGTTTTTGGGAAGAAAAAAAAAAGAGGAGAATAAGAAGGAAAGAAAAGAATGTAAAACTCACCATAAAATAAAAGAATACCCAGGCTTTGAATGAGTCAGCTGAGCATGACAAATCATTTTTTTACTTAGAAGATGCAGAGGAGTTTTTGCTGGGATGAACATTGGTCCAATAATGCAAATAGTGCTTTTCAAAAGATACAGAAGGAAGAGGGGTCCAGATATACCTCCAAAGAGCTAGAAGTATTTCTTGCATAATGACAGAGATGATGGTATGGGTTACTAGGAAGAGGTCTCAGTATTTTTCAGTGGAACAGAGGGTGCTTTTATTTTAAAAAATCAAGTCATAGTCCAAAATAAAGTCAATACCAAGGGGATGGGATTATTGAAAATGGAGAGCCCTTGGCAAATAATCACCAAAAGGAGAAACACCAAAAAGAAAGGGAATCGTATCTTAAGTAATAATTCCACAGGCAACAGAATTTGCACCAACCATTTTTACATGATTTTTTGCTTACAAATAGAAATATAAGAAATTTACTTAGATTTTATTGTTTGCAAGTAACCTACAGAAATTTTGTCTTCAAATATCTTGAAAAATAGTGGACTTTAAATTGAAAATTACACTAAAATAAAGTAGAAAATTGTTAATATACTTGTAGCTGTCAATATTTTTCAAAAGTTTTACTGTTATAACTATTGTAAGTCAGCTTTGTCTATAAGATATGGCCAAGTGCAGCTCCGTGGAAATATGAATTCTCTTCTTTGTTAATCTTTATTATGATGTAAACATTAGCTATATATACAAATCTCTGAACAAGAATTGTTTATAATGACAATACTATTTTAACTATATAAATATGCTTAGCATCTTCCTTAATTCAAGCACTACATCATAGAGTGAGTAAATCGTGAATTGTATATACTACAAAGATGGGTGTGGTGATCCATGCTTGTAATCCTAGTACTTGGGAGGCTAAAAGAATTGCAATTTCACTCGCTGCCTCAGGAACTGAGTAACATAGTGAGACCCCGTTTCAAAATAAAACCATTAAATAGGGCAGGGAGTAGCTCAAAGTAGAATGCCCCTGGGTCCAATCCCTGGTACCATAAGTTAATTAATTAATTAATTATGACTTTAATAATTTAGTAAACATTAAAGAAGGAAAATAAATATTTGTGAATACCAAAAAGCGTAAACTATGGAAAGTTAAGCCAGGTGTGGTGGCGCACACTTGTAATCCCTGTGCTTGAGAGGCAGAGACAGTAGGATTGTGCAGGTTCAAAGCCAGTCTCATGTTTCCAAATAAAATATAAAAAGAGGTTTGGGAGTGTAACCCGGATGTAGAAGGGTTCCAACCCCAATACCACCAAAATAAAATAAAATAAATTAAACTATTTAAAGTTAGATTGGACAGTTTGAGGAAAGGTTATTTGTACTGAAAATAAGCAGTGGCCTATACAAAATATTCTTATAAGCCTTTTCTATTCAATTTCAAATTTGTTTTTTTTCAATTCCTATTTAATACTTTGAGTCATTGTTTTAGATAGAGTGGCAACAACAATGTCTTTAAAATAAGTACACAAGTCATAAATTTATTGACTCAGAGTTGTTAGAATAACACTTTTGGAAAAATACCCAGGAGTGGTAGAGCTGGATCCTATGGTGGATCTATTCCTAGCTTTCTTAGGAATCTCCACACAGATCTCCATAATGGCTGAACTAGTTTGCACTCCCACCAGCAGTGTAAAAGAGTTCCTCTTTCCCCACATCCTCACCAGCATTTGTTATTTGATTTCTTTATGCTTGTCACTCTGATTGGGGTTAGATGGAATCTCAGTGTAGTTTTGATTTGCATCTCCCTAATGGCCAATGATGTAGAACATCTTTTCATGAATCCAGAGAACTATAACAACGTATGCATACCTATGTTGATAGCAGCACAATTTGTAATAGCCAAAATATGGAACCAACCCAGGTCTCGATCAACAGATGAATGGATAGCAAAACTCTGGGAAATACACACAATGGAATTCTACTCAGCCATAAAGAAGAACAAACTAATACCATTTGCAAGAATATGGAAAGTCCTGGAGAGCATTATGTTAAGTGAGATCAGCCAAGTACAAAAGGAGAAGGTACATAGGTTTCCTCTAATATGCCCAAACTAGGGAACGTAGAGGATACCAGTGGGACTCCAGGTAATGGAGGGGAAATATCAGCAAAGACTGAATGGAAAGATAGGGGAGGAGGAAGACTGAACTTGATTAATGAGGGTCTACATCCGAATATGTGTAAAATTATGAATATGGCATGGTTACCCTGGACAACCATTGGTGGGAGGGGGGAAGGGAAAACAGGGGCGGGGAGGAGAGAGCACCAAGTATAGTTTAAATGTATATCATTTATGTTCAATAAAGGGAAAAAAATAAAAAAATAAAAAAATGAATTGTTAGAATAATATTAGAAGAGTGATACTTAAGGTAAAATAATAAAATGTACATATGTATGTATAACTGTTGCTAAATTATATGACATAAACTATATATTTGTTCAGTAACCCACAGACTATATAAACTAAAATGTTTACTTATTTCCCTACCAGGGCATACTATAATTAAAAAAATAGATTTTACGTAGACTGCATAATTACATTTTATATATTGGTTCTAGTTCTTTTTATGAGAAGAAAAACTATATTATGAAACTTTGAATATCTTTGTTGCCTAAATTTAAATGACCTAACCAAATAAAATTACTTCAGATAAAAAACAATCATTTCTGACTTTCCAAATTTTAATTCACAACAACTGTGAGTTTTCAATGTTAAATAATAAAATGGCAGAATGCAATTTTATGTCGAATTCCATATGTTATATACTAGATAAACATATCATAATAGAAACATCATACATAGAAAACATACATAGAAAAACAAGATAAAATATTGTCTCAAAAAAGTTCATGTCACTGTTAGTGAACAGTGAATATGCAACTTTTTTTTAATAAAATGAATTCTGTCAATATGATCAAATGAAACAATACAACACAAATATTTGGTGACCTTGATAGGCTATCATTATTTATAGCATAAAATAAAGATTAGCCGGGTGTGGTGGCACACGCTTGTAATCCCCATGCTTGGGCGGCAGAGACAGGAGGATTGTGCAGGTTTAAATCCAGTCTCTCTGGCTTAAGAGACCCTGTTTCCAAATAAAAAAGTGTAAATTAAGTCTGGGAGTTTAGCCCAGCCTACAGGTAGAAGGGCTTCCAGGAACCCCAGTACCCCCCAAAAAAAATTAAAATAAAATAAAATAAAGATTATAATTCTCTTATCTGCTTGAAAGAGTATTGATAATATAATTTTCAGAAAGATTTATTGTGTGTTTTGGGTTTGAGCATTTTCTTTTATTGTTGTTGCTTTTTTTTTTTGTGGTACTGGAAGGATGGAGCCTGGGGGCATTCTAACTCTGAACTATGCCCCCAGCCCTATTTTTTATCTTGAAACAAGAGTCTCACTGAGTTCCAAAGGGCCTCACTAAATACCTGAGGCTGGCCACGAACCATGATCCTTCTGTCTCACCCTCCCAAATGCTGGGATTACAAGTGTGAGTCACCATACCTGACTTGTGCATTTTCTTATGAAAGAAATGAAATAGAAATAGATAAATTTAAAAGTTCTAGGCAGTGCTACACATATTAATAGACGTAAAATTTTCAGAAAATATGCTAACTAAAACACAGTGAGCAGATATTTAAGTTTGGGAACATAAAGATGTTAGAATAAAAAACAAGGATAATGAAATTAAATGTTTATTATTAATAACAGGAGAAAATTTTTACTGAAAAGTGGTGCTTCATGGAATACTTTTTTTTAGCATAAGAACTAAACAAAGGACCTAATAAAAAGAATTCACTGAATAGAAATACAGCTTCCATTAGAGGCTGAGCAATGAAAGAGTTTAAAATCTCTTTCAAAATAAAACACATTTTAAAATAAAAACTTTAAAAGTTATTTATAAATAAGCTCAACATACTGACAGCAAATGCACAAAATAACTCTTAAAGATTATATCTACACATGTAAAATTTAAGAGCATTAAAATTAGGAAAGTCCGTTTTCCTGGGGAAAGCTATACTTTGTTATTTTGAGCAGTACAAAACAAATATCACAGAATATCAAGAGACATGAAGCAGTCAAAATATTTATTCTCTCCTTACTCCTAACTAATCACAAGACAAAGTTTATTCAGGTGTTCCCCATGCAACTTACAGCCCTGCACTTCCAGTCTGTCTTCTGCAACCAAGGAGAAACTTATTCTTGTTCTGCAAGAGAGTGATGCCCACTCCCAAAGAGAACCTCGCTCATGATTTACAGCTTGACAGAGGAAAATAAAGTAAATGAACGAGTCCTCTTATTTTTTAATGGAAAGCAGAGTTCAAGGCCCATGGAAACAATCCTTTCTTTAAGGAACAATGCTTTTGAACAATAGTGGTGCATGCCTGTAACCTCAATGCTTGGGAGGTTGAGAGGCTAGCCTCAGAAACTTATGGAGACTCTCAGAAAACTAGCAAGACCTGTTTCAAACACACACACATACACACACACAAATATATATATGAATAGGGATATAGATCAGAGATAGAAAGCCCCTGGGTTCAATCTCAGTACTAACACACACAGGGGGGCACAAGAGCAACTATATTTTATGTTTTGCTCAAAAATGATGGCAAATTATCATTATCTACAAGCCAGCTAGAAAGCAAACAGAAGTGGACATTGCAAAAATCTTTCAACCCATTATGGTCTCTGCCTTAAATTGCCTCCCTTCCAGAGACTGAACAAAGTCTTCCTTTAAAGAATGGGACTGAATGAATCTATTTTTCTCATTTGTGTCTTATTAATTTCACCTGTGATGGGCATCGCATGGCAATTGGCTAATTATATGTGCGCTTCAGGTTTTATATTTTTGGCTCAGTAACTAGCTCAGTGCTTTCTATGCATATGATTGTCTATACATGGAAATTATTAAATTTTACATTAACTATCTCTCAGGTGAATAGTTTGCCAATTTTTCACAGTTTGCAAAAGGATTTGAATTTAAGAAAAGTGGTGCTACAGTTGATGGTTTTAATCACTAGAGAATGCTGCTTATATTTTTTGAATAACTTCCTAGGATGCCTCATTAATTCAGAATAATATAGCAGAATATTAATATCTATATTTAAACCTAGATCATTTACAGTGTCGAAGAAATGGCATGTGTATGTATTTTGGTGAGATTGCAACTAATAAAGAAAAAATGAGATTTACTTATGGTATTTGACGTATTAAATTGATATTACAAGAGTGCTCCACCACGCCCACCTGTACTTTAAAGAAATATATTTGGCTTTTGACATTCTGCTTTTTAAAATCATGTTTGTGATATCCTCTTGAATTCTGCCAAAATTACAAAAAGATTTTTTCTCCTACTTACAGCAATATCAAATTAACAGAGTAAAAAGTATGATTTCATTACAGTAATGTATTATATACTTTTTATTATGTGAATAATTGAATCAGAATTCTTATTAAAAGCTTATCTATGCACAAATCAAAGTCAACTGTTGCACATAATAATTTACTTTCTCCTAGAACCACTTATCCAGCCCTAAGAGAGGTAACCACCTTGGCTGGGCACTTTCTATTAGACCTCTTCTTCTCTTCTCCCATCCTGGGCATGGTTCCTTGGCGTTTAAACCCAATGCCTTTACTGCAGGGTCTGTTTCTCCTCCCTACTCAAATTCTTCTTAAGGGTGACAGCCACAGAATTTCTTTATTTTTTTTCCCTTTCTTAACTTTGAGACCTGGCAATTTATGGAACAGATATGCAGGAAAGGTATTTTAAACTTTACATATGGGCAATTCCAGTCTAAAATTATAGAAGGACATCACATACGAGCACTTATTTTCTAGGATTGAAAACAACTCTCAGGACTCAAAATACTGGAACAGAATAAGCATGCCAAACTTTAAAACTTATTGTCTTTATATTTATTTTGTATATTGGTACAATTTTTATTTATCATTGCATGTATTTTGCGCATTTCTTTCTAACTTTATCAGTAGCCATTTTACATATTTATTTACTCAGAAATAAATTGGTAATTTTATAGAGAATATATTTTACATTATGCTTAATATTTTATTATGTTCCTTTAATTATTAGGAATAATAAAATAATTACTAGTATAATGAATACTCTGCAAGACAAATTATTCTAAAATCATTTCATTTTTTCATTTTATACAATTATTATATATTAAAGTAATAATAGCTATTTATTCTGTGTGTGTGTGTGTGTGTGTGTGTGTGTGTGTGTGTGTGGTGCTGGGCATTGAAACCAGTAGCAGTCTATCTCCAAGATACAGACCCAGCACTTTTTTTTCTTTTTGCTCAGAGTCTTGTTAAGTTGTTGAGGCTGGCTCTACATCTGTGATTCTCCTATGAAATTCTCCCAAGTATTGGAATTACAGGCATACATCATTATGCTTGGCTGCCATTTTTCCTTCTTGATTGTTGCATATTAGAAATTGTGATCACTTTGTAAGTTGTGTTTCAACAGTCTAACAATTTTACAGAAGAGGGAAGTGAAATTCAAAAGATGCAATAACTTACTGCAAGGGCTAAATAAATCTATTTGCTACAGGATTTAGCTAAGATTTTAAACTCAGGGTTGTTGATACCAAATCTCCTTCAATGGTTCTTTTATTCTCAATAATTTTCCCAAGATTTTAAGTGTTATTTAATTTCCCAATAATATGAAAAGAATTTTTAAAAATTAACATTAAACCAGGTATGCTCTCCGTTTTTGTGTTTTAATGGAAATGCCAAACCTTACAATAAAATGTATTTTAAATTATTTCATTTTTTTATTTAATGACTACTTTTAGCACCAATATCATTTTGATACTAAAAAAGAGAATTTTAGCATTTTAAGTTTTAGAGCTCAGATTCCTACTGGATACTCCTACGGATGGCAATCTTAATTTTTTTTTTTTTCTTTTTGCCCTTGGAGCATACAAGGCATTTCCTGTAATCATGAAAGTTAAGATTCTTGCCAAAATGTCTATGTGCCTCACACATCTGTAAAGTCCTGAAGGTAGGCTTGTTTTAAGTTTTTGGCAAAAGGAGCTTGTCCAAGATGAAACTATTTCCTGTTCCACCTCACTTCAGCAAGATGCTACTCTAGACCCCTGATCAAATGTAGAACATAGACTTTTCCTCCTGGTTCTCCTCAATGTAAAGTTCTCAAACTTCCAAACAAAGACATTTTGTTTCCTAGCAAGAATGTTTTATCTTCTCTCCACCATAAAAATTACAGGAGATAGTGGCTGGTGAGGTACTTCTTGGCTCTTGTGAGCATTAAAATGACTGATTTCTATAATTAAAACTCTTGCTCTGTGTGGTTTGCCTGGCTAAGCTTAAGGCACTATTGTGTTGTGAAGATAACAGATCTTATAGCTAATAACTTAGACCAAACGAAAACCAACTTTGCATTCAAAATTCAAAACAGGACATAATTTAAAAGAGTCACCAATTATCAATAACAAAAGGTGGATGCTAGTTATATCTCAATAAGTCTTGTTTTTAATGCAGTTTATGGCATTTCCTTTGGAAAAATCAGTCATTATAATGAAAGCAATATATCTGAAAATAAATTTCAGTTTAGTGCATGTATCCTAAAATAGAATGGGGGCTATAGGTGAAAAAAAATCTTATGTTATGGTGATGATTTTATAGATTGTGAAGACATTAGTGCTTGATGATGGTATTTGTTTATTATTGATAATTGTCATTCTAGTCTCTGCTGGGAATTAAAAAAGGATTAATCTGTCTTTTCATTTTCAGTATGAATATTTCAGATCTCATCTTTAAAAAGTAAGAAACTGTATGTGATGATTAAGAACATCAAATATTTATCCTAGTTTCCTTGTCACCTCTAACACAGAATTAATAAAATGCTGACCTTATCTGTAATTCTACATTTTGAATAAGTTGTTCCTTCTCTAGGAATATTGACACATTGGAAAACATTCCAACCTTTCCTTTACCAAAGAGCCACCGACTCAACACAATGTACAGCAGGTTTAAGAAAAGTATCAAAGGGAAGTGAGAAAATATATTCTAACAAGAATTGAAAGTTAAGTGTTGGCCATTTGTGCTTTAATAGAATTTATTGCTTAACTTTTAGTAATTTGGCTAAACTTTTCAGCATGTTTATTATTCTCTTTTCTCAACCAATCTTTTCTTCCCTTTTTTTCCCCTTGTTCTAACACCTTTTAAGTTCCTAATGTCACTACTTAGTATGTATAATCACAGAACTGTGAAACTTGTATGCTATAAGGGTCTCCATTAAAATATTTTCCAATGATCTTGCATGCTAAAATGAAAGCAGATGAGTCTCCTACAGACATTTTCTATTGGTTCCCAAACTAAATCTCATTTTTTCCATTAGTTATATTTTCTGGTATTTTTAAAGAAAATACCAACATAAAAAAGACAAAGATAATCAAATCATCACAAAAGAGAAAAAGCAGAATATTTTAAGATAAAAGTCTTTAAGTACATTTTCCAAGAAAATAAACAAAAACCCAAAGATTATCAACTTTATTATCACATAAAAGGATTAAGGTAAAAACAGAAAGTATGAAAAGCAAGATTTTGAATATAGAGCTGAGCATGGTGGTTTACCCTTGCAATCCCAGGTTTTGGGAGGATCAAACAGGAGGATTGGGGTTCTAGGCAAGCCTCAGCTACTTGGTGAGGCCCTGTGCAACATAGTGAGACCATTTCAAAATAAAGAATAAAAGATTTTTTTTTGAGCCAAACATGGTGACACAAGCTTGTAATCCCAGTACTTGGTGGGCTGAGACAGAAGGATAGAAGGTTTGAGGCTAGTCTCAGATACTTAGCAAAATCCTGTTTCAAAATAAAGAATACAAAATAGTTCTGGAATTCTTTTGGGTTCAAGCCCTAGTACTGCAAAAAATAAAAAAAAGACTGAATGCATAATGTATATAAAATGTACATATGTAGCGAGGTATGGTGGCACATGTTTGTAATCCCAGCATTTAGGAGGCTGAGATTGGAGCATTGTGGTTCGCAACCAGCCTCAGCTACTTAGTGAGGCCTTTTGCACCTCAGTAAGACCCTGTTTCATAATAAAGAATAAAAACTAGGGCTGGGGGTGTAGCTCAGAGGTAGAATGCCCTGGGTTCCATCCCAGTACCATAAAAACCAATCAATCAATAAATAAAATGTATATATGTGCATTTATATTAACAATGTATATGTATTAATTATGGACTCTGAATCATTTAATTAAAATTTGTATAAATTCCAAAGTTGTTTATAAATATGTACATAGTTTGAAACAATAGCAGTTTATAATGAAACAATATAAGGGGCAGAATTTGACAATATATTAAAATTAATAAAGGTGGAGATATAAGTTTAATGAAATTATCATTATAGTGTTATGAAATATTTAACATGGCAGAAAAATATTCAGATTCTTTCAACTGTAATTATCTCTTTCTTTTAATACAAATTCAACCTGTAGAGACCTGGGACTTTGTTCACCTTATCTTTGCTTAATAGCTCTACATTTCTATTGGAATTGATTTTAACCTAAAAAAATACAGAATAAATTATAACAGGCAATTCAGAGATAAAGTAGGAGAAATAGGAGGGATATAAAAAGGAAAGAATAAAGAAAAAAACAAAGGCTAAACTATCAGTTAAGTAAACTATGCATATGGATTATAGACATAGATTTCAGAACTGCAAAAATAAATTTTGTTCAGAATTGAAAGCATTTGAATGCAAATTTATCTGTCATTACTATGTATTTCATTAACTTTCCTTACACCTTTAGATAGGGAACTGTGTCTTTACTGCTTGTGGGTAGTAATCCAGCATTACAGAAAGGCTTAGCATAGGAATCCTTGGTAATGTAACCTCACTAGTTCTATTCCAGCTGGTAAGTAGTCAGTCTCAAGAAGTCCCATAAAATACGACATGTGATTTCAGTGTCTTTCTGCCCACTCATCTGCTCTTGGGAGCTGCTCTACTTAAAGTCCTATTTTTATAAGATCAGGTTGACAGCACCAATCTGCTGAACAAAGGATCACAAACATTTACCTGTCAGAGTTCTTAGTGCAAAGATCAAAACAAATCTCACATTTATGATTAAATGGACTCAGTTTTTCATAATATTAGTTGGCACACGCTCTCATGTGAGTGCTGAGTGGAAGATGTATATAAATAAGTACATGAAAATCACTTTATCACTTATAATGTAAGTATTGTCAGAAAGATTATATTTTAAGTATTTGACCACTTATGCAACTGTTAAAGAAACACTATTTATTTTTCCAAACCCTATTTTTTCTTCTTTATTTTGAAACAGGGTCTCACCGAGTTGCTGAGAGCCTCACTAAGTAGTTGAGGCTGTCTGAAAAGCAGGAAGCAAGATGCTCCAGTCTGAGCCTCCCAAATGCTGCTGGGATCATAAGCATGTGCCACCACACTGGGCAAGCAACTCTATTAAAAAAAAAAAAAAAGTTGGGCATGGTGGCGCATGCTTGTAAATCCCAGCATTTGGGAGGCTGAGACAGGAGGATTGCACAAGTTCGAAGCCAGCCTCAGCTACTTAGTGAGGCTCTCAGCAACTTAGTGAGACCCTGTTTCAAAATAAAGAAGAAAACATAGGGCTTGGAGTGTCTTTCAGAGGTAGAATGCCCCTGGGTTCCATCCCCAGTACTGAAGGAAAAAAAAAAAAAAGGAAGGAAGGAAGGAGGGAAGGAAGGAAGGAAGAAGGAAAGAGGTACGGTTGTGAATGGTTGTCATTTGAGTACTTGACTTGAGAAGCTGAGACAAGATGATCGCAGGTTCATAGCCAGGGTCAGCAATTTAGTGAGGCCCCCTGCAACCTAGTGAGACCTTGTTTCAAACTAAAATATAAAATAGGGCTGGGAGTGTAGCTCAGAGGTAGAATTCCCCTGAGTTCAATCCACAATACCTTAAAAATTAATTAATTAATTAATTAGAAACTGTAAAACATAGAAAGAGCTGGGGTGAAGGTCAGTGATAGGAACTCCCTGGATTCAATCCCCAGCACCACATGCGTGTGTGCACACACACACAAAGTTAAGCCCTGGATGCTTTCTTAAACAGTCAAATTTTTCTCTTACATTTCTTTCATGTTACTTACTAATCCTTCCTGATGTCATCTGTTAAAACTTAAATATTCCCGTTTTGCAAAAGGAAAATCTGAGAGAAAATAAGTACAGCAAAGTTGTTTTTTACAGCATACAACTAAGTAAAAAATTTGTGTACATGTTTTTGCCAATTTAAAACAAAAGTTTAAAACCCAGTGATTGGTGAATTTGCCGTACAATTACAATTTGCGAATTCAGTGACATGCATTTTTACACTGAGCTAGTGCTCGATTACTTTTTAACTGTAGTCTATCCTTTCTCATAAAAAGATGATACTAGGGGACAGGTTTTGTTTGGTTATTATTTATTGATTGATTGATCTTCCTGTCTCAACCCCCCCCCCCAATTTCTGATAGTCTAGACAAGCATCATCATGCCAGCCTACTTTAATTATTTTTAGTAGTTTAGAAAAAATGACTTGCTGGTTCATTCAACATTCTCATTGCTCTGACCCAAAGGAACCTGAGGACACAACTCAGAGGAAGGAGATTTATTTGTTCACACTCTCTGCTCTCACATCATGGAGGAGGGTACCAAGAAAGAGGTGGGAAGCAACGTGATTTCAGAATATATGCACAGTACCTGAGGTCACACAGCCCAGTGATACAACTCCTCTAGACACAGACCCAATAATCCTATTAAAATGAATTTATCCACTGATGAGAGTATAACCTTCATGATTTTATGATGCCAATTCTGAACATCAATACATGATCTTTTTTCTTTTCTTTTTTTCTTTTTCTTTTTTTTTTTTTTTTTTGGTGGTACTGGGGTTCCTGGAAGCCCTTCTACCTTAGGGCTACACTCCCAGACCTATTTTATATTTTTATTTGGAAACAGGGTCTCTTAAGCCAGCTGAGGCTGGCTTCAAACCTGCGCGATCCTCCTGTCTCCGCCTCCCAAGCGCGGGGATTACAAGCGTGCGCCACCATGACTGGCCTTCAATACATGATCTTTTGCAAAGGGCAATCTCCATCTAATCATAACACTTATTATTCTTATACTAATCTCCTTGTCATCCATACTTATTCCATCTTTTGGTCCCTATCCATTCTTATTTTTGCTTATCTTTCAAATCCAACAATATAGAAATAATTGGCTGCCTGTCAAATGACATTTAATTGATATGTTGATTTAAAAACTCAGTAATAGCTGGACATGGTGGTCCATGCTTTTACTCCCAGTACTTGGAAAGCTGAGACAGGAAGATCACAGGTTTGCAGCCAGCCTCAGCTACTAAGTGAGTCCATGTTTCAAAATAAAGAATAACTAATAGGGCTAGGAATTGCTCAGAGGTAGAATATTCCTGGATTCAATGCCCAGTACCAACCCACAAAAATAAGTAAATAAAACTAAGTAATGTTTATAATCATCCAGTATATTTTTTTATACCCAGAAGGTTTATTTTTTATTTTTTTAGGAAAACAGATCTGAATTTTCAGTTTGTTTTTATAAACAAATAATCAGCACAATAAGAAATGTTCAAAATAGGATAAGCAGCATATATTTCCATTATGTATGACACATTTGGAAGGAACAGGAAAAATTCAACACTTTTTAGCATTTAAAAGATCTAATCAATGAACATATTAGCAATATAAACATCCAAAGAATAAATTGTTATCTAATATTTTAGAATCATTCTTTTTGTTTTGGACAAAACAAATTGTGTTCACTGACAAATACATTAAAAACTACTATCGAGCAGGTGCGTTCTCTCACTTCAGCTATATTATCTAAAAATAAGTCCCAAATTATTTTAATTTCCAACAGCTGGTGAAGTTACTTAAAGGATATTCTTTAAGAACATATCTAGACATTTTTATAGTAAAATGACTATTTCTTTCTTTAGAACTTAACATACTCAAGTAAAATATATTTTGCCATTCATTTTCAAAATAGATATTTTATGTATAATGTTACAAAACTGTTATAGCAATTAGAAATCTTAATCCTGCACAAAAAAGCACTTGCTTCTGCTTTACCCAATGTCTTGTGCAATTTGAAATTGGTTATCAAACTATCTCAATACAAATCATAATTTTTAGGGTAAGCCTACGGATTATTTGCCTAACACAGGACAATAATGGTTTTTTTTCTACATTTGTCTCTAGCTTTGATAATTTTAAGTATGACATTTAAATCTGTGTTTTTTAGTTGCAATTTTTATATGCATATAAGGTCTGAGCTATAAATCAAGATTTTGAAGTTTCTTTTTTCTTCTTTTGGCTAAAGATGCCCAATTGTTAAAATATATTTAATGAAAAGGCTATTCACATTCTAATGAATTATTTCATTTTTCTCAGAAAATAATGTGTTAGGCATATTCAGATGAGTTTAAATCTATGATCTCTATTCTCTTGTACATGACCAATGGGTCTATTTTTTAGCAAGTAAATATACTATTTGATTATTGTACTATATAGTAAACCTAAATATAAGATTTATTTTTAATTGTTTTTGATGATCCAGTCTTTGTCTTTTCATATAAATTTTAGAATAAAAATTAGAAAATGTTATTACCTAAAAATAATGATTTTGGCAAATTGTCACTTGGAAAAATTGGCATCTTTACTATATTGGGCATTCAAATTCATGAGCTTGGTATATTTCCCCAATCACTTAGATTTCCTTTCATTTAATTTATAAGCCATTTAAAAATGTTTGCATATGTTTTATACATATTATAAATTTATATTTGAGTTCCATATTTTTAAGCTTATCTTAAAAGGTATTATTGTAGAATTTGGTTTTGATATATTCTTGTTACTACTTAAAATGTGATTATTTTTGTCTGTTGGCATGTATTTATAAACTTGGTGAAATATATATTCAATTTGAGATTTGATTTCTTCTTTCCTTTAAGATGCCTTGAGAGGGCACCAAGTTCTGTGTGAATATTTACCACTCTCAACATTATCTACATTATGATGTGAGACAATAGTGCACTAATAACACACACACACACACACACACACACACACACACATACACACAAGATCACAAGTTTCCTTGAGCTGGGCATGGTGACATACATATGTAATCCCAATACTTGGGAGGCTAACACAGGAATCGCAGTTCTGTGGCTAGCCTCAGCTACTTAGTGAGGCCCTCCACAATTTAGTGAGACACAGCTTTAAAATAAAGAATAAAAAATAGGTTTGGAAGTATAGCTTGGAGGTAAAATGTCCCTGAGTTCAGTCCCCAGTACCACAAATTTATTTTCTTGATATTTGCTCTACTTACTTGCAAAAAAGGAATATTTTATTATTTTCACACTTGTATATGTACAATTTACTTTAATTGTATTAAATCTGCAGTGACTACAAATTAAAGTAATATTTTGAACAAGGACTATTATCTGTGATATGGAGCATCCTTGTCTTACTCTTACTTAGTGGTACAACACTTCAGTCTTCCATTGTTAGCCATGATGTTGGCTATAGAGTTTTTAAAATGTTCTTTTTTAAGTTGAGATAGTTCCTCTATTCCTAGTTACTAAAAAATATTCTATATTTTGTCATGAATGGATTTTATAAAATATTCACTAGCATCAATTGATATAATCATATCACTTTTCAACTACAGTACTTTATAATTATTGATTTAAGAATGTTTTACTAGCTTTACATATCTGAAATAAATCACATTTGATTATAAATTATACTTATTTTATATATTTTATTCACTTTTTTAACATTTTATTGAAGACTACATTGAGATTATCAGCTCTTTTTTCAAGATTTTTTTACTGTAGTCAGTCACTTTGATTTTGATATCAAGATAATCCTGGTATCGTAGTATAAGCTAGAAAGTATTCTCTTCTTGTATATGTTCTAGAACATAGTATGCAAAGTGTGCTCATTAAAAATATGTGAGTGAACTTGGCACAGTAGTGCATGTATGGCTGTAATACAAGTATTTGAAATGCTGAGTCTGGAATATTATGGAAGACTTGTTTCAAAGTGAAAAATATTGAGAGTGTAGCTAAGAGGTAGAGTACCCTTGGGGTCTAATCCCTAGTACCGTGTGTGTGTGTGTGTGTGTGTGTGTGTGTGTGTGTGTGCTAAAACTTTGTAGTGATAACATAAGTCTGAGGATTAAGGTTAGGATATGTTCACTAAAATTTAGTTTATTAGTTATAGAATTACTCAGATCATCTACCTCATCTTGATTGAGTGTTGGTGTTGTGTGTGTTTTCTTTGGTTTTGGTTTTGCTTTAATCAAACTGATCAATTTTATCTCCTTTCAACTTTGTAAGAATGAAGTGTTCCTCCTAGTATTTATTTAATATTTCTTAATGACTTCAGGACTGTGGTGATATTGCCCATTAATTAGTGATAGTGGTACTTTATTTCTCTGTTTCTATTTTTGCTAGTCTTACTAGAGGTTGATTAAGTTCACTATTATTTGGTCAAATAATTAGCTATTTTAGTGTATTTTCTGAAGCAACAGCAGAATCCACGAAACTTGGTAAACTTAACAAAGTAGAGGGTATTATGCCGTGGTTATGGATGCTGGGAAGTGCAAGCTTGGTGGGCTGCATCTGAAAGGGCCTTCAGCTGCATCAAAACATTACAAAGGACAAGTACGCACATCGCAGACAGAGAAAAATCCAGAATGAACTCATTATTTTTAATAAGAACCCACTTTTACAATGATGGCATTAATCCATTCAAGAAGGAAAAGCCTCATATTCACTATTGTGTTCTCTTTGGTTTTGGTTTCTGTTGCATGTATATAATAATAGTTTCTTCTGAGAAAAACCAGATTATTTATTATTTATAAATTTCATTCTTCTTAATATACCCTGCTAATTCTACACATACTTTTATACTTATTCATGAAAAACTAGAAACTTTCCCATAAAATGAAGAATAATGCAAGAATATCTACTATATGATAATTTTTATGTGCTAGTCAACAATATATTGGAAGTTGTAATTAATAAAATGACAACAAAATGAAACAAAGTGTGTGTGTTTGTGTATGGGTGTGTGTGTATGTAGCATAAATAAATAAAATTGTATTTGCAGAGGACATAATAGTCTGTGTGGAAAATTTCAAGGAATCAACAAAAAATTACTGAGACTAATGAGTAATTATAAAAGGTATTCAGAATGTAAGGTCAATATATAAAAGGCAATTGCTCTTCTATATGTTATCAATGAACAAGTTAAAAACATAATACCATTGACATTAGCACATAAAATATTAAACATTTAGGCATGAAATAATAAAATATGGGCAAATCCACATGTTAAAATCCATAGAACTATAAAGAAACAATATACATTAATGGTTTGATATCCTATGATACTAAATAAGAAGTCTAAATATTATGATTTGAGTCCTTTCCAACTTGATCTACAAATTAAATCCAATACAAAATGAGTTCTAATAAAGTTTTTTTTGATATTTAAAAATATTTCAAGAACTGGGGGACTTAACATAAATTCATATTCTAAGAGTTCTAAAATCTGAGAGACTAAGATTAGAGTATGGGCATAGTTATGGTGAGGTCTCTCTTATAACTCACAGAGCCAACTTTTTGCTTTATGTTCAAATGGCCTTTTAAAAGTACATAACAGCATCAATTTTATTCTGTTAGGACCCTACCCTTATATATTCATTTAACTTTAAGTACTTTATAAAAGACCTACATTCAACTATAGTCACACTAGTGATTAGGAACTAAAAATTTGAATTTGAGGTGGCATAATATTTATATTCTTCTCACATGCAAAATGAATTACTCTGCTTTAACGGCCCCCAAAGTATTAGCTCTTTATGACATCAACTTCCTTATCTGAAGACCACAATCTCACCTCAATATCATCTAAACAATATTTGGCTGAGACTTGAGTTTGATTTATCGTGATTAAAAAATATTCATCTCTAGTCATGAACATGTGAAACCACATAAACTGTATTATCCAAAATAGAATAATGAGACAGGAAGAAGACAGATATTTAGTTTTTCAAAAAGTAGAAATGACCCCGGGCTTGGTGGCGCACACTTGTAATCCTCGCGCTTGGGAGGCGGAAACAGGAGGATCGCGCAGGTTCGAAGCCAGCCTCGCTGGCTTAAAAGACCCTGTTTCCAAATTTAAAAAATATAAAAATAGGTCTGGGAGTGTAGCCTAGAGGGAGAAGGGTTAACAGGAACCCCAGTACCACCAAAACAAAAGAAACAAACAAAAAAAGTAGAAATGAGAATGAACCTGTAGAAGATAGTTTCAATAAAGTCCCCAAAACAAAACAATTTAAAATTTATTAGAAATGATGGGCTTGAGAAATATTCAGTAGATGAATAGATAAAGTGTGGTTCTTGTGCACATTGAAATATTATCCAATTCTAAAATTACCTGAAATATGAAAACAGAGAAATGCTTAATGCATGTTGCAACCCAGAAAAATTCAGTATTAAAAAGATACCTACCATATGATTTTAGTTATATGACATTCTCAAAAAAGGCAAAAATACAGAGAGTAAAAAGATAAGAGGTTGCAAGATCAAGGGAGGAGTTTGATAAGGGTATAAAGAGGTAGAGAAATAAAACTCTTCTTCATAATACTATAATGGTGGATAAATGTCTTTATGGACTATCTAAAATTATAGAGTAGCAGAAACCTTGATTTAAACTATACTTACATGTTAATATCAATATAGGTTCATCAATACTGACAAATACACCACATTAACAAAAGATATTCATAAAAGAAGAAACAAAAATTGTGTAAGAATTTTGTGATTTCTGCTTAATTTTCATCTGTAACTCTACAGAAACTCTAAAATAAAAATCTAAAGTAAAAATATCTAAATTAAAATTATTTAGATAAAGCCAAATGTGGTAGTGCATGCCTGTAATCTCAGTACTTGGGAGGCTGAGGCAGGAATGCAGGTTCAAGGCCAGCATCTGCAACTTACCTTGACTTTTGGCAATTAAGCAAGACCTTGTTTCAAAAAAAAATAAATAAATAAAACTCTGGCTGGAAGTGTGGCTTGTAGGCAGAATGTCCCTGGGTTCAACTTTAGGGCCAGAAATTTATAACAACAACAACAACAATAACAACATGATCTAGTCTAGAATAACCGAAAGTAACCTAAAACAAAATTGCAAAAGACAACACTATGAAAGTATTGAAAACAATCAATGCAGGCAGGCACCAGAGGGACTACCATCTTTTAAAGATGGAAGCTCACAAGGCGAACCTTTCATATTATTGCAGATTTCTCTGTGAGGATTCATTCTAGTTTGATGTAGAACAAGAGGAAGTGAGCTCAAGCAGAAAATTGGAATCTTTCTTGGCTGTGAAATCATAGTTTGAGTTCCAAAGCTGCTAAGTTAGCTGGAAATTGAGGGGCAAAATTGGAGAGGATATACAACTGAGTACAAGGGAGCCTTAAAATCCACATGCAAATGTCCCTCAGTTGAGTTAGTTGATACTTAATATGCTCATGCACCATATGACACTCCAAGTAACTCAGAAGACAGCAGTTGCTAAAACGCTGAATTCAATTTTCCCCTTTTCTGATACAAGATTGGTGCTTCTGTTGCACCCAGTCAAAGAGCTTTGGAAAATATTTAGTCTTCCTATTAAGATCTGGAGAGCTCTGCTTTTTAAAGGCATGTCTGTTTCCGTAAGCATAAAACCAGAGTCCTAAGAGTAAAAGAAATAATGAAAGCTACCATTTCTCTTTTTATTTCTATGGGTGCATCGTGGTAATACATCTTAATGGATTATAAGATGGTAGAGGCATACATGTACAGCCTAAAAAATATTCTTGGCAGGAACAAGAGGGGGAAGCTGGTGTTATGTTAGCTTAAAAGAAAAGCAATTCTATTTATAAGATGATAACATTATCCAGATCTTCTAAAATTATTTAATTCTTAATTTGTGGGACCTAAATAAATAGTAACTTGTGGAAATATACTTCAAGGAAAAATCAACAATAATACAAACAAACAAGCAAACAAACAAACAAACAAAAAACCAGAAGAGTAATGTCAAAAAGATAGGGACACAGGAGGCAACCAGCTCATGTGAATGCACAGAAAGAACAATTTTGAACTCATCCACAGAAAAAAAGTCTTTGTTTAGGGTCATGGAGTTCAGGTACAAGATGGTAAATCCCATTGGAGTTTAAGACATAAAAGGTTCATTTTGAGAGGGCAACCTCACCCAGGTGAAAGATCCATTGCCTACATTCTTCATCTCAAGCCTGAAAATAGTCCCATACCCCAAGGAATTTTATTGAATTTCTATTTGATATTGAGCCTGTAACTAAAAGTACCTGTTAAGCTATTTGGAAGAAACTGCATCTACTAGTACCTTGGCAGATAGGTTCATCTGCCTGCCAACATCATTCTTGATTGAAGACCTAAAGTTTCCCTGTATCTAGGGCCCAGGTACCCTCAGCTATTATTATAGGCTAGTACTTTTTGCCCAAAGACCAAGAGGGAGACTTTGCCATATGTCACAATCTGAGAGTTGGTCATTATTTGAGCTTTTATGATGCTCATGCCAGACTCCATCTCACAACAGACATTAAAAAGGCACAGTCTGTTTGTGCTGTCCTTTCAAATAACTGCCTTCAGTTTCAAATAACTGCCTTGAATGTGCCAGGAACTGCTCAAAATGTGTGTTCATAGTGGACTCACTAGCCTTCATCCTACAGTCGATCTTGAAGGTGGTCCAATCTTGGCTCCAGCCCTTCTCATTATATTTTTGGAAAAATCACCTATACAGGGGATAGTCGGGCATAGGCACCAGCCTCCTCACACAGAAGATCCTCTGTGGCCCAGACCCAGTTTCAGCCTTTCTTGATGCAGTAAGGAACTATCATATCTATGAAACGAATTGATGAAATGCATGCTTAAAGAGAAGAGGCTTCCAGCCTTAAGTCATTGGCCAACTTTCCACATAATTTGGGTGTTCTCTTGGAGAGTCACCAGGTCTTTCAAGGTCAGAGCACTGATTCAGTCTCAAAAACCTTGAGACTCATAGAACACCTGGTCTTAGGGAATCCTCCAGTTCAAAAGTAACTATAGGACTATGAGCATAAAGAAAATGAACCAGTCTACTGGGATATTCTTAATAAGTCTACTAAGTAGGATGCATCTACTAAAGATGGATGGGCACAAAATAATTCTAAGTTGTTCAGACATCCACATGCATCATAGACAAAAAGGAAAATCTAATCTCCCCTCATACAAAATAAGGTGTGACTAACTTAAAGAAAAGAAACATAATTCAAAACAGAGGTTTTAAAGAAGCTCTGAAAAATTAGAGAAAACATTAAAATTATTAAGTTTATCAAAAAATTACAGTTTTAAATAGTTTTAAAAGAAAATCTGGATCTGAAAATAAGAGAAATGAAAATGCAATAGAAAGCATAAACAGCAGAATTGAACAAGTAGACAAAAGACTGAACTTGAACATTCGCTGAAAATTCAGAGAGAAGAAAAACATGAAAAAGAATGAAGAAAGTTAATGGGATTTATGGGATAACATTAAAACAATATAATGGAGATAGAGTATAGGAAAAAAGGATATAAAGAATATATAGTGTCAGAAAACTTTCCAGACATGGTAAAAGATACAAATTCTCAGGTACCTGAAGTTTGAAGGTCACCAATCAGACTCATTCTAATAAAACTAACCCAACATATTTTATAATCAAACTGAGAAAGGTCAAATATAAAAAGAAGATCTTGAAATATACAAGAGAAAAGAAACAGATAAAATATTTTTAATTGGTTTAGCAGTAAACATCTCTGCAGAGCTCTACAGGCCGCAGGAAAGGAGAATGATACTTTTAAAATGGTCAAAGAAAAATAAACCTGTTAAGAATGTTTTACCAGCAAAGCTGTCACTCAGGGGCGAAGAAAAACTGAGGAACTATTTAACTGGGCAATCCATGTAAGGAATGCTAAAGGGTGTTCTTCAATCTGAAAGAAAAAGATGCTAACAAATCACACAAGATATCTGGAGATAGGAAAATATAACCACAAGTTTAGAATGCCCTAATAAAAAAAGGATAGTATAAGCAAATTATATATTTAATATGAAGGGTTAAATGCAAAACTACTAAAAATAATAATAGCTATAATACAATATTAAGGCACATGTAATATAATATATAAATTATGAGATCAAAAATTGAAATTGTATTCTAAAGTAAGTGCAGTTAAAATGCGGAGGTTGCTTTGTTAGTTTTATACAATTAAATTGTTGTTAGCTTAATGCAATCTCTTCTATGTTTAAGGTATTTTTAAATCTCATGATAAATATAAATCCCCTGCAAATCATACACTAAAAATAAAAAGAGATTAAAACATACAATGTGAGAAAGATCATTTAACTACCTAGGAAAACATTAAATGAAAAAGGAAAAAAAGGATATTCACTGAACTAGAAAACAAATACCAAAATGACAGCAGTATTACTTAGAAAGTTTTATCTTGGGTGTAAATGAATTAAATTATCCAATTAAAAGGCATAGAGTAGACAAATAAATTAAAAACCAAACCCCGAACTCTTGGGAAGATGGCGACGGAGAAAAGCAGCGTCTACGAGCCCTGCTAAAACTCGATCTCTATTGCCACAAAATCAGCACTTTTCATAGCCAGAAAATGCCATCAGCAGAGAAATAAAAATGTAAACACAGGGGACAGAGGAAAAAAAAGACTAGAAGAACAACCAGAGACCAGAAATCAAACTCGCAATGCAGCAGCAGGGCTGCTTCCGCACCATCTTCCCTCACAGCACCAGGATCCAGAGAGGAAAGGTAAACAAGGAGCTGAGGTGAGCAGCCTTTGATCATTGGAGTGTAATTCAGCAGTTCTTTCAGCGCAAAGAACAACTAAAACTCCCAGTGGTCAAGCTCATCACACCTTCCAGGGACTCAAAACAGAGCTCAAAATCAGAAAATAATATGCCAGCCTCACAGCGGAGGGCATGGGAGCAGCGCTATATTGCCAGCAGATCCAGCATCACAGCCGAGGGCGTGGCAGTGGCACATTATTGCCAGCAGCGACAGCGAGTTCACCGTGTCCTCGACAGCTCCTGATAGACACGCACAATAACCGTGAGTGAAATTGCGGCCCCTAAACGAGAAATCCCTGTACTGCATTCCCAGGGACATTGATAATCTCCCTGGGTCTGAGATTTTGCAGTCCAACCCAGTGAAGAAGTAGCAGTGGCAGAGATTACCACAGACTCGAGATACAGAGCACCCTAAGTGAAGTTGTAGTGTTCCAGGGAAGACACAAACTTCTGAAATCATGGGAAAGAGGAACAACAATAGAGCAATGAATGCCCACAACCCCATATTATCAGAACCTGATAACACAGAAATTCAGAGATCTCCAGAAGATCAAATCAGGAATATAACTGTCAAAATAATACAGGACCTTCTAAAAGAATTTAGAGAGAGTCTAAAGAAATAAAGAATGCAATCATTGAGTTAAAGGCCTCAATTCAAAGTTTAAAAAATCGATTAGACCACATGGAGAATAGAATCTCGCTCCTAGAAGAGGATCACTCCCTAAATGAATGCATAATTTATAACTTAGAAAAAAAAACTCAGATGGTAGGAATCTGACATTCAAGACATATGGGCCCATTTTAAGAGAGTTAACCTAAGAATAATTGGAATAGAGGAGGGAAAAGAATGTGAAACCAAAGGGATCAATAATATCTTCAAAGAAATAATAGCAGAAAATTTTCCAAATATAGAGCAAGAGATCGATACACAGGTCGAGGAAACTTATAGAACTCCCTTTAGACAGGATCAAAGAAGAGGTTCTCCTGCCACATAATTGTCAAAATGACCAATGTGGAAGCCAAACAGACAATCTTAAAGGCAACAAAAACAAAAGGCCAAGTGACATTCAGAGGCAAACCAATTAGAATCACTCCAGACTTCCCAAACCGAGTCATGAAAGCCAGAAGGGCATGGAGTAACATGTTCCAAACTCTGAAAGAAAACAACTTCCAGGCAAAAATTTCCTACCCAGCACAACAATCTATCAAATTAGATGGGGAAATAAGAAGCTTCCATGACAAACAGAACCTGAAGAAATTTATATCTTCAAAACCAGCACTAGAGAAAATACTCAAAGAGATTAACTACAAAGAAGAAATAGGTAATACACACCAGAACCAGAGAAACAAGATTTTCCATCCAGCAGACAACTAAGCAAAGAAGAATATATTCATGTGTTTATTGGTTAAAATCTTTGGAGATTCATTATTTATTTTAGTCTTTTACCTATTTCTAAATTGTATTGTTTGCTTTTATTGTTGCTAATTTTTAGAATTCCTATTTGGAATATTAACATACCTTCAGATACAGAATTTGGAAATATTTTACCCCATTATATCAGTAACTTTTAACTCTGTTTACATTGTCTTTGGATGTATAATACTTTTTTTTTATTTTTTAGGAAGTTTGTTTATTCTGTTGTTGCCTGTGCCTTTGAAATCATATCCAAGAAATCACTGCCAATTTCAATGTTGTGAAGTATTATGACCCAGGTTTTCTTCTAAAAGTTTATAGTCTTAAGATTTACATTTAGGTCTTTTATCTATTTTGAGTTAATATTTGTATATGGTGTTAAGTAAGGGTCCAACTTTATTCTTTTTCATGTAATTATTATTTTTCAACAATATTTAGTGAAAGGATCATTATATCCTTCACCAAATGTTCTTGGAAACCTTGTCAAAAATAACTTGGCCATATATGAAAGAATTTATTTCTAGGCTTTTTATTTTACTCCACTGGTTTATATATCTGCCTTAATAGCAGTACTACACTGTTTCAATTAATGTAGTTTTATAAGGTTCGAAATCAGAAAATGTACATCTTATAGCTTTGTTCTTTTCGAGATTCTTTTGGGTATTTAGAGTTCATATTTCATGTTAGGAGAGATATTTTCTGGAAAAAAATGTATGATAATTTCACCTTAAAAAAAAAAAGAAAAAAAATCCCCTGGTAAGAAATAAAGCAAAAAGAAATATTGAAATGTTATCTCTACGTGATCAAAACTTTGATATCAGTCAAATGAATCTGTTATATGAGGTTATCATTTTTAATTTTGGATAAATTGCTATAAAATTAGGTGTCAACCACTAAGCCAAGCATGGGAAGGAGGGAGGGGGAGAGAATGGTGTGGGGTAGGGGCTAACTGGGTGATGTGTGCAAGTATGTCTACACAAGTTTTTTATCCCATTATGATGTATGAACACAGTGCACCAATAAAAAAAAACTATATGCTACATAGAAGACACTAATTTTACCTATATGGACATAAACAAAATTAACAAGTGATGGAAAAGTATTCAATACAAATGGAAACTAAACAATGCTGTAATAACTATTCTTATATCAGAAACATAAATATACAGATATTGAGTAATTATGTGAAAATATGCTTCATATCATATGTCATTAGTAAATGTGAATTAAAATAAGATATACCACATAACTGGTAGAACAGTCAAAATCTAGAACACTGAAAAGAGCAAATACTGGTGAAGATGTGTTGCTACAGATACCCTCTTTCATTGCTGATGGGAATGCAAAATGTCCCAGGTACTGTGTTCATTATCTTAGGCTGCATCACAAAATAATGTAGTTTGCATGGCTGAAGGAGCAGAAACTTGTTTTCTCCCATTTCTAGAGGTTGAAATCAGAATGCCAACATTATCAGCTTTGAAGAACAGAGGGCATTGCATCCCTGGGCCCCAAAGATCCAAACCATTGGCTGCTGCCCTCCGTATGTAAGCTAAAGTAGACCTTTATCCAGAGTTACATGGTAGGAACAGATCAAGGGAAAATACAGAATTTGTACCCAGAGTATTGCAGATGAATGTCTTCCTATGTTCTCAAATGTTGGTAGTAGTGTTAGTTAAAAAGTAGTAGAGAATAAGAGGAGGAGGAAAAGGAGGAAAAGGAGGAAACAGAGAAAGAAAGAAAGAAAGAAAGAAAGAAAGAAAGAAAGAAAGAAAGAAAGAAAGCTCTTTTTCTCCATGGATACTAATCCTATCATGAGACAATCTCGATGGTCTTCCACAGACTCCCATCTCCAAAAACCATCACAATGAATTTTGGAGAATAGACACAATTTAGTATACAACAACCACTTGAAAAAAAAAAAAACAGTTCAGAGGATGTGTGTGTGTGTGTGTGTGTGTGTGTGTGTGTGTGTGTGTGTTACTGTGGATGTAACCAAGGGGCATTCTAACTCTGAGCTACATCCCTAATCCTACTTTTTAATTTTGAAAGAGAGTCTCACTGAGTTGCAAAAGGCCTCAATAAATAGTAGCTGAGGCTGTTCTTGAACTGTGATCCTCTTGTCTCAGCCTCTCAAATGCTGGGATTGCACGTGTGTGCCACCGTGCTCAGCTCCTTAACATTCTATCTTTATTTTTTGAAGTTTAATACATGCATATACTTTATGAATAATAGAAGAAAGTTTGCTCATCTACCTCCATTTCAGTATCAAATTATTATATTTCTCTTTATGTTATCTCTTATTACTGAAAAAATATAAATCTGAATAAGAACACCAAATGCTATTAAATTCTGCATACATTTTGCACATTTCATATATTTTTTTAGAATCTACTTTTATATTTAAACTGCATTTCAAAATAACATATCCACTGTCTTTTATGTGAAAAAAAGTGGTATCAGATCAGCATGGAATAAAGCAGGAACAGAAAATAAAGTCAGAGCCAAGTGGAGTTTGTGAACCTTTCTATAATGCAATATTGTTATTTCATTTTTATCAAATTTAAAATTCACTTATACTTCTAAAAATGGGTTAAATTAAGTAGATCATTTAGGCTGGAATCAATTAACAAATGTAAGCCAAAACTAAGATAGATTACATGATTTAAAAGAGAAACATGTTTATTCTTTTAAATAAAAATCAAACACTTATTAACAAAAGATGCATTAGACAAAGGAAGGGCAAATATGATCCCTGCCAAGTCCACTAAAATCCTGCGTACAAACGTTGCACTGATTTCACAAAGGAACGAGTGTCAAGTGGGTAAACATGATATCCGCATTTATCGTACCGATGTCAGAATTGCAAGCCAAAGATGAGACTTGCAAAAACAATTTAAAAAGTTGCATATTTAATTCTCCCTAAATATTTATGTATTTTTTCCTCTGGTGTTTTCTCATGGCCAAACACTCTCCAATCTGGTGCCCTTCCAGCAGTTTCAGATCTCTGCACTGTTAAAGGCCATTGCATATGACTGGAACCAAGGGACCGGATCACCGGCCAAACAGATGGTGAGGAATAGTTAATTGACCCACTTGAGAAGATGATAAGTTACTCAGACAATGGCCTCATCAAGGGAAATGAATAATAAATTACATCTGTTTTAATGAATTAAAAAATGAAATGGGCTCTCAATTGCTTATTTCAAATAGTAAAATAAGGTATTTATTTAAGGAACTAGGCAGCTTGCGTATTCCTCATTTCTGATGATGAATTTATGGAATTCACTACTGGTATTCTCACTTTATAGATGCTGAGTTTGAGGCACTGAATAATAAGAAATTCACTTAGGATTACTCAACATATAAAGGGAGCCAAGAATCGAAACCAGGCAGACTTTCTCCACAGTTTTTAAATAGCTGCGCTACACTTCTGCTTGGAATTGGAGAATACTGAAAAAATACAGTTTTAATTATTTATTTATTTATTTATTTTTTTTTTTTGGTGGTACTGGGGTTCATGGAAACCCTTCTACCTCTGGACTACACTCCCAGACATATATATTATTTGGAAACAACGTCTCTTAAGACAGCACAGCTGGCTTCAAACCTTCGCTATCCTCCTGTCTCCGTTTACCAAGCGCGGGGATTAAAAGCGTGCGCCACCACGCCCCGCACAGTTGTAATTCTAAGAAAAAAATGTGGAAAAAGAATAAACTTTGTAAAATATTGAACCATTAAAAGTAAAGAAATCAACTGTAACACTCTCAACATGTTTTGATTTTCATTTCATGGTTTACTAACGCTCTTACTAATTATGTGTAATCACTATTACATTGATGGTTAATACTTGCCAAGCCAAAATTTGTTAAATATTTGTTAAAAATTAGTATTTGTTCTAAGTCTTTGCTGCTACTAGTTCATTCAGTCCTGTAACTACAAAGTAGATAATATTAATATGCTCATTTATAGATTTAAAAATTTACAATGATCAGAGAATTTACTCCACACAGTCAAGAACCATTAGATGTTGATTACTGAGCTTAGTCATTACTGAGACAGAATTAATACTGTCAACCCCAGTAATGTGGCTACTTCTCTGATATTAAATATATTGTTTTATGCAGTCACTCATTATTAAAATAATTTGTTATGTCATGAAAAAGTAAAACGTCGTGAATCAATAATAATTGTTATTAACATGTTTAAGGTGTTTGTGCTTTTTATGGTGAATAAAATTTTGATTTTTTCCTTAATTTTCCTCTCGTTTCCTTAATTTTCTGGCTCTGATGTAAAGCTTTCAAAATGTGACCCAACTCTACTTTTACGTATTAAAACTAGATATTTTTTAACAAGCAAGTACTTCCTCCTCCTTTTTACCTCCAAGATAGAGTACTTTCCTAGAAATGTACTTTGAATGCATTTATTTCATTTATATAAAAATGTATTCTGAATGCTACTAGAGATCTTCTTGTATTGCATTAGGGATATTGAGAGAAATAAAACTAACAGGCTGAATCCCTGGGGCATTCTATCTCTGAGATACATCTAACCCTATTTTTTTATTCTTTATTACAAAGCAGGGTCTCACTGAGTTGCAGAGGGCCTCACTAAGTAGCTGAGGCTGTCCACAAACCACAATCTTCCTGCCTCAGCCTCCCAAGTGCTGGAATTACAAGTATGTGCTATCATGTCTGGCTGCACTTTTACATTTTTAAAATACCTCACATATGTTTTCTATAGTTATATATTACTTTTGGAATTAAAGAAACAGCAATTGGTTTTTACTGTTTCATCTGTAAGAAAGTATGCTTAAACTGTTCAGGGTCCACTTCTTTTATGCAAACCATAAAACAAATTTAAGCATGAATGTTGAATGACACTCTCACTCCCTACAGTTGGTACATACAATAACATACAACAAAATTAAAAGAAGTGATCTAACAAACTTAAAAATCAATGTTATACTTCTACTGTGGCTAAATTATAATTTATTTTTCATAAGGCATGATGACATACTACTGTAATCTAAGTATATGGGAGGTGGAGAAAGAAGGATCCCAGTTTGAAGACCAGCCTCAATAGTGAGACTTTAAACAACTTAGTGAAAGGGGTGGGGATATATCTCAAAGGTTTCTAGAATGCCATTAGCCGGTTCAATCCCTAGTATGTAAGTATGTGTACATACACAATATTTTTCTCTTCTTTAGATCCATAAGGGCTTTTTTAGTTCTATATAATCTTGTTTTTTTTTTCTAGAGGAAAAGCATAAATTGTGATGAATTTTCCCCAGAATTTTCTAAATCTTTATTTATTTCCTCAACATGTCTTTGGTGTTTGCTGAAGATACAGTCTTAAGAACTGGGAACCAAAGTAGTGGTAAAATAAGAAGGACAACATCTTATTTGTAAGACTGAACTTTATATTTCAGTGCATACCCTCTAGAAACTTTTTTATCAGTCTCAGGTTCTTAGACCTCAGAGATGATTCTCTAACCCAGGATTTCAAATTTTAAGTATCAATTCTTGGGCTAAAATAAAGTTTCAATAAATATCCACTTATATGCCTTTCTAAGTATTTTATTGGGAGGTGTGAAATCTACCACCTGAGTTTGATTAATAATTCAGAAATTGAATCATATTTTAGAGGAAAACATATCCTTTTACACCAGATTAAATTTGCATATCTTAAATATTTGGTAAATGATAATATGAACAAGTGCTGCTACTAACTAGGTGAGTGTGGGTTTAATTATACTGAAAAAAGAAGTATCAAAGGCATTACCTATCTAGTTATAAAAATAAAACATTTCTCTAATTAAGAAGGCACTGGAGCTTGGGACTTCAATAGTCTATCAGAAGCACACAGAGCAGCATCTGGATTATCTGCTATGCATTCGCTTTGGATCCAAATAGCTTTTTTGTTGCTAAGCAATCACCATTGTGCATCTCCTTATAGTTTGGAGATTTGCACTGAGAAATAAGTGTCAACTTTTTAAAGAAAATGCTTAGACATAAACCACCTTTGGGGATTAATTAATTCTTTATAATACAGAAAATTACTTGGTTCTGCAACTGCCATTTTTCCTGTAGAATGCAGATATAGATATAATAATCTGAATTAAAGAGTATAAAATGACAGATTTTTTAAAAGAAATGCTTTGGGATTGAGGCATTGAAAGTAAACAGTGTGATAATCTCATTCTTTCAACACAGAGTAATTATCTTGTTAAAAAAAAAGGCCAAATATTAATCTCTAGTAGTTGTACTGGTAGAAACTATATTCCAGGTATAATATTAATTTTAAAAACAAATCTGTACTTAGTTGCTGGAGCCAGCCGGCAAAAGTACGGGTTCCGAAGAGAGGAGTGAGGATGAAATAATGTAACTCTTAAGAATTAAATTCCAAATATAATTTATTCCTAAACATGGAAGGATCGCCAGTACACTCCTGGGTCGATATCTCTACTGGCCAATCATGGGGCTTCTTCTCTTGTGGTATTTATAGTTTTTAGCTTCAGTTTACCCCAGATGAGAAAGACAAGTCCAAAATCCAGGCAGGTCAAACAATACCCTGGTGCAACACAAACATCACAAACCTAGCCTTAGCTCAGACAGAACAATAGCATCATTAGCAATAATTACTTTGAAGCCTCCTTGACCCCAAACCTTGTTGACTCTGGGTGGAAGGACAGTCAGAAGTATGCTTTTAATAAAGATAAGGGGAAGACCTTAATGGCTCCCCACACTTAGTGTCAATGCATTATACATATAACCATGCTAAGACAATGCTTTCAACAGTTGACTTATATGCAATTTTTTGTCTTGTTTTGATTTTCTCAGGGTTGCAAAAATTTTTAATTAACAAACAACCTATACATTTATATGAAAGAGGTAATCAATAAAAAGTAACATATTTAATTGATGTTTAAATTACTACAAAATGTAAATGTAGTCTTTAGACATAAGGGAATCATGGAGCTTTCTCAACATCTGATGAAACATAGAAAAAAAAATTTTTTTTTGGCAATACTGGTGATCGAACCCAGAGGCATTCGATCCCTGATTTACATCTGAGCCCTATTTTTTATACTTTATTTTGAAACAGGGTCTAAGTTGCAGAGGGCCTCACTAAATAGCTGAGGCTGGCCACCAACTTGCAATCCTGCAGCCTCCGCTTCCCACGTCCTGATATTAAAGCATGCGCTACCAGACTCAGCTTATAGGAATCCTTTTCATGGCAAAATGCCAAAGGTAATAAAAATAAATATAAATTATACATATGAACTTTGGCCACATCCCTTTCACTTCCCCTCATCCTAGTTTCCATGGTAGTCCCACCTACATGCTTTTAGCCATGGTTTCTGGGGGACCTTGCCTGAGCATGTAAACCCTTCAGCAACTCCATGTAACAAGTATCACAGACATTTATGTTGTTTTATGAAGAACGAGAGTAATAAAGCCAAAAACTAATAAACAGTAGGATTAAACTAAGTCCAAGAAAAGCTGTACCACCATGAAAACAACATCTGTACTGTCTAATTAAATATGATTGTGGTGGTTTCTGGGGGCTGGGGTATGGAAGGAATGGAAGCTGCTGCTCCCAGGATGCAAAGTTAAACCGAAAAAGATGATTTCTAATTGCCGTCTTTATATTCCTCGTTTACAAAATTAAGACCCAAACAAAGACATCCATGATTTTATTTCTAGTTCATAATATTATAAAAGGACGTAGCTTGGAAAATTTTTCTACTTTAAAAACATATGGTAAAAATAGCTTTTCCTTTTATTGATAGTAATAGTAATAGAAACATCGGACTGTGATATTCTTTGGGGCAGCAATAGCTTCATTTTTATATTATTATTATTATTATTATTATTATGTTTATGTTTATGTTTATGATAATGATGATGATGATGTGTGTTACTGGGGATTAAGCCCAGGGGCAATCCCTCCACTTGGGAGGCTGAGACAGGAGGAGCACACAGGTTCGAAGCCAGCCTCAGGTAATTAGTGAGGCTCTCAGAAACTTAGTGAGACCCTGTTTCCAAATAAAAGTATAAAATAGGTCTAGGAGTATAGCCCAGAGGTATAAAAGCTCCTGGGTTCCACCCCCCCAGTACCACCAAAATAAATAAATAAATAAATAAATAAATAAATAAATAATAAACCCAGGGGCATTCTACCTCTGAACTATACCAGCAACATTAATAGAAATGTTTAAATCAGTTTTTCTAGGTTGCTGAGAGTCTAAGTTGCTGTTGATTAGGCTGGACTTGTATTTGCAGCTCTCCTGTCTCAGTCGGGATTAGGCTTGTGCCATCGTACCTAACCAGTTTCCTTATTGATCATAATTAGCAGTGTGAAAAGGAGTTACCATTTTCAAGAATGGAAGAAAATGTTTGTAGAGGAAGGCTCAAAGGAAGAAAGAAGAAAGGAAGTAATTTTAAGAAGGGGGAGAGGAACACAGGAATGAAGAAATAAAGAAGGAAAAAAAAAACAGCGTAGCCAATGATCAACTTACTTATCGATATTCCCCAAAGATATCCCTCTAGCTCACTTTGAATTCTTCCTACTGACATGACAACTTTCTTAGGAGCATGGACATATTATAAGTTTACAGAGAAAATAAGAATTCATAAAAAGAGAACTTCCTCAATTATACACAAGTTTTCTGTTAGATTCACAAAGGCACTAACAATTAGGGATAAAACTCAGTACTGGAAAAACAAACTGAAAATGTCCAAGTCTGTGCTTTCTTGTCTCTACCTCCCATCTACAGATTTTATAATTTATCATATTTAAACCCTTCCCTACCATATTCTAAAATCATCTCTTTTTACTTTTCAGTTCATTAACTTTACTTCCTTCCCTTCACTATTGATCCTTCCTTATCATTCAAATAGGCCGTTTTCCTCTCATTGACTATGATTGAGTGATAAAAAGTAAAAGCTTTTGTACTGTAAGAGAAATGCTGCTAAATCAAAGAAATTCACCGCTACTGAGGGGATGAGATGTCTCCAAGTGGTACCGGAGGTATTTTCCCTCACACATCTTTTCCCAATAGTCCATTGTTTCAAAATCACATAGTTGAAATAGCAGCCTATCCTTTCTCTAGTTTGGAAGCCTTATTTTATTTCTCTTCACTTGTTTGGATTCATTGAAAGAAAGCATAAAGTTAAAAAGCTCTGAAGAAACTTGTCAGACTTTCAGAAGGGCTGAGAAGGATTAGGTACCCTGTGCAGTCCTTAAATTTAGGCTATCTTGCACGATGGACTATTTGGCCTGCCAGCTACCAGTTGAAAGTGTCCATTACGAGCCGGGTGTGGTGGCGCAGGCTTGTAATCCCAGCATTCGGGAGGCTGAGACCTGGAGGATCGCGGTTCGCCGACAGCCTCAGCTGCTTAGTGAGGCCCTCTCAACTCAGTAAGACCTGGTGTCAAAATAAAGAATAAAAAAAAGGGCAGGGGGTGTAGCTCAAAGGTCAGATGCCCCTGGGTTCCATCCCCAGACCCGCAAAAAAAAAAAAAGTGTCCATTACTTGCATCATGAGTTGTCTAATGGAAAAAACGGGTAACATGCCATAAACACACCACTTTTAAACTTTTAAACTCTAGAACAAGTTCTTTTAGATTTGGCTGATTTTCTAACATTTATTAATGCTTCAAAGTTCTGATAGGGATAATAACTAGCAGTATCAGGAGGAAGATTTGACAGGATTGTCTCTATAAAGTATGGTGAGTCATTAACATATTTGAACAGATCAAATTTAAATTTCCATCTCTCTCTGTTTTGAATTCCTTTCTTTAGTAATGTGCTACTTAGTAGGAAAAATCACAATTTGTTAAACTTAAATAAGTATCTGATGATAAATATGTATATAATACATATACAAAATAATATATAATAAATATTTGTCAAAATATGAGAAGGTATTGAATAATTCCTCTTTTTCCCATTTACCATTTTTCAGTTATTTCTGACATCTCCTTGAATGTCAATTTATGATATGACTTTTAATACCTATCTAGTATTTTGTCTTAGCAATAAATCATAAATACATTCTTACATGCTATATCCTGGGTACTTTTATTTTGCATATTTAGTCGGATGACTAAAAGATGAGAAAAATTGTTAATATGTGTAAAACTTCATATCCAACATGACATGCATTATTAGAATAAAAGGTTTGAGAAAATCACATACATCCTTAAAGTTTTATAATTAAGTTGTAATGCAAATTTCTCATTCCAAATATCGTGGCAATTTATAATCTCATCAGCATTTGTAATTCAGTTCCATTGCCAATGTAAAATTGCCAACTATTCATAGCCCTTGATCTTAATTATTTTCTCCTGATTAGATTATAAGAATGATTTGTCATGTAAATAGGTTCACATTTAAAATTATTTTCTTTATCTGGTCATACGACATTCATTTAAATATATAACCATATTTTACTAGTATGTCATGTCAAAATTTGCAAAAATTTTAAAATTATTCCTTTACATGAGATTAACAAAGATATTAATGATATTTTCTTTTAATTTTTATGTTTCTTTATACATAGAGTATTTAAATCACTATATTTTTGGAGGAAATCAAGTATAATGACCATATTTTCTGCTTTAGGGAGAGAGATAGAAGGTACCTTTTTTTTTTTTGTGGTACAGTAGATGGAACCTAGGGGCATTCTACCTCTGAGCTATTCTACCTCAGCCATATTTTTTATTCTTTATTTTGAAACAGGGTCTCACTGAGTTGCAAAGAGCCTCACTAAGTAGCTGAGGCTGTGTTTGAACCGTAATCCTCCTGTCTCAGCCTCCCAAATGCTGGGTTTACAAGCGTGCGCCACTATGCCTGGCAGAAGGTAGCATTTTATCTCAAAAATTCATGTTGAGAAGACCATTCTTTTTCCAGAAACTATAAATATCAACATAATCATATTATAAACCAAAATGTCTATATCTAGGTATTGGGAATACTTAATTGATATCTATTTGTTCACTATTGTAACTATTTAAGTTTTTTAAATATTGGTTGAAATATTTTATATATACTTAGATATAATTCATTTATTATATATTCTAATAATATATCATAAAGACTTAGCCAAGTCTTTTTATACTTTTAAATCTAAATATTTTTATACTGTTAGATCTAGATATCACCAAAATTTCAAGCAAAAGAGAGAAATAGATAACTAAGTCATAGTAAAGCAATAAAATGAAGTCTAACACTATAAAGTATTTAGCTATGTATGTACACGAAAGAAAATAAACAGAACTAGACTGTAGTCAAAGTTGTAAAATTAGATTGTTTCCAGGATTATTGTGGATATAATTACCTTGATAGAATTAGTTTTTTTTAACATATACAGCATGGGCAAGTGAGAATGTTTTGGTAAGGAACATGGTTGAAATCAGTGGATAGAAAACTATTAAGAGGAACTACAAAGGGTAAGAAGAGATTCTGGATGAAATCTATCAAAGAATACTGTGCCTCAGTTAATCATGGGTGATCAGAAGTCACCAGGTTATTCAAGGATCAATTAACAAATTAGGTACGGAAAACAATCAGATATGGAGGATAAGGAATTCTTGCTAAACTGCCTGAGGTCAGAAAAAGGTTCAGCTGCTTGAATTGTTGTAAAGCAATAAATATTTGTTATTACTTACTTATATATCTTATATATTAATAATATAGACATGCTATATATCTTTACTAGAAGTATTACATACTTTAAACAATTATATTTGTGAACTCTTATTTTCCTGCCTTACTTTAACTTTTTTCCTATGGCATTACTATTATAACTCTCACTTATTTTGTATGCATTTTGCTTTCTTCCTTTCTGATTCATTTGGCTTTACAATATGCATTTTTAAACTATGTATTATAACCTCTGATTTTGCTACTGAATATGGGAGACTGTCAATTTACAACATTATATAAAACTTTGACATTTATTGCTCCAACTGTAATGTTTGACTTTACCTCTTTGATCTTATTTATGATGTATAATAATACATCTTTCAGTTTTAAATATATTTTATTCTTATAGTGTTCTGTGTAGATAACATTGGTAGTTTTCCTTCTGATGATTTAAAATTTAAACCTTCTTTTATAAAATATGTTTCCAGGGGCTGTCAGTCATTAGATGTGTATATGTGTGTATGTACATACGTATATAGATATTAACATTTCAACTTAAACACAATCAATTGATATGAACTGAAAACTAAATTAGTATTCAGTGTGCACTTGCTATCCATCCTTAGTATGGAGGTTCTCTTTTGCTTTGGATATGAACCATCTCCCTAAAGCTCACGCTTTGAAGGTTTGGTCTCCAATGTAGCCCTGTTTAGAGATGGGAGGTGACTGAGTCATGAGGGATTTAACCTCTTTGGTGGATTAATCCACTCATTGATTCATACATAGGCTAGCAGGCTGTGAGGAGGTGGTAGAAACTTTAGGAGGCGGAGCCTAATTGTAGAACTGTCCCTGAGGAAGTCCCTCTGGAAGGGGTACTGTGTTCCTGGCTTGCTTTCCTGTTCATCTCTCTCTTTCCCTTCATCCTTCCCTCCCCAACTCCCTTTCTCCAGTGCCTGCCTTTGCAGTAAGCATCTGTGCTCTGCTGAGCCCTTTGTGCTCAGGATGGTCTTTCTTACCAGTCTTAAAAACATGGAGCCAATGAATGAGGAGAACTGAAACCTCTAGAACTGTGAGCCAAACTCAGGATTTTAAGTTGATTTCCTCATGTATTTTGTTACAGAAGTGAAAAGCTTATAAACACAGGGTCTTACATATTATTAGGTATCATAAAATGCAGGTTTTATATTTATTTCTCCAGATGTGCCTTCTGACCTTAAATATTTTCTTAACTCAAACAGATCTTTGTATCAGGACTGACTGTAATTTGATTGTACTTTGATACCAGAGAATTTCTTACTTTATTGCATTTTTTATACTAAGGCTTTAATCTTTACTACTGTCTGTAAGTTTCCAAACATTCCCTTATTCCTCACCAGTGAAGAGACAAAAGGTATTGTACTTCGACCGTCCACTGTTACTGGGGATTCCTTAGACTTTTACAATATTCCCACAGCCAATTCTTGATTATAGTTTACAAGGTTAAGTTTTACAGTGACTTTCCATTCTCATAATAGAGTAATGAGGTTCTTTACTATAGGCACTAATTATTTTTTTTTATTTGTATAACTATGCAAGGCAAAAATTATTCACCCTTCCCTGGCCACAACTGTTTCACTAGAAAATCTAAAATCATCATATTTCATATGGTGGGTATGTCTTTCAAGGAACTTTAATTGTGAAGATGGACATTATTCTAACTACTACTAGAAACTTTTCACATCATACGTGGTATCGATGTGAGTTTCAATGTTAGTTTTTCTTAGGGGCTGATCCCAGTATTTGAATACAAAAGTAAAGATTTAGTAAAAACAGTTCTCAAAGAAACTAATAATGAACAAGCATGCTATGAAATAAAAGGAAAGTTTGAAACATTGAAACTTGTATTGATACTGCATATGATGGGAAAAGTTACTAACAGTAGTTAGAATAATGTCCATCTTCACAATCAAGTTTGAGATTTGTTGAAAGACATGCAGGTGCTGTCCCAGGCTCTCCCTCCTCCTTGAGGAACAGTAGGCATAGAGTCTCAAAGTCTGCCATACTACCACTTTGAGAGCTGGGCCCATCTAGCGAACAATATTAGCTGCAGGTGCAATTGTGGGCATTGAATAAAAATAAGGGGGCAGTGGAAGAGTCCAGGTTAGTGCTGAGTTTTTTGTTTTTGTGTTTTTGCTTGCTTTTCTGGGAAGAGGGCAGTAAGTCAGTGATTTGGAGAATCAATGCCTAGAGTGTAAGTCAGGCTCAAGACCAAGAGCCTTTCCACACATCAGTCACTGGCCATGGGCTGTTCCAAGAACCATGAAATCCCAGAGGAATATATGGCTTTTTCTGCACATATGGTAACGCCAATGGGAAAGGTGGCCCCGATGGCCTCAGTGTCAGCTGATAGAAGGGAATCATGAAAAAAATTATGGGTTCATGCAGAAAGATATAGATTCATGGGCTTACTTCGGACACTAGCAGTGTTTTCAGAATATGTTTTTTTTTTAATTTGCTGTCATCCATAACTGTTCCATGTATCTAATATTTTACTGCCTCTTTCTATCCTTATTCTTATAAAACGGGAAGAAAAATTAGCAAAGTTAGGCAAGGGTCAACTTTATTTTGCAGGGACAATTCTGGCAGCAGTATCTGCTCAATGTAAAGAGGTCAAATCTCTCTTTCTTTTCCCTGAAATTCCCATAGTTCATTTAACTTTACAATGGTCTTTTAGTGGAAGGACCATTTTAATTATACTCAGTTGTTGGCTGACTACTTCTTCCAAATCTAGGCATAACCTGGGACCTTAAAACTGGTATAAATAAAGAAGACTCGTAGTCTGATATTAAATGTTTATTAAAATGAGAAATTCTTTCCATACACAATAACCTTAATGAGTTGAAAAATTACTGGGAGATGTGTTTTTATATTTTATCTTCTCTGCAAACAGGATGCTTTATACCTGAAAAATGCTTAGCAAATTTAATTTAAAAACTAAGACAATTTAAACGTCTAAGGGAATTTAAATTCTAGCCAACAAAGAACATATTCACAAAGGAAAAAATGGGGACACACCATTTAAATGTGTGGTCCTTGATATTTAATAATTCTAACATTGACCCACCTGTATACAAAAAAGGGGAAGGCAAGGGGCAGAAAATTCCAATTGGGGAAGTTTAAGTTTCTTCAATGAAAGCCTGCCACTAGCAATCAAATTAGTCTTTCTATTAGACTCCTAGAAGGAGGCACCAAGATGATCTATAATTAAATTCCTGGAATCCAATTTACACTAGCCGGCCCTAGAATAAACACCATTAAACTGCACATTCCTCATCAAAGTGATGCCTAGCAGCTTTCTGGATCACGAGAAAGGCATAAGCAAAGGCACAAATTATAGATAACTTTTGGGTCCTCAATCTCGCGAACAGAAGCAGAACACAGGACAAAAGGAAGTTGTAAAATTGCTGTCTCTTGAAGAGCTTGATGTTTAATAGTTTGTGTAATGCTTTCCTTATTTGGCTCTTCTTGGCATATTAAAATTCTACCTCTTTATCAAGCATAAAATATATAAAACCAATATGTGCACAAGTAGTTTAGTTGCAATGTTTGTTAAGGTGATTTCTTTCAATTGTTAAAAATAAGATTGATATTTATAATGAGTTTACATTACATGTGGTGTAGCGCACACACACACACACACACACACACACACATATATATATACACCCACATATATATCCATGATTTGTTAAGAATATACCTAAACAAGGTAAATCTATAACAGGTGTCTTTAAAGGTCATAATCAATCGTGTTATCTCAGGGGAGCAAACACTTTTTTACCTTTCAATGTATTCTCAATGGGAGTTTCTTTCCAAAGGGAAGCCGTAATTAGAACTGCAGTGAACCATTTGATATTTGAAAGGTTGGACATATTATCCTCCTGGGACACTTCTGTATGAGAGTCTTTTTTGGCTACAAGCCAGGAATAATAATAATTTTTGGACCCACTTGGATTATTTAACCTTAAAACTTTGCCAAATATTACTATTAGCAGAGCTTTAATTGACTGCCCCGATTTTAGAAACTTAAATAGGCAATGAAAAATACATATACAAACAATTCTTTGCTAAAATGTACTTTTAAAATTTCAAAGTACCTGTATTTAAATGACATTTTTTTTGAAGATTTAAAGGAGTTTATTTAAAAGATAGAAATACAGAAGACAATTACAGCCCTATGCTAAAGCATGAGGGGGTGGTTCGAACAAATTCTCCCTATTTGAATTACTTTTTTTTAATTTTTTTTATTTTTTGGTAGTACTGGGGTTCCTGGAAGCCCTTCTACCTCCGGGCTACACTCCCAGACCTATTTTTACATTTTTATTTGGAAACAGGGTCTCCTAAGCCAGAGCGCAAGGCTGGCTTCGAACCTGCACGATCCTCCTGTCTCTGCCTCCCAAGCGCGGGGATTACAAGCGTGCACCACCAAGTCCGGCTTGAATTACTTTTAAAATGACATGGTTGAAATGAAGTATTTTCATACTTATTCTTTAAAAATAGCTATAAATATTCTTAAAATTATTTTGATAGAAATTCAGTGGCACAGCTAATATTGTGACATTTGCTTTTTTCTTTTTTCTTTATATAGTAATACACATGCATATGAAGGCATTATACTTTGTATATGCATATATTTACATTTTTCGTAAAAGAACCACATTATGACAGTGTGTCATTAACATCCTCTTAGGTGATTTTATACATTTTATATATTATCCATTTAATGATGCTTTAAACTGATTTTTGATTACTAGCAGATATACACACTTAATTTTACAAAAATTTCTTCAAAAAAATCCAGGAAATTGGGAAAACTCAGGAAGATCACAGAAAAAAAGTTAGAGAAATGACCTAGAACAGAGGTTATCAGTTTTTATCTCATAAAATTTTAATAAATAATAAGTAATTCAGGATTATGGGGCTCTATGGTCTCTCAACTACTCAACTCAGTGATTATAACAACAGCAGGCAGATGTGATATGTAAATAATGAACATAGCTGAGTTCTGATTAAATTTCACTTGCAGACAATGAAATGGAGATTCCATGTAACATTCATGTTTCATAAAATACTATTCTTCTTTTGCCTTTTTTTTTTCAACCATTTAAAAACTCAAAAACTTTTCTTATCTTTCAGAAGAGCAAGCCACAGAAAAACAGGTAGTGAGCAGCAGGATTTGACCTGTGCTTCTTAGAGCGCTGATCTCTGACCTACAGTTCTAGATTATAAACTTCTACAAACTTGGCACAGCTAATATTGTGACATTTGCTTTTTTCTTTTTTTATTTATATAGCCATACACATGCATATGAAGGCAGTATGGTTTGCATATGCATAGATTTACATTTTTTTGTAAAAGAACCACATTATGACAGTGTATCATTAACATTTTCCTAGGTTAGGTGATTTTATTCATTGCTATAATTGGTTTATACAATTATCATCATCATCATCATCATCATCATCATCATCCTTAATAAAATTTCCCATGTCATAGAAAAGAAAACTGGTATTAAGGAAAATTTTGGCTACAAGATCTTACTCTCTGATTTGAAGCTAGAGAGACTAGAGTAGAAAAATACAATTTTGAATATAACAACATGTACAGACTTTGTGAATCTGAACATCACTTCAGCAACCAATATGCTAGGTAAAGAGGGGATAAAAGGACACAGAGTAAAACCTAAGTATTGGTAGGAAAATTTTTTTCCAAGACACAAAGAACACTGACTCAGAGAATTGTCCCTTTTCCTCAGGAAATGAAGAAATAAATAAAGCTCACAAATGTGACAGCACTAATGCTCACAGATTATTGTCTGGATTCAGCTGATTTCATCTGGGCAATGTTGAAATAAATATTGCCAAACTTAATCTCCTTGTGATTTATGTTTCTTAATCCATTTTAACCATCAACCTTTCCTTAGCAAAGTTTGCCACTGAAAACAATGAATTCAACTAGATTTTCTTGTATTACAGCTTTCCAGTTCTGAGTGCAGACCCGTGTCATCTTCATTGGGTGTGACTGGTTGTGGTCAACCTTCTGTGGATTTCCATTGAACACAATCCAGTTAATAATATTCACTATTAGTATGTAACATATAATGTACTCTTATCATTCACTATTAGTGCAATTAATTATCCTGTCAGACAGCTGCCTTATTCACCTCCTTGGTTTTTATAACTTCTTCAGAGTTACCTTAATGTTTCCCTCAAGTGCCTTCTCCTTACCATGACCATATAAACTAAAAGGAATTAAGTTTGACTCATACTACGTGCTAAATAAATTTTTGTGGGTTATTACATTCTTTCCACTGTCACTTAGTACATTAGAGCAGAGATAAAAAAGTCTCATGCTGCTGGGCATGGTGGCACACGCTTGTAATCCCAGCATTCGGGAGGCTGAGACCGGAGGATCGCGGTTCGTGAACAGCCTCTGATAGTGAGGCCCTCTGCAACTCAGTGAGACCCTGTCTCAAAATAAAAAGAAAAAAATAGGGCAGGGGGTGTAGCTTGGAGGTCAACTGCCCCTGGGTTTCATTCCCAGAACCCCCAAAAAAAAAGTCTCATGGTTTTGTCTACTAGAAATACCTGCCGAAAAATTTCTTTCTTTCTTGTACTCATGTAAAGTATTTAACACAGCCAGATATTACGCTCAATTATGGCGTGTGAGTGTGCACGTGTGTGTGTGTGTGTGTGTGTGTGTGTGTGTGTGTGTGCGTGTGTGTGTGAGCAATATGAGACATTTGTAAAGGATACTGTCCTGGATTTATTCTTGAATTCGTGAACATTTATTCATTTTATCCACATTTTCTCTGAGATCCTAGTTTCAAAATTATGCTTTGCAGAGAAAAAATGCTTACAATTTTGTTGTATCATGTTTATCACTTTTCATTGAAAGATCACAAACATGAGCTTAAATGTATTATAAATGTTGCCTTGCATAGATTTTTATTACATTTTTTAGGAATTCTATCCTATATCAATTGTAATGTGATGGCATCATAAAAAGGGGATAAATTAGAAGATTTTAAAATGTAACTTCAAAATGGCTTTCATATTAGCAACACATGAAAGTAACATTATTAGAAATGTTGATTTGTGATTGTTTTGACATTTTACCACAACATTGCCTAAACACTATCATGAGCACATTCAGTTCTATATTTTCATAAGTATTAAATGAGAGCTATTAAGTACCTTTCGTGGTGGCAAGAAAGCAAATCAATGGCATGATCAATATCACAATCCACAGACTCTGAATTAACCACAAAATAAGTGGATTTTGTGCTAATATTAGGATTTATGTAAAAATAATCATTTAGGTCATTAGTAAGATCGCTTTTATTATTAATACTATCAAATATTTCAGTTTGGTTCTGTTTTAGTCCTTCAAAAGGTGATTTTCAGGCAATATTTGTATTGCCAATCTCCTGAGTTCAGAGTCCAGCCTTATAGTCTTTTAATTTAACAGGGCTATGTGATTCTAAGTATTTTATCTTTAGCCAATTAGCCAAACAATGTTTCTGGGACATAATTGGTGCTTGGCCAATTTGGTTGTACTTAAATAAGCTACTCTGAACATGAGAAAAAGAGTTTTAGTTGCTGGTTAAAAATAACTGATGTCATCTTTAATTATAATAAATATTTCTCTTTAATTTTTTGAGAAAGACTGTGTTAAATGTCTCAAATAATCTATTATGCCTTTCTCATATGTTCCAAAGGATTGCAAGAAAGTTAATAATTGGATACTAGGGAAATGAAAAGCAAATAAAACTCTAGAACATCTTTATTCATAATATCAAAATCAAGGATATATATACATATATATGTGTTTGTGTATATTACATCTATAGACAAACATATGTACATCTATATTTAAATTAAAATACATAAAAGTTGAGCGATGAAATTATGGTATGGATATGAAATTGAAAAAATTAAAATATATCCAGAACATGTATTTCTCATATGTATATATAGAACATGTATTTCACATACAGAGATGGACCTGTAGGCTTTTGGGTTCTTGGAAGAACTAGTCGATACAAGGCTGGTCCTTGTCTCTAGAAGTAACCTGTATGTTTCTATCCGGGTTTAAAATGAGCCTTGTATATCTGGTGAAAGCTCAGAGTTGTAAGAACAGGATTATTCAAACCGCTGGCCACCGCAGTATGAGATCTGAAGGAGATCAAATTGGGCCAATGCTACACAGGTAGAAAAACTTTAGAAATTGCCCAGCTCCAGATTCAAGTATCTAACCTATCCATTAATACTTGGATATTTTTTTTCTTTCCTGGAAATCTTTTCATTTCTTACCAGTATAATTTATTCGCAATTCATGTATGTTCAAGAAGGTCTCTTTTCCTATAAGTGCAGCCCATCTGTAACCTCCCAAATTTGTTCAACATGAGGGAAATATTTTTTTTTCCTATTCATCTGAGGTGACACTAGAGGGTCTTTGTGATATTCTGTGAACATCTCGTATAAAACATGGCTCTAACATTATATGTGCCCTAAGAATTGGCTAAAATTTCAATAATTTTCATTATATACCTAGATGTATTATTATACAATAATATTGTACATTATATGTGACAGAAATAAAAATGTGATAAAAATAAACATTTTCTAAATGTATTATTTCATTGCAATGATTATTGGAAGTAATTTAACAATATTAATTAGGATATATTAGATTTATCTTAACCTGTGACTTAGACATTAGGCATTTATGTCAAGGAAATACATAAAGGTCTATGATAAGCCTGAACTATAGGAATGGTCATCCTAGTCTTCACTACATTCTAAAAATTAAGAATAGTACAATCATTTAGATAGGACTTTGTTCATTTAGATAGGACTTTGTTTAGATAAAGTAGTATGATGAAATTCAATAGGAATAGTAAATTACTTGCTAGCAATATTTATCTACATGTACTAGTAAATAAATTAGGATTTAAAAACTGGATTTATGTTTTAAGTCATTGTGTACTATATAAAGTATTTAAAATAACGAAAATAAATTTTACAAATTTCAGCTTCAAACTTAAGGCATAAAATGCATATGAAATTTTGTAATTTGTCATTTATTTAAATAGTTGATATATTTTAAAAGATGTGTACTTGTCTCTGCAACAACATTAAATATTGTCATTTTTGAGAGGTCCAAAATGTGTCATTTCCTTTAACATTCTTCCATGAATATACAGATATACATATGTATATAATTACATTACTTTTTTCAATAGTTCTCCTTACATAATAAATTAACACAAATTAAATTGTCATCAAATATCAAATGGAAATAAAATATGATAACTACTTAGTAAAATATCACTTTGGGATATTTGACATTTTGATATGCTCATTGATAATTGTTGTGAAAACCTCCGTAAATTTGTAAACCAGGTGCAAATAATGTGGCACAAAGTGTTCATTATGCAAATTAAAGGGTTTAAATCTTCACATGTAGCTAATGTGTTTATGCTGAAGTTGAAGGCATTTATTTTCTTCCTCCCTAGCAGACCCCAACCGCACATCCTTCTAATTGTCTATGTGTTGACAAACTATTCATATTGCTACACAAACAAATCCACCAAAGAAACACAAATTAAATGCGATCATTTAGCCTGATATAGCTAAGTGGTACAGCAACAGTTAAAGGTCTAAAGATAAAAGGACAAGGCCAGGCCTAGTGGTGCACACTTGTAATCCCAGCATCCAGGAGGCTAAGACCTGAGCATCATGGTTCTTGGACAGACTCAGCTATTTAGCGAAGCCCTTCACAACTCAGTGAGACCCTGTTTCAAAAATAAAAAAGATTAAAAAAATAGGGCTGGGAGTGTAGCTTGGAGGTAGAATACCCCTGGGTTTCATCCCCAGTACCACAAAAAATAAAATAAAATAAAATAAAATAAAATAAAATAAAATAATTTACACGCAAGTGAAGAATAGTAAAAGAAAGCCTAATAAAGTCTAATGTTCTTAATCAGCAAGGAAACTGAAACCTAACTAAAGTCGTTGAATTTCTCACTTAAAACTTTACAATTAATGGCATGACTGTAGTTTTATGCAAGAGTGTTCAAAAATAAATCCACCAACTTATGTGTGAAAAGAATATGCAGCCTTTTTTCTTTTTTTTTTTTTGCGCTATTGGGGAGGATGGAACCCAGCGGCATTTTACCTCTGAGCCTCTGAGCTACAACCTCTCAGCCCTAGTTTTTAGTCTTTTCATTTTTTGAAACAGTGTCTCATTGAATTGGGAAGAGCCTCGCTAAGTAGCTGAGGCTGTCCAAGAACAATGATCCTCCAGTCTCAGCCTTGCTGGGATTACAAGTGTGTAGTGTGTGCCACAATCCCAGGCTGCAGTCTTTTTTTTTTTTTGTTGTTGCACATTTTATCTTACTTATTCTCTACTTGGAGCATGGGGAGAGCAAGGGATACATATCAAGATGGCCATTTCAAGTAATGAATGCCCAAACCAATGACCATGAGTTTTGATAATGAGTCAAAACTCATGGTCATTGGTATTCTCCTAACTCATTCTCTTTGAATGCTTTTATTTTTCTGAATCCATATGCATAGTTTTGATGTGTCAATGGGTATATAAAAAGTAGAGCTCACATGATCTCATATAGAAGAAGAGATGAAGACCATATCCGCATATTATGTAGGCTGAAGACTATATATATATTTGATGGGATGATCTCTTTTCAGGATGATGATCAGTAAGGGCAAATTAATTTTATCTAGCTTTTATGATGTGATATGTTGGCACTTATTGGTGAAGTCCATGATCCCAGCTATTTGCCTATGGTGACAAATTATTCTACTGAAGACATTTTGCTTTGACACCCTTATGATTTCCTGCTGAACTATTCATGCATGTTGGAAAAGCTGAGAAACCAATATTTAGACTTTTGCAAAATTGCAGTTTTACTGGCAGTATGCACTAGAAATACAAATAAGGAAAAGAATTTGAAGATGTTGGCAAGATTAAAATGACATAGCAGAGAATTTAAAAAATAGCAAACATAGAAAATACAGTAGTGGCATTTGAAAACAGGGATTATCAATATGGAGGTTTTATAGGGATAATTGAAGTGAAGGTCTTGGGGAAACTGCAATTGTATTGGGAAGTCATGGATGATAACAACAAGGATAGCTTTGGATCAAAGCAAGAGAGAATTGATTTCCAGAGTTCATAACTATATAAATAACTGGTTATTTATAGAAACGGGCAGCAGAAACAGAGTAAGCTGAGGTCTCAGGTTGAGAATTTGAAGGAATTAAGAGGTTCATATGTTGGATGTCTCTTTGGATTCTGAATAAACTTTATATGATCAGTTACTGGATTTGAGGTGAAGAGAAGGACAATGGGTCCATCAATAAGTGAAAAAGTGTGGCCAAAATATTAATGAGAAAGTGGGGCCATGGAACCTAAGTGGGGGCACCTAGAAGGAATGGAACACAGTATAAATGTATGATACCAGTGAGCAGGATGAAACAAATAAACATGTCAAAAACCTCTATAGAAAACCAGCTAATTCTTTATAAAATAAAAGAAATTTACCTTATATATTAATTATTTTGACAACTCTGAAGAAAAGTAATAGAGAAAATAATGAGTTTGAAACTAAATATCATATATATATATATATATATATATGCATTGCCTATTCTATGAGTGATATATAGTTTCAAACTAATGCAAATACATTTATGTATATATATGTATATATATATAGATAGATATAGATATAGATAGATATAGATAGAGATTATATATATATATATATATATATATATATATATATTATAAAGAAGATATTATGAAGAACTAGAAAAGAAGAGTTCAGAGTTTCCCAATACAAAGAAATGATAACTGTTTAAGGAGATGGAATTGCTAATTACCCTGATTTTATCATTACACATTGTACACCTGTATCAGATTAGAACACTGTACCCCAACATATCTACAAACATTACTTATAGACTAAAAAAAGAAGACAAAGCAAAACTAGGGATCAGATTCTCTAGGCTTCAAGTTTCTATTTCCTTGTGAATCTCTCTTAAACAAGCAGGCTTCTTCATTCTTTACATTTCTACCCAGTCTCACCTTCAAATATGCAAAAATGAATCTCAAAATATAATGATTGAAATATAACAAACATAGATGAAAAGTGCTATGCTTACTCTGCAGGTCATATCTGGATGCTTGGGGAAGATCAAATTCTAACTCTGTCAGTACAACTTCATGCCTTAATTCTAAACCGAATGATAGACTGCAGGATGATGCTTTACCCTAATGGTGGGGTCAAAGTGGGCTGAAAGTGACGTGGCTGGGGGTGGCTTTCTGTCTTCCCTCCATACCACTGTGGAGCTGCGGTCCAGCATGTGAGAGCCAGGCTTGCTTTCAAAGCTCTCCTTTCTATCTTGCACCTATGCTATACAAGCAAAATGGGTTCCAAGGCATGAGCCCTGTGTGCAGCACCAGCTGTCTCCTTTATTTCCTTTCCTCCTCTGACAGCCAGCAGCGATCCAGCGAACAGAGCCAGAATAAGTCCTGAGCTCTCTGCCTCTCTCTCTTTGTTGAATGTACCTCCCCTCAATTGTGAAGGATGCTGGTTTGGGTGGGAAGTCGTTTTATCCAAATAAGCTTATCCAAACCACATTGATGCATGAAATTTAGTTCAGCTTTTCCAAAGGAAGTTCTTGGTTATCACATAGATTGTTTCAAAAGAGTGCTCTGCTTTCATTTTTTCATTGACCTGTGTGACTATATCATCAAGATCCTGTGGTTAAAATGCTCACACTTTGGGGAAGCTGCCATATTTAAAATCTTCAAAATTAACTCACCACACCAGATGCTCCTAGCTGGGTGTGGTGGGGCACACTTATCATTCCAGTATTCCAGCACTGGGAGGCTGAGACCAGAGAATCAGGGTTCATGGACAGCCTCAGCTACTTAGTGAGGACCTTTACAACTCAGTGAGATCCTGTTTCAAAAATAAGAAGACTAAACGCAGGCAGGGTGGAGCACACATGTAATCCCTGCATTTGGGAGGCTGAGACAGCAGGATCATGGTTTGTAGGCAGTCTCAGTTACTTAGCGAGGCCCTTTGCAACTCAGTGAGATTAAAAATGAAGATTAAAAAATAAGGCTGAGGGTGCCTCTCTGAGGTAGAATGCCCCTGGGTTCCATCCCCAGTACTGCAAAAATAAATAAATAAATAAACACATACCTGTAACTGGTACATCAAGGAGACTTTTCTGAGACAAGCTGGGTATCCAACTGACGGCAGCTTTTAGGTGGATTCACTGAAGTCTAAGTTTACTCCTTATTAAGTAACCCTCAGTATTACTACACAGTGTTTATCAGGTAACTAAAAGCCCAATTTAGGGTAGGTTTTGTTGGTATTGCATTCAATGCCTATCAATCTAATAATACAACAGGCCATGATAACTATATCTAACAACATTCAAAATATTGTGTCAAGTATTTTAGAAAATAATATTTGACACAAGATCTATTTTTAATACTTTTATCGATGTACTGTAGTTACATATTATAGTGAGGTTCAGAGTGATACAAACATACCTCCACACAGAGCTTGGTATATTTCCCTCCAGACCTGGCCCTAATTCCCGTACTCTCCCCGTACATGTTAGTGAGATTGGCAGTGATAGCTACTTATAGGGACAGTGTTATTTTAACATTTTTATTTCATCAATTCTCCTTTTCTTTCCTCTCTCACTTCCTTCTCCCTCTCCTCTTCCTTCCTCCAATCTCCATCTACTATTCTAATGCTCTCCCTTTTCATTTATCACAAGTCCCTTTTGTTCCCTAACATTCAGCTCTTGACTTTGAGACTAGCTGATCTCTCTTAGCTTCATATTCTCTAGTTGAGTACACTTTCCTGAAAGTGACATCATTTTGTTCATCTCCATGGCTCAGCAAAATTCTCTTATGTCTATATACCACATTTGATCTGTACATTAATCGCTGGGAGACCTAGGTTTGTCCCATAATTTGGCCAATATGAGTTGTGTTGCTGCTATAAACATGGATATGCAGTTATCACAACAGCATTTTGAGTTTAATTCCTTTAGAAAGACACCAATGGGAATGGCATAAAATGGACACATAGATCAGTGGAACAGAAGATAAAGAAACAGATCCTCACACTTAGAGCCAGTTTTTTAAAATTTCTTTTTATTGGTGCATTGTAATCATATATCACATTGGAGTACAAGACTTGAGAGGATATACAAGCACGCATCATCCAATTAGCCCTCATACAGCCCCCATCCCATTCACTCCCCCTCCCTCGATCCCATGCTTGTTTGGTGATTAACTTTGATATATTTGTTTATTTATCTCCTGAGTTTTAGAGACTCCATCCTCCTCTATTCCCCCTCTGATTGGTCACCTTAATCGCTTCACTATAGGGCCCTTTCTATAACTCAACCTCTTCCTCGACCTCGACCTCTTAAGGGAAGCATCTGATTTTTATTTTCTGAGATATTTCTCTGTGCATGCCGCATTGCAATTACCGATCCCACTCTTGATGGTCCCAGTAGTGGCCTGGCTACCTGGTGGACTGATCCAGACCTCGCTGGCTCAAGAAGCGGCCTTGTCTCATGGGAGGTCCCAATTCTGGCCTCGCTGGCCCCCACACGGGCCTAACCCCTCGGCTGGCTCCGATCCCAGCCTCAGTGGCTCCAGCACCAGCCTAGCCTCAAGGCAGGCTCCATCCCAGCCTCACTGACCCTGGTACCGGCCTAACCACTTGACAGACTCCTATCCTGGCCTCGGAGGCCTCAGCACCGACCTTGCCTCACGGCAGGCTCCGATCCCAGCCTCGGAGGCCCCAGTAGCGGCCTTGCCTCAAGGCAGGCTCTGATGCCGGCTGCTGGCCCAGTCACTGGCCTATCCCTCGGCAGGCTCCAATCCTGGCCTCGTAGGCCCCAGCACTGGCCTTGCCTCACGACAGGCTCCATTACCAGACTTGCTGGCCCCAGCACCAGTCTAACCCCTTGGCTGGCTCCGATCCCAGCCTCGGAGGCCCCAAAACCATCCTTGCCTCATGGGAGGCTCTGATCCCAGCCTCGCTGGCCCCGGCACCGGCCTACCCTCTCAGCAGGCTCCAATCCCAGCCTAGGAGGCCTAAGTAGTGGCCGTACTTCATGGTAGGCTCTGATCCTGGCTTCGATAGCCCCGCACCAGCCTTACCCTCTGGCAGGCTCCAATCCAGGCCTCAAGGGCCCTAGCTCCGGCCTTGCCTCATGGCAGACTCTGATACCGGCTTCGCTGGCCCCCGAAACGGCCTATCCCTTCAGCAGGCTTGGATCGCAGCCTCTGAGGCCTCAGTAACGTCCTTGCCTCAAGGCAGGCTCCAATGCCGACCATTGGCCCCAGCACCAGCCTACCCCTCGGCAGGCTCCAATCCTGGCCTCGGAGGCCCCAGCACCGACCTTGCCTCATGGCAGGCTCCGATCTCAGCCTCGCTGGCCCCGGCACAGGCCTACCCTCTTGGCAGGCTCTGATCCCAGCCTCGGAGGCCTTAGTAGCAGCTGTGCCTCACAGAAGGCTCCGATCCCAGCCTCACTGGCCCTGGCACCTGCCTAACCCTTCGGCAGGCTCCAATCCAGTCCTCAGAGGCCCCAGCACTGGCCTTGCCTCACATCAGGCTCTGATAGCAGCCTCACTGGCCCTGGCACCGGCCTAACCCTTCAGCAGACTCTGATCCTGGCCTCGGAGGCCTCAGTAGCGGCCTTGCCTCACGGAAGGCTCTGATGCTGGTCGCTGGCTCTGGCACCTGCCTACCTCCTCAGCAGGCTCCAATCCCAGCCTTGGAGGTCTCAGTAGTGGCCTTGCCTCATGGAAGGCTCCGATCCCAGCCTCACTGGCCCCGGCACCAGCCTAACCCCCTCAAGCCAGTTGTTTTTAATAAAGAGAGCAATACACACTGGAGAAAAGACAGCCTTTTCAACAAGTTGTGTTGGGAATATTAAATATCCATATTTAGAAGAATAGAATTAGATCCCCATCTCCTACCTTGTACTAAAGTCAACACAAAATGAATAAAATATAGAAATTAAACCACAGACTTTATAATTACTAGGAAATAAATAAGACCAACTCTCCAACATATAGGCACTGGTGGAGACTTCCTCAATAAGACCCTGAGAAGCTTAGGAAATAGAATAATCAAAAGATAGTATGTCATTAAACTAAAATGTTTTTGTATATCAAAGGTAAAAATCAAGAGCTGAAGATAGAGCCTAAAGAATGGGGGAAATTCTTTGCGAACTATACCTGTGACAGGAGACTAATAACTAGAGTGTATGAAGAAGTCATAAAACTTAACACTAAAAAACAGTCTTTATTTCTGTGATGGATTGGGATAGACTAAGGGAATCAGTGAATACACTTGAGTTAACAACTACACAGTAGCCAGAGTCCTCAACCCTGGTCCTCTTCTCTAAGCATACCAAAGTCCTGGGTTTACAGGTGGGCTTCACCATGCCCAGTTCACTCCACATTTCTGCACACAGAAAAGGCCACCCCAATATGCTCTGACTATAATTTTTCATATCATCCCCCTTCAAAATAGCACATCAAGAATCTTCCAAGAGTCAAGGTTCTGAAACAGTTTAAATAAATTGAAATCTCAGTGCCTAGCCTCCTACCACCAAAATGCTAAAACATCTATTTTATTGCCCTCCTCAGTCTCTCATACACACACAAAGGCCTACAGACAGACACAGGAACAGAATCTAAAATATTAAGATGTTTTTGACTAGGGTGTAACATAATCTGAGGCTCTGGAACACAGTGGAATCTTCCTATTAGTAATTCTAACCAAACTGAATGAGATCAATTAATTAATTGCCACAAAATATTCTTTTTCTATGTGGAGGAATCTAATACTGAGAAATTAAAACATAATGAATACAAGAAAGAAAAGCTCTGTACAGCTCATATTTATATTTAAGACACATCTTTTACTGCACACTATTTAATGACTAGGAGGTCTCTAGATTTGTGATTTTCATTATTTTCTGTTTGCTTAAATTTCTTATAAATGCATGCTCTCTTCTGCTCCACATAATGAATCAAACCACTCCATGCTTTCTTTATGCAAAACTGCTTCCACACTGGACGCACTTCTCACACCAGAGAGAATTGGAAATGGAAGGTCATGCTAATAGCAATTGGTGCTTCATTTGAAAATTAAATGGATCTGCCTCTGAATTTCTGTAGCCCTTCCAAATGAAATGACAGTTGCCAGATTCTGGAAGCTTAGTCTTACATGTCCCTGGTTGAATTATCACAGGAAAAGAACCATGTGATGAAGATCCTCACAATGGCAAATGCATGCATGGAGAGCCGGATGCCTTTCATGTTGGTCCTTCCCAGGTGCTCACATGGCAGCTGGCCCCAGGCATTCTCTGGACCTGCTATTTCATTTCCAGGCGTGAAAATTGTTGTCAATATGATGCTTCCTAAGTATTTAGTTTTAGTAAGAGAATGAGTACTGTCCCAAAGCTTAGGCATATACTACTGGGAGTGAGTGAAATTGATTAGTATGGAGATTGCTTAGGTCACGGCTCACCAGACCACAAGATAACAATTCTAATTTTTTCTTTATTATTCTAATTTTATATTTTAAATTTTTTATTGGTGCATAGTAGTAATATATCTTAATGGAGCACTAGATGGTGGAGGCATACATGCACATATCACCCAATTAGCTCTTACCCAATTTCTCCCCATTCTCTCCTCCTCCCTCCTTCTCGTGGATCACTTAATGAGTGATATGTTTGTTAAAATAAATCATGTGCATCAGAGAACTTCCCTCTTCCCCTCTCTGAACCTCAGTTATGTCGCCTTATTTGCTTATCTATATAGTATCTCCTTTTTTGTCTAGAGTTCCTCCTATGACCCATTTTCTCCTTAGCTTTTGCATATTAGGAAGAGCGTCCAATTTCTTATTTATTGTGACTGACTAATCTTACTTAGCATAATCTTCTCCAGTCCATCCATTTCCCTGTTAATGACATTATTTTGTGTTTTTATTTATAGCTGAGTAAAATTCCATTGTGTACATATTCCGCAGTTTTGTAATCCATTCATCTTTTGATGGACATCTTGGCAGGTTCCATAGTTTTGCAATGGTGAACTGTGTAGCTATGAACACAGATATACATGCCTTAGTTTGGTATTCATTCTTCTGGGTAGATACACAGAATTGGTATTGCTGGATTATATGGTAAATTTGTTCCCATTCTTCTGAGGATCCTCCAAACTGTTTTCAAGAATGGTTACACTAATCTCATCAATAATTTATTAGAGTTTCCCCTTCTCACATCCTTGCCAGTATTTGTTGTTTTATTTTGAATGATTGTCATTCTAGATGAAGTTGGGTGAGATCTCAGGGTAATTTTGATTTGCATCTCTCTGATTACTAATGATGTTGTGCTTTTTTAATGCATATATTGGCCATTTGAATTTCTTCTTTCATGAATTATTTATTTAGTTCACTTGCCCATTTTTGATTAGGTTACTTGTTTCCTTATTGCTGAGTTCCTTGAATTCTCTGTATATTCTAGATATCAGTCCTCTATTGGAGGAGTAGATGGCAAAATCTCCCATTCTGTTTGCTCTCAGTTGAGGTTCTTTATAGTTTCCTTTGCTGTACAGAAGCTCTTCAGTTTAGTTCAAATTACAGATAGAAACTGGTCAAAAGAATTAGTTCCCCAAGTCCCAATTCTTAGCAATCATAAAGGAGCAGATGGGAAACCTCAACAAGGTTTAAAATCTTACCTCTCTTTGATATATTTATGTACTTCCTGTGTTTCAAAGAGGCTCCATCCTCCCCTGTTCCATACCCTCTGATTGGTCACCTTAATTGTTTCACTATAGGGCCCTTTCTATAGCTCGACCTCTTCCTGTTGCCCCTTTCCTCCTAGTTATTGCTGATTAGGGGAAGCATCTGGTTTTAATTTTCTGCGATATTTCTCTGTGCATGCCGCGTTGCAAGTACCGATCCCACTCCTGAGGGCCCCAAACAAGCATGGGATCGAGGGAGGGGGAGGGAATGGGATGGGGGCTGGATGAGGGCTAATTGGATGATGTGTGCTTGTATATCCTCTCAAGTCTTATATTCCAATGTGATATATGATTACAATGCACCAATAAAAAAAAAAATCTTACCTCTCATGAGCTTTAGTGGTTACTCTTTTGTGAACTTATCCCCCATGTGGTAGGTGGGCTATTTTTTTCTTCTATCTTTTCTTGACTTAAAATATACTTCTATATTGAAAGAAATAGGGAAAGAAAGAAAGGAAGGAAGGAAGGAAGGAAGGAAGGAAGGAAGGAAGGAAGGAAGAAGAAAGGCAGGCAGGCAGGCAGGCAGGCACAAGATAAAGCAGAATTTCTAACAAATAAGAAAAAGTTTGGAAGACTGGATAGAGAGAAATGTTTTCAGATGTGATGTAGATATCACTAAGCCTTTTCCTATGTCATGCTATTTTCTCATTGGTACAATCTAAAATATTTCAGGGAAGAAATTCTGAGGTTCAGTTATATCAAACAGAACATTCTTAACTCATATATGGACACTACAGCATAGTCATTTTACATTTGCAATTCACATTTAATTATCTGTGTTTAGAATGTTCTTAAGTATTAAATAATTAAATGAATGAATTGGAAATGTCATTTTTTATATATGTGAGTATACAAGTGTGTGTGGGGGGATATGTGCATATTACATTTGTGTACATATTACATCTATGCCTATAGATGTTTGTATATTTAACATTTTTAAAGTTTGTATGGCTCCATAGAATTTTATTTATTGCTGTACAAATTCAGTAGTAAAATAGAAATATGCTTTTCTGCATGAATTTTAAGTTTCAAAACTAAGATTAATAGTATGTGTTATAATAAATAAGGTAAAACGAGAAGAGTACAAAAAGTGAACATAAAATACATGGTTTAATTCTATTTTTACAGGAGAAGGATAAATAATGAAAGAAGAATATAACGAGTAATAATCAAGTCTTAACTGAGTTATATCTATTTCATTTATAATTTTGCATATACTAAAGTATTATGTCATTTGCAAATAAAATCTTATTCTTTAGGATATCATCTAAATATTTAAAAATTTTAAAAAGCCAGACTTGGAAGTTTAGAAGAGAATGAGACTCCCTCTGCCAGTGAATAGAGTATAAGTAGTACTAGATGCAAACATTCTAGGTAAGCCCAAGTGTAGTATCTGGTAAATTAGAGTAAAATCATACACAATTCTTTCCTCTAACACTATGACTGTGGTGTGCATCTTTTCTCTTTACTATACATAAACTTTGCTTTTTGTCAAAATTAATATGAATATAATGTCAATAGATTTGGATAGTTTATAATTTTAGAAGTACAAGTAAGCAAAATTCTTGAGAAGATTAAAATGGCTAGGATCCAGACCTCAGGGAGATTCACCTAAGAAAGAAGGCTAATAGTTCTTATGTTGGAATGGGGGGATCAAGACAGATAGGATTTAAAATAATTTTTACAAACTCAATTGTTGTCACCTGAGATTATCATCCACAGTCTTTCTTTGGTTGCATAATATATAACATTTTGTTAATGATTCCCTAGGGGAAATCCATCTTGCCCCACCCTATTTAAAACTATTATGTTAATATAGACCCTTGTACCCTTGAATAATAGAGGTTGATGCAGAAATGTTTATCAGAAATACACACTGACCCTAATGTAGATGATGTACATTCACGAAAATGTCAAGATCAATAAGCTCAACATGAGAAGAGAGTAGAGAGGGAATGGGGTGGGAACAGGGGAGCATCTGAATGAGTGATGTGTATGTATGCCACTACCATCTTGTACCCCATTAAGATGTATGACTGCAATGCAACATTGAAAAATAAATAAAAAGAAATACACAATTGAGAAAATAAGTTAAATCTTCAGTGTATCTAGAGTAAGAAAAAATCATGAGGAAAGAACCTCCCCCCCAAAAAAAATCTAATTACATTAAAAAATCAAACACTTGCCGGGCGTAGTGGCGCACGCTTGTAATCCCCGCGCTTGGGAGGCGGAGACAGGAGGATTGCGCAGGTTTGAAGCCAGCCGTGCTGGCATAAGAGACCCTGTTTCAAAAATATAAAATAGGTCTGGGAGCATAGCCCGGAGGTAGAAGGGCTTCCAGGAACCCCAGTACCACACACACACACAAAAAAAACCACTTAAAAATAACAAGAACAAGCCAGGCATGGTGGCGCACGCTTGTAATCCTAGCATTTGGGAAGCTGAGACCAGAGGATCGTGGTTCGCGGATAGCCTCAGATACTAAGTGAGGCCCTCTGCAACTCAGTGAGACTCGGTTTCAAATAAAAAAAAAAAAAAAAATAGGACAGAGGGTGTAGCTCGGAGGTCGAATGCCCCTGGGTTCCATCCTCAGACCCGCAAAAAAAAAAAAAAAAAAAAAAAAAAAAAATCTAATTTAAATATTGAGGGGTTAGTAATAATAAATATGTTGAAAGAAATCAATATCTAATATAGATGAAAATGTCTATGCATATATATGCAATCTATGGATGTGTAAACAGTTACAAAAATTAGAATATTTAGTGCATATATACATACTGATGGGAAATAAATATGAGAATTATGTATGAATATGTACTTATGTATGTATATTCCATTTAATAAGGCAATTCTATATTTAGAATTTACCATACAGAATCATCACATAATGTGTTCATTGTTTTATCTACAAGAAATCTGATCCTCATGCAGTGTTTTTTCTTGTTTTGTACTGGGGATCCAACCAAGGGGCATTCTATCTCTAAGCTACCCAGAGCCCTGTTTATTTTGAAACTGTTTTTCTAAATTTCTGAGAACCTGCAATCGTCCTATTTCAGCCTCTCAAGTATTAGGATTACAGGTTTGCACTACCATCTTGCCCCGCCCTCATACACATTGTAATCAGTGATACAATTCAAAGAAAAAAACCTGTCCTGAGCTCAAAATAAAAAAAAATATATAGCTAATAATATAATAATATAAATAAGTTTATAATAAATATATAATTTTAATATAGTATTAATTAAAATGAAACTCTTGAGGAATATAAACCCATTTGTATAAATTCAAATATAGAAAAGTATTGAAATGTTAGTCAAATGTTTAGAACTGCCTCATCTTAATTTGTATGATTACATATGTGCTTTAGATGTTTCTTTTTCCTTTCCTAACTAAAGACATATAAATATTCCACAATAAATATTACTTTTGCAAAAAGAAATTATTTGCATTTATAATATAGTTTGTTTCTACCCATGTTCAGTTATTATTTCATGGTGTAACTATCAAGCAAAGCCCTTTGAGACACCAATGTTATACAGCAGAATAATTTAGCAACTGATCTTCACAGTGTTAAGGTCTCTCTGGATTTTCTGTTTTATTGCTTTAATAGTTTAATATCAACTATTTTTCATAAGAAAAATCTATCCTGGGTATTTCAATCATCATACAAAAAGGGAGAAGCATATTTTATCATGAAGGATAGAAAATAAATAATTGGTTCTATTTGAAATCATAAGCTTGTTATTTCTTCTCTTTATTCTTTATCTTTCTTTCTTTCTTTTTTCTTTTTTCCTTATTTTTATGTATATGTAGGGGGATTCCAGAGTCACCTACTAGAAAGTAAATTGAACAATGAATCTGCCTGATAATATTTAGCCCAACACTTAAGAAATGTAAAACAGCAGATATTTTCATTTATTTACTTAGGGAAATATTTTCTAAAGTTTAAGATTCATGGTTCTATTTATTGTCGATTAGGTTGTTTTAAAATTTCTTTCTCAATGTTAAGTTGTGGGCCAGATAGAAGATCATAGTCCTTGGCCTAATTTTACATTTCTTAGGATGTTTTTTAATGATGGATGCTGTACTCAGCTGTTATTTCTCCTAACTTTAAGACCTAATTCTATAGTAAATTAGTAGAAATATGAAAGCTAAAGCTTCCCACACAAATTGAAATAAAGAATTTTTCTATAGTTTCCCCTGCTTAGAATGTGTATGCTGAAATGTTCCAACATAAATAGAACAGTATTTGTTAGAATAGGAATTTGTTCTATTCAACCAACATTTGTTCTACTAAAAATGTTTTATTACAGAAATGTTTAATAGCACAATATGGCATATCGAACTTCCTCATTCTACCACTCTCTTTCTTTCTTTATTTTTGGTCCCAGGAAGTTGTATTTCAGTAGCTTATAATGTCTAAGTATAGATTTCACCACTAAAGAAATATTCAATGCAGTATAGGATAGCAGTCCTGTTATCTCCATATAGTTTCTAAATTAAAGATCATGTAGCAGAAAGGATGATTTTCCTTCCTCTGTAAGACCTATTTTATAAAGTAAGGCATACACTGGTAAAGCAGTAAAATCTAATTTCATAAAATATAGCTCCGTAAGCCTTATTGTCTACTAACCCAACCACCACCACCATCGCCCACCACACATAGACACATTTTGTAATTTGACTCTATGTGCTTTTTAATAGAGTCGTGTTTTCATTATATTGTGTTTATTAGTGTTTTAGAGGCAATTTTTCAGTAGCTACATGAGGTTATTTTGGTTGTTCTACAAGTAAAGCTGGCCTCCTTTGGGGCGGGGGGGTTATAATATAATTGACTTAAAAGTACTAATTTTTCCAAACTATACAGACAAAGGCATTGCCTACTATAAATCCTACACTTAGGTCAATTACTTCCCTTAGGAGGGCTGGAACATTCGAGTCTGCCAGAACTCAGCATTTCACTGGGGAACAGATAATTGAGACACACTCATGGGCTTATCATAGGTGGAACTGAAGAAAGAAAGAAAATGAATTCCATCCCTTGTGTGTTTTAAAAATGCAAAGAGTATGCTGACATTTTTGTTATGAAAGTTATCCAGTCTGTCAATTTTGTGACTTTAATATATTCAATATTCCAGGAAAATGCTTCTTGGGGTTTGGTACCTCCAAATATTGATTTTTTGAATTTATGTTTTGATGCTGTGTTCCGGAAATCATAATTACAACGATTTCAGGCAAATAGTTGTACTGACTGATATGTTCACTACGCTTTAAATTTACAAAGAAAATGTTTCTGAGCAGGTAAATATTACTGTCCAATTCTGTTGACAGTTTGAGTCTAATGATGAATGTGAGGTAGCTTATGAAAATGTCTCTGCATTTTGGAAGCTCTCCCACAGCCTATGAATAACTTTTACTTTCATAAAGCTCTCTACCTTAACTCTGAAGCCCGTGGCATAATATGTTAAAAATAAAAATTAGAGAAATTCTGGGATTGCAAAATTATTATTCATATGTACTAAAAATAATATGTTCCTATGCATAACTTTCATACCAGCTATACTTCATTGATTCTGTACCTTTTATTCACAGCTTCTAACTATATAAAGCTTTTTTCATACTGATGGTCACACTACAAACTTTTCAGTTTGTATTTGCTCCATTGTCCTGAGTGGCACTTCTTTTTACACTACATGTTATTTCACTAATTAAGTATAAATTAATTTGTTTTCACATTTGAACTTTGGTGTCAAATAATGCCTTATAAATGAAGCTTTATAGTCATTATTGATAGCTTGGCTTAATCATAAAATATTTAAGGTTTAGTACTTATTTTATGAAGGCAATTAAACATTTTAATATAGATCATACTCAAATCCTACATGAGCAACTGTAGTAAAAATGTTACTGAACAAATCTAGAGTAAAATATTTAACTTTGAGAATGTATTGCTATGTCATGTTTTGCACACGCAATTAAACTATTTGCAGGAGCCTACTTGTATACCTTCTTTTAAGATGCCATTTGGTACCCATCCATTATTCAGATATCTAATTTGAGTAGGATTTCACAAACACATTTATACATTTAACCTATTGTATATTTCGTTAACACAATAAAAACATTTATATAAATACATTGTTCGAAATTTAGTACACAAGGCATTGTGAAAGATGAATCCAAAACATATGAACTTAGGATTTCAGACAATAACTTGAGAAAATATTTTGAGGTTCAATATGTTGTCTTATTAAATGTCTATGATTCATCCTACCAAAGTTTACACTGAAACACACAAAGGTGATCTCATAGGAATATTGAAAAATACAGTTTCAGAGAGGCATGAAATATAAATACATAAAAGATTTAAGTACGTAAAGTTGCAATCTCGGGTTTGAGTTCTATGCAGTTGGTAGTTGGATAACTTTAGGTACGTTAACTTTTTTTACTTCTCAGATTTAGATTCTTTAAAGATAAAAGTAAGTATATAGGCATCATATAGGGCATTGTGGTAAAAACAAACCTAGATATGATTTTTTTAAGTTTTTTAAGTGAGATTAGTATTTTCAAAAAGTCAAGAGTGATGTTTTCTTTCATTTGTGGAAGCTAGAAGAAAAAATAGGAATCACTAGGGACTTTGAATAATTCAAAGAAAGATCTGTAAAGTAGTTGAAAAGGGCTAGGGATGAGAGTTTGAGAAGGGGAAAATGGAGCACCGGGGGAGAAAACAGTTCAAATAATGGTATAGAAAAATGTGAGGGTATTATTACCAACCTCACTAACTTATGCAGGGAGGTAGGAGTGGGGAATGCTGGGATGTGGAGGAAAGTATGCAAAGAGCTGTGTGCATGTACATTTTAACATATGGAACCTCACTATGATATAAACTTGCAAGGCAACAATAATTTTAAAAAATGCCTACTATGTACAACCCAACAAACAATTGTTTTGGTGGGTTTTTTTTATTAATTTTACAACATTAAAATAGATAAAAAGAAAAGCTGCTTTAAGAAACTAGGAGGGGCCGAGTGTGGTGGTGCACACTTGTAATTCCAGCATTTGGGAGGCTGAGACTGGAGGATCGCAGTTCACGGACAGCCTTAGCTACTTAATGAGGCCCTCTGCAACTCAGTGAGACCCGGTTTCAAAATAAATAATAAAAAATTGGGCAGGGGGTTTAATTGGAGGTCAAATGCCTCTGAGTTCCATTCCCAGACCCGCAAAAAAAAAAAAAAAAAAGAAAGAAAGAAAAAGAAACTAGGAGGGTATTTTTCTACTTCATCATCATAATTGAAATTAGATTTCTTATTGGAAACATATATGGCTAAATTCTTTCTTCCATGTGAAAAAGCACACTTAGCATGCTGAAGAGTGGTCAAGAGCAACCTCTTCCTATATCTACATTGAGCCTCAAGGATCCCAATTCTAGGATTTGTACAACCCAAATCTTCTCATACTCACTGATACCGCATGCCACTCAAGCCACAGAGTTAGGAGAACAGTGAGCTTCAAATTGGCAATGCTAAGAAAAACCAAATTGGTGTTAATTGTACTAGATGCTAAGTACAGCTGTTCTTTGGCATTGAGGCAGAGAAAGGAATTCACATACACGTACACACACACATACATGTGCACATACGCATATGCACACACACAGATATATGGCTCACTGAGTTGTAGGCAAAATATCATCATGAAAATAAATCCATACATTAATCCCTGGAATATATTATTAGGTTATGTCACATAGAGCACAGAAACAAAAAGAACTTTGCCTGTATTATTATGTTTGTAGACACTGAAATAAGGAAATTACCCTAGATTCTCTGGGTGGGAAAATCCCTTAAAAGAAGAGGACTTCACTATTCAGAGGCAGAGAGATACAGCAAAAGGGATATTAAGAGTTTGGAAGCTGGGCATGGCGATGCACGCTTGTAATCAAAGCATTTGGGAAACTGAGAAAGAAGGATCAGGGTTTGAGGACAGCCTTGGCTACTTAGTGAGTCCCTTTGCAACTCAGTGAGACCCTGTTTCAAAATAAAGAATAAAAAATCGGGATGGGGGTGTAGCTCGGAGTAGAATGCCCCTGGGTCCCCTCCCCAGTACTGAAAAAAAATTAATTAATTAATTTTTAAAAAAGAGTTAGAAAGCTGGAGAAATACTTTTTTTTATTTTATCATTGCTAGTTTAGCAAGAAAAGGCTATGTGACAAAAAGCGCAGCTGGCCTGAAGAAGCAGAGAGGATTTCCTGACTGATGACCAGGGAGACAATGCGAGCCTTGGTTGTACATTCTTAACAAAAAAATTAATTAATTAATTAATTAAATTATGCCAAGATGTTGAATAAAATTCAGAGGAGACAGTTCCCTGGAAACTTTAGCTAAGACTCTACTCTGCTCAGTACCTTAATTTCAACGCTGAGACCACCTTGACTTCTGAAGGACAGAATTGTGAGATTAAATCATGTTACTTTAATCCACTAAACTTGTGGCAATTTTTTAAGACATTAGTAGAAAAGTACTATCAGTCTAGCGACAAGAAGGGAGGTGTTTTGTAACAAATACCTGAAAATATGAAACTAGCTTGAAATTGGGCCGTGGGCAGAGATGGGAAGAATTTTGATGAACATGACAAAAAAATCCCAAATTCCCTAGAAGAAACCGTAGACTCATAATTGTGCAATTAAGGGATCAAATGAAAGTAAATGGCACAGCACAGAAAACCTCACAGGCCTTAAAGAATACCTGTATCATCATAAAAATACTAATAATACACATGCAAACACGAAGCCAGGCACGGTGGCATGTGCCTAAAACCCCAGTTCTTGGGAGTCTGAGACAGGAGAATTCGAGGCCAGCCTCAGCAATTTACCGAGGCCCTCAGCAACTTAGTAAGCCCCTGTTTTAAAACAAAGAAAAGGTACTCCTCAGTAGCTGAAGCAAATAAAACTTCAGATACTTAGAAAGCTGTGTCTTAATCAACAAAAAAAAATACATACCAGGAACCAAAACAAATCCTGGTACCTCGGGGGAACTCTGAACTTGAAGAAGAAGAAGAACATAGACCCGGACACCGGACCAGCTGCAAACGCTGATCGGCGGCCGCGGGCTGCTTTCGCGGGCCCGCGGAGCTGCCTGCCCGATAGCCCCGATAGTCCCGCAGCAAGATAATCCGGGACTGAAAACAGCGAGCAGCTCCCACGTCAGAATTCTGTGTGCCCACCAGCGACTGGATCACAACAGCATAGAGACTCCCACGAATCCTGGACCAAGGAAGACAGGTACCTGCGGGCAACGGGAAGTGCGGACCCTAGCGTGCGCTGCACTCCAACCCCCCAGCACGCCCAAGCCTCAGACCCGAGCACTCCCCTCTGCGCACCTTGTCGGCGCCCCGGTTCCCTGCTAGCAGTCATTGCCTGTCCCACTCTCTCCACTAAATTGGAGCCTACCTGGGTGTCTAGCCCCCCCCCCCCCCCGCCACCTTGCCAGAGACTGCCTTCAAGGCTGCGAAAGCCCTGTGTAAACTGGAAATCTCCTTGGGGCACCCCCAGTTTCTACGTCCCGCGGGAGGCAGAGGCCTTTACTGGGCACCACACACTGGATCCTTGAGCACCTATCCTGCACTCCTGGCCCACCGCTGGGTGTTCCCACCCTCCTGCTAGCCAGAGGCTTAATTCTAAGTGAGAACGAGAACTCAGCTCAATACACCTTGGAAGAGCATACCAGCAGCAACAGACAGCTGCATCCACTCACTCCTGGGTCCAGTAAAAGCAGCACACCCAGCCTGCACCTTTGGAATAGGCAGAGCTCTGGCAGCAAGCGTGGGCACCCAGGAACCAGCACCCATTTGCCCAGGGTACATCTTGGGACCACACCGGCTAACCCAGCTGGAATTTCCAGAGACACAGGAAAATCCATCGGGCCACAATATCTGCACAGGACCTCAGGGGGAGGTTCTAATTATACCTTGGTCATGCTCCACCCATGTCGTAGGGAAGCACAGGCTGGAGTCTAGGGTGGTGAGTGCAGAGGTACTGACCACAGGTTAGAATTTCGCAGAACCTGTGAATTGTATAGAATCAAATAACAGTGAAACCAGACATCCGGACACATAAACCTAAAGCAGCTAAAGGAGAGAAGGTGTCCAAACACCCAGAGTGACCTAAGAAGATAAAAAAATAGAGTACAAAGAAAACTAAGAGACATTGGATGGTATTCTGAAAGTTACTAAAGCAATCACATACGCACATATTATATAGGCCTGACCCCATATGCGTAAATAAGGAGGACTGTTTATTTTACTTTTAATGTGGATGTTTTGTTTTATATTGCTTTTACAGTGCTTTTGTTTTGGTATGGTTATTGCTGTGTTATTTTTTTTTCTTTCACCCCATTCTTCTCTTACTTTCACATGTTGTTTTTTATATATATATATATTGGATAGTTTGCCTTATTTTTTTTTATTTCACACAGCTGCTAGCTCCTTTTATTTTATTCTTGTTCTTTTGTCCTCTTTCTTCCTCTTTCCTTCCTTTATTTTCATTCTCCTCCTTTGATTGGTCTTCCTCCCTTTTTCTAGGATTACATAATAGTCTTGGTATCTTGTGTGGATTTTTTTTTCTATTCTTTTTTTGTGTCTGTCTGCTCCTTCCATCACCCCTATTTACAAACCTTCCCACACTAACCCTACATACTTTTCCCCCAAAAAACTTTTCCACATAATATACCTCCTGGTCTAATACTCTAAGTATCTCTTACATTCATAATTACTCCACGAACGACAAGAGTCCTAGTAGTTAACTCTCTCTCATTCCTACCAAGATTTCACCTTACGATACTCAAAGTCTTTCTCAACCTAAACATATCCTCTACCTAATCTGACTCCTTTACTAATCACCCCAGCTCCTCCCACATCACCCACCCTCAACACTGGAAAGGCTCTGCTGACTAGCCGATACCCCAACTCCTAATATTAAGATTTGACTAAGCATAATACTCACGAACGATGGGTAGAAACCAGAAAAACAGGACAGAGAACGCTACAAATATGAGAACCAGGAATTACGAAGAGACAGCAGAAATCACGAATACTGACCTACTAGAAATGCAAGAAGGGGAGTTCAGAATCTTGTTGTTCAATATGATGAAAGGATTCAAAACAAGTATAGAGGAGGTTAAAGGTGAATTAGAAACACTAAAAAAGAATCAGAAAGAGGTCTGGAATGAAATGAAAGAGGCAATAAGTGAAATGAAGACAGCAATTGAAAGAAACTCTGGAAGATTAGATGAAATGGAAAACAGAATATCAATATTAGAAGACAGTACATCCCAAACCGAAAACACAGTCAGCGATATACAGAAATCTTTACAGCAACAAAACCTAAACATCCAGCAATTATGGGATAATATGAAGCGCCCTAATCTACGGATAATAGGCATTGAGGAAGGGATAGAGGCACAGACCAAGGGCATCTGTAATATCTTCAAGGAAATAATCTCAGAGAATTTTCCAAATTTGGAAAGAGACTTCGATCTTCAAGTCCAGGAGGCATACAGAACTCCACTGAGACAGGACCAAAGAAAGACCACTCCACGCCACATAATAACCAAAATGACCAATATAGAGGCCAAGGAAGGAATCTTAAAAGCAGCGAGAACAAAAGGACGGGTGACATATAGAGGCAAAACAATAAGAATCACCCCAGACTATACAACCCAGGTCATGAATGCTAGGAGAGACTGGTATGATGTGATTCAGACCCTGGAAGAAAATAATTCCAACCAAGGCTCATCTACCCAGCAAAACTACTATTCAAGATCAATGTTGAATCCAAAGTCTTTCACGATAAACAGAATCTCAAAAAATTCATGAATTCAAAGCCAACACTAGAGAAAATTCTTAAAGAAATAAACTATAAGGAAGAAAAAAGAAGCAGACTTCAGAATCAGAGAAGAGAGGAAGTTAATAAGTGGGCCACTTAAGTAAAGAAGAAAGATCACACCACCCAAGAGTAGACAGAACACAAAATGGCAGAAAACAAAAATCATATATCAATAATATCTCTTAATGTCAAAGGACTTAACTCACCAATCAAAAGACATAGATTGGCAATGTGGATTAGGAAACATAATCCAAATATATGCTGTCTGCAAGAAACACACCTCACAGCCAAAGACATTCACAGGCTGAAGGTGAAAGGATGGAAAAAGATATACCATGCCACCAGTGACCAAAAAAGAGCAGGGGTAGCAACCCTAATATCCAACAAAACAGACTTTAAACTAAAACACATCAAAAGAGACAAATCAAGGCACCTCCTTTTACTAAAAGGAACACTATACCAAGAAGATATAATGATAGTAAATATTTATGCCCCAAATATGGGTGCAACCACATTTGTAAAACAAACCCTTCTGGACATAAGATCCCAAGTAGACCCAAATACAATAATTCTGGGAGACTTTAATATGCCTCTCACACCACTGGATCGATCTTCAAGGCAAAAGATGAGTAAAGACGTTTTAGAACTAAGGGAAACCATAAACCAAATGGACCTAATAGACATTTTCAGAGTATTTCAACCAGGAACTACAGAATACACTTTCTTCTCAGCAGTCCATGGAACCTTCTCCAAAATTGATCACATCCTAGGACACAAAGAAAATACCAGCAAATTCAAAAAATGTAATATAATTCCTTGCATCTTTTCAGACCACAATGGAATAAAAGTAGAAATCAACAACAGGAAACTCGAAAGAAAGTATTCAAATTCATGGAGAATGAATGATACACTATTGAATGACGAATGGGTAAGAGCAGAAATTAGGGAAGAAATAAAGAAATTTATGGAAACAAACGAAAACAGAGACACAACCTACCAAAACCTATGGGACACCATGAAGGCAGTACTAAGAGGAAAGTTTATTGCATTGAGTGCCCACATAAAAAGGACGGAGAACCACCAAGTAAAGAACCTAATGACACAGCTCAAGGATCTAGAAATTCTGCAACAGTCTATTCCCAAAGCCAGCAGAAGGCAAGAAATCATCAAAATTAGAGCAGAAATAAATGAAATAGAGAACAAAAAAACAATTCAGAGAATCAATAAAACAAAAAGTTGGTTCTTTGAAAAGATTAATAGAATTGATAAACCCCTGGCCAACCTAACCAAAAGAAAAAGAGAATCAACTCAAATTATCAAAATTAGAAATGAAAAAGGAGATATCACCACAGATAGTGAAGAAATTCAAAATATTATTAGAAACTACTTTAAAAATTTATACTCCAATAGACTTGAAAACCTGGAAGAAATTGATAGATTTCTAAGCACAGTTAACCTTCCTACACTTAGCCAAGAGGACATAGCAAGCCTAAACCAACCAATAACAACCAAAGAAATAGAAATGGCAATAAAAATTCTTCCACCAAAGAAAAGCCCAGGCCCAGATGGGTTCCCAGCTGAATTCTACAAAACCTTCAGTGAACAACTAATACCAATACTGCATAACATGTTCCGGGAAATTGAAAGAGATGGAACTCTTCCAAATTCCTTCTATGAGGCCAGTATCACATTAATCCCCAAACCAAATAAAGATACCTCAAGAAAGGAAAACTACAGACCAATATCCTTAATGAACATAGACGCAAAAATTCTAAACAAAATACTAGCTATACGCATTCAAAACTATATCAAGAAAATAATACATCATGACCAAGTCGGTTTCATCCCAGAAAAACAAGGCTGGTTCAACATACGCAAATCAATACATGTTATTCACCACATAAATAGAACCAAGAACAAAAACCACATCATCATAGCAATAGATGCTGAAAAAGCATTCGACAAAATCCAACACCCATTTATGTTAAAAACACTGCAAAAAATTGGGATAGAAGGAAAGTACTTCAACATCATTAAGGCAATATACTGCAAACCCAAAGCCAACATTATATTGAATGGGGAAAAACTGCAAGAATTTCCGCTACAGTCAGGAACAAGACAAGGATGCCCACTATCACCACTCCTTTTCAATATAGTCCTTGAGACTCTTGCTGCAGCAATCAGACAAGAGAAGGAAATCAAAGGAATCCACATAGGAAGAGAGGAATTAAAATTATCCTTATTCGCAGATGACATGATCCTTTATCTGGAAGACCCAAAGAACTCAACCAAAAGACTTCTGGACCTGATTGACAAATTCAGCAAAGTCGCAGGTTACAAAATCAACCTAAAGAAATCAGTGGCTTTTCTTTATGCCAACAACGAATCCACAATGAAAGAAATAAAAACAACAATTCCATTCACTATAACCTCAAAACCAATAAAATACCTAGGAATAAACCTAACCCAAGATGTAAAAGACCTCTACAACAAAAACTATAAAACATTAAAGAAAGAAATTGAAGAAGACCTTGGAAGATGGAAAGATCTCCCGTGCTCATGGATAGGCAGAATAAATATCATCAAAATGGCCATTCTGCCAAAACTGATCTATAGGTTCAATGCAATTCCCATTAAAATACCAGTGACATTCTTCAGAGACCTAGAAAAATCAATCATGAATTTCATATGGAGAAAGAAAAGACCTAGAATAGCCAAAGCAATTCTCAATAACAAGAAACACGCAGGAGGCATTACAATCCCAGACTTCAAACTATACTATAGAGCAATAGTAGTAAAAACAGCATGGTACTGGCACAAAAACAGATATACTGACCAGTGGATTAGAATAGAAGATACAGAAACAAACCCACACATCTTTAGTCAATTAATCTTTGACAAAGGGGCCAAACACATACGCTGGAGAAAAGACAGCCTTTTCAACAAGTGGTGCTGGGAGAACTGGCTAACCATTTGTAAAAAGATGAATCTAAACCCCTATATCTCACCAAACACAGGAATCAACTCAAGATGGATCAAAGACTTAGAAATTAGACCTGAGACTGTGAAGCTAGTAGAGGAAAGCATAGGTTCAACACTACAACATATTGGCACAGGCAGTAACTTTCTCAACAAAACCTCCAAAGCTCAGGAAATTAAAGCAAGAATAAACAAGTGGGATAACATCAAACTAAAAAGTTTCTTCTCATCAAAGGAAACTATCAATAACCTAAAGAGGAAGCCTACAGAATGAGAAAGGATCTTTACCAGCCACCATTCTGATAGGGGGCTAATATCCAGAGTATACAAAGAGCTCAAAAGACTCTACACTAGCAAAACAAACAACCCAATCAAGAAATGGGCAAATGAACTAAATAGACACTTCACAAAAGAAGAGACACAAAGGGCTAATAGATACATGAAAAGATGTTCTTCATCACTGGCCATCAGGGAGATGCAAATCAAAACTACACTGAGATTCCATCTAACCCCAGTCAGAGTAGCAAGCATAAAGAAATCAAATAACAACAAATGCTGGCGAGGATGTGGGGAAAGAGGAACTCTTTTACACTGTTGGTGGGAATGCAAACTAGTTCAACCACTATGGAGATCTGTGTGGAGATTCCTAAGAAAGGTGGGTATAGATCCACCATATGATCCAGCTATACCACTCCTGGGTATCTTTCCAAAGGAGTTGAATTCAGAGAACTACAGCAACATATGCATACCTATGTTCATAGCAGCACAATTTGTAATAGCCAAAATATGGAACCAACCCAGATCACCATCAACAGATGAATGGATAGCAAAACTATGGGAAATACACACAATGGAATTCTATTCAGCCATAAAGAAGAACAAAATTATATCATTTGAAAGAAGATGGAAAGCCCTGGAGAACATTATGTTAAGTGAGATCAGCCAAGCACAGAAGAAGAAGATACATATGTTTCCTCTAATATGCCCAAACTAGGAAACACAAAGAATACCAGAGGGACTCCAGATATTGAAGGGGAAATACTAGCTAAGTTTGGATGGTAAGATAGGAGAGGAGGAAGGCCGGTCTCGATTAATAAGGGTCTACACTTGAACATGTATAAAATTATGAATAAGACATGGTTAACCTGGACAACCATTGGTGTGTGTGTGGGGGGAAATGTGGGCGGGGGGGGGAGGGCACCAAATATAGTGTAAATGTATACTATTTATGTTCAATAAAAAATTGTTATATAAAAAAATAAATAAAATAAAAAAAAGAATAAATACAAAAAAAAAAAAACAAAGAAAAAAAAAAAAAAAGCTGGGGCTGTGTCAGTGTCTAGCGCACTGGAGACCTAAGGGTAAAGCCGATTAATCACGGGACACAGGGGATTTAGGTTTCATATACACAGTATGTTTTATTGAGAGAGCAATCAGACTTTTATAGAGAAGGCTTTTATGGGATCTATAGACAAATTAACTATTTTAGACATTACAAGGTTATCTTAAAGCAACAATGGATGTGTATGAGTAAAGCCAAAGGACTAGTCTCAAAGCAAGTCTCTGTTTTACAATTAGAAGCAAAGAACACCTGTGACCATTCATAACATCTCAAGCTGTTTATCATACCAGAAGTTTTCCGAGAGATGTCTATGCTGGGAAGGACATGGAGCGAGGCCTGGAGCTGCTTCCGGACCTTGAAGGGAACTCGGCAAGGCTCCTAGCTCACTGACTAGAGGAAGTGTGCTTGCCTCCAGCCTGGCATTCCAAGCTGCCTCTCAGGAGCCAGAGTCGCTCCGTTAACCCTTTAAGCAGGAGCCTGCATCTCAGTACTCTCACAGGAGTGTAGCTCAGAACTGAACTCCTGAGCTCAACTCCCAGGACCACACACACACAGTAAAAGAGAAAATTAAAGATGTGACTGAAATGGCCTCAAGAGATGGTGAAGACGGTGTCAAGGCAGATTCGAAAAGTTTAAGGAGAATATATCCTACAACTAAGCGGGAGGCCGTATTTGTAAAAAATGAATTGATAAAGCCCAGACACTTTCCAGGCCAAGTGTTGAAGGTGTGGTCTTGATTCTTTTTTTCTTACTGCTTATAGTAAAATGAGAATTCGTTGATGGAACAATTATAAAAGAAAAATAACCCAAGTTTGATCATTTGGCTGGTTCCCAGCCTGTCCAGATGGGAAATATATTAATTAAAGTTAGTCACTGTCAGGAAAACATGCCATAAAGTAAAAGCCAAGTATTTTGCTTTATATTCTTATATTTAATGCTGGAAAATATGAAAAGTTCAAAGTATTGTGTCACAGGAGACTGCGGGCATGATTTGCAAACCCCCTTAGTCAAAATAAAGGGTTTCTATAAAAAAAAAATAAAACAGAAGAAAAGAAAAATCCATTCTCTCTCAAGCATGTTGGAGAAGGACACATAGAAAAGTGATTATTGAGAAACCTATGTGGGAGCCAGACTTGGTGGCTCACGCTTGGAAACCCAGTATTTGGGAGGCTGAGGCAGGAGGATCGCGGTTCGCAGACAGGCTCAGCTACTTAGTGAGTCCCTTTGCAACTCAGTAAAACCTTGTTTCAAAAATAAAGAATAGCCAGGCCTGGTGGCACATGCTTGTAATCCCCGCACTTGGGAGGTAGAGACAGGAAGATTGTGCAGGTTCGAAGCCAGCCATGCTGGCTTAAGAGACCCTGTTTCCCAGTTAAAATATAAAAAAATTAGGTCTGGGAGTGTAGCCCGGAGGTAGAAGGGCTTCCAGGAACCCCAGTACCACCAAAAGAAAAAAAAGACTAAAAAAATAGAGCTGGGGGTATAGCTTGGAGGTAGAATGCCCCTGGGTTTCATCTTCAGTACCGCAAAAACAAAAAACAAAACAAAACACAAAAACAGAAATACATGTGGATGAGCCTTCTGTCTAATGGAGTAAGTACTGTGACATATAAGGAGACCCAGGCAGTTCTTAAGAATTGCCTATCAGCACTGAGCATGGTGGTGCACATTTGTAATCCCAGTACTTGGGAGGCTAAATCAGGAAAATCACAGATTCAGGACTAGCCTCGGCTACTTAGTGAGGCCTTTTGCAGCTTACTGAAACAGTGTTTCAAAATAAAAAATAAAAAATGAGGCTGGGGAGTGTAGCTCAGAGGTAGAATGTCCCTGATGCTGACCCCTAGTAGCGCACACACACACAAAACATGTATGTATGTATGTGTTTGTGTGTATGTATGCACATATGTACATATGTACACACATATACATGTATAGTATATATACATATATATAGTATACATGTATACTAGTATATATACTATGCACATGCATATATACATACACATGTATATAAAACATAAAATATATAGGAACATATAAAATAAATAAACATGCTATATATACATATTTATATATACATATACACCTACACATATACATACATACATATCTATATTAGCAGAAACACAGCCAGCTTGGACTAAGTAGTAATGAGAGAAGGCTACTGGACTTCTATTATTTTAATGGCTACTAAAAATACTTGCAAATTTGTGCTGTTTTATCATAAAATAACCATAAATATTCACATGGTTTAATGTTTATGCTTTTGTACCATGTGATGCCTAGCAGTCAATTTATCATTTCTTTGTTGAATCGTCCACCTGCTAGCCAATGCCTCTGCATAACCTTTCAGCCCTGACCACAAGCAACTACGAAGGCATATTTGGCAGCCCCTGGGGTCACGTTCCTCTGCTCACTTAACACTGGGTGCACAGCCACAGCTGGGAAGTTTCTGAAGGCGCTTGGAGTCATGGGTTCTGGCTGTCCCTGTGTTCCATGTTCTTAGGTATATCTGTATTTCTAGCCAAGCAACTCCATTTAGAAGACTCATTACTAAAGGGCTTTAGCAGAGACTTTTCTCAGAAACTTTTGGAAAGATCTCAGCCTCTTGTGAGATAAGGAAACTTGAAGACAAGTTTCATCTATTCTGTACTTTTTCATTCCTAGCAATTTCCATTCTCCTTCCTCTTGGACCCAGGTCCAAAAAATTGAAGAAACGTTTTGTGCAGTGCTACCTCCCCAATGAGACTACTCCTTGAATCTGTGCTGATCAATCTGACCTTCAAGAGTGCTGGATCATAAAGATGAATGCGGGAGTCAGTAAGTTTATTACTAATATTATGTTGACTTACTGCCTTTTTGTTGTTGTTTTTATTGAGATTTGAACACAGGGGTAATATACCTCTAAGCCATACCCCCAGCTTTTTTTATTATTTTTATTTTGAAACAGGGTCTTTCTACATTGTTGAGAGTCTCCCTAAGTTGTTGATGCTGTCATCAAACCTACAATCCTCCTGCTTTAGCTTCTCAAATACTGGGACTACAGGCATGCGCCACTACCCTCAGTGGTTTATTGTCTTAATTAGCTATTCTGATGTCTGTCAGCTCAACTTTGGGCAGCACAACCCAATTCTGAACACTTAGATTTCCTATAAAATAGACATGTAATGACTCAAAGAATACCTTAACAATTTTCCAAAGAACATAAATTTTATGAGCCATATTTTCTATCCATAAATGGTAAAAACACAAACTAAAAAGATAATATAAGCTAATTAACATATTATAAAACTACCATCCAATTGATATAACATTATAATTAAATATGGCAATAGTTATCACATGCCTCGGCAATATACTTGTTGAATCCATAATTACACTTCCATATATTTTTCCTAATGAACATATAATAAAAATCACATATTCAGAATTTCACCCATATTTAGGTATAGTTATGCTCAATGCAAAAGTGACAAGTACTTAGACAAAGTTTTGAGAAAAAGGAAGAAAAAAAGTCTAGATTTACAGGTTTCACCCCAAGAGCAAGAGGGTTCTTTTTGCCAAGGTTAACTGACATAAGCAAAAACCAAAATGCACTAGCTATAAATGTGCCTTGAATAAGATCGATTGACTCCTTTGGTGGTTACACGATATTTTAGCAGACTATTTTCAAATAGTCTGAATCTTATAGGGAACCTGAACATACATGTTACTTTTCCATATTTTTGTTTCAATTATTTAATATATTCAAATAGTTTAATAGGTTAAACTATAATCCCGGATGATTATAACTTGTTATTTTTCAAACACTGAATTTTTTGCATCATCCTTACCCATATGTTCTTCTAAAACAAAAATGATTTATTGTGTGAATAAGTTTAATACTAATAGTGTTTGTCATTTTTATAAAAATCATATCAATTTATCTTAGTCATCATGCCCTTTGAATTTAATGCTGCTGTATAATCATTAAGTTCTTAAAAATAAGAGCATTGCTGGGCATGGTGGCGAATGCTTGTAATCCCAGAATTCAGGAGGCAGAGACAGAAGGTTCCCAGACAGCCTCAGCTACTTAGTGAGGCCCTCTCTTCGCAACTCAGTGAGACCCTGTTTCAAAAATAAAAAGCAGTAAAAATAAGGGCAGGAGGTGTAGCTCAAAAGTAGAATGCCCCTGGGTTCCATCCCCCATACTGCAAATTAATAATAATAATAATAATAATAATAATAATAATAATAATAATGGCATTATCTGGAATCAGTCTATACAAGTATAAAATATGTGTTGCTTAGAAAATATTGAAGTCTGTTTTGTGAACAAATTCTGCATGCAGACATGAACTATGAAGAAAAATATAGATAATAACTTTCATTATAATTTGGTAAAACCACTGAGATAAGAAATAAGTTTCTTCAGAATGTAAAAAATAAAACTTGAAGAGGTGTAGACACGTGTGTATATTTACTCATGTGTGTTTAACTCTTGTCTCAATACAGGAAAAAATTTACACTAATAATTCTGGTCAGCTGGGCAAGGATGTTCAGAAAGAGCAGATGGAAGTTCTGAACAATCTATTTGATGACTAAATTTGTCTTAATCCTTCATTCTGAATTAAAGTGGTGCAAAAAACTTTTCTGATTGTAAAATGACCGAATGTTTGGATGTTCTATTGAGACCATTCCATTTAAGAAAAGTTGATGAATGCATTTTCATTCCTATGATAGACAAAGTGAAAGGTGTTATGTGTTTTAGATAAGGAGGTTCTATTAGCAGTCTTAAAAAGGAGCTCACAATTAGTGCCAGCTAAGGACAATCCAAAATGTAGCTAATAATGTGACGAGTGTTTATGAATAAGGTACTCTGGGAGCACAGAAGCAGCAGCAATTAATTCTGCTAGAAGTGCAAAGGACTATTTTATAAATAAGGTGATAAATCAATTGCTAATGAATGGATTTTTACCATCAAGGTGAGGGAAAACATTCTAAACAAACAAAGAAAATCAAAGTAAATATCACAATACCTCTGTCAGGTACTTAACACCATTTTGCAGATAAATTTTTTGAGGTTCAAAGTTCTTATACGAATTCCTCTTCTGAGTTAAGAGTTTGAAATGAGATTGTAATGTAAAGTATTAAATCTCATTTGTGATCTTCCTGTCTCTTTCTTACATTGTTTCAGTAATAATTACAAATTCCGAATGGCAATAGATACACAAATTTGAAGATGGATTCCATATACATTTATTTTCATGAAAGTATCATGGCTGTACAAGCAAAGCAATATTACAGAACTTTGCTGTGGATAGAAAAGCGAAAAATATCTGGGTCCGGAAGATGACAGTGTTCCAGACTGAGGAGGTGGGAAAGACAGGGACTCAAGGCCACAGGAGAAAGAAATCTTGATAACATACAAATGTTGAAGCAACCGAGAATGAAGCAATAGAGAATCCCAAAAGATGTATGTCAAAAGATTGAAATAGTAATGCAACCCCTGCTCCCATGCAAAAAAATAATCCACTAAATTTTAGCAAATATTTAAGCAAACACTAATTCCTTTGATATACAACATATAATAGGAAGGGCCATACCTAACACGCTCTATGAGGCCAACACTAGCTTGACAATAATTGAGCCAAAGTGTGACAAGAAAACCACACAGCAATATTCTTATGTACCTATCTGAAAATATAGTTAGTGAAACACCAAAAAAAACAAATTTAACAAAAATATTAAAAAAGTTGATACAACATGACCAAGTATAATTTTTACCCAAGATGCAAGAGCAGTCCAATGTAAGAATTTAAATCAATGTGGCACACTACATTTATAACAAAGGTAAAAATGAACAAACGATAATAACGTATATTGAAAAAACTCCAGAATGGACTGTTTAATGATTAAAAAACTGAAAACGGTCATAATCTTCATCAATATATAAGGCCCTCCATAAAAAGTCCACAACAAAGATCACACTTAATGATGTAATACTAAAATCTTTCAACTCATTATCAAGAATAAGACAAAGCTGCTCAAATTCACCAGTTATTTGACAGCATACTAAAAGATGTAAAAAGGACCAGACAAGAAAATAAAACAAATGGCACATACAATTGACAAAAACATTTAATTGAGCTCTGTTAATAGATAAATCCTCTCAATTTCTCTTTCTCTCTTTCTCTTTTTCTCTTTCTCCCCATTTGTGTGTGTTTGTGTGTGCATATGTATGTGTATGTGTGTGTATTGTGTGTTCTAAAGAACTGGCCCAAAAGCTAAAAGCATACACTAAAATTGCAAGGTAAAAAAATCAACATGAAATAATCACCTGTTTTCAAATACTTACAATTAAAAATCAAGAAATTTAAGAAAGCAATTCATTTAAATAATATTAAATTTTATGAAATACCTAGGAATAGCCGGGCGTGGGGCCACATGCTTGTAATCCCAGCATTTGGGAGGCTGAGACCAGAGGATCACAGTTTGTGGACAGCCTCAGCTACATAGTAAGGCCCTTTGTAAATTAGTGAGGCTCTGTTTAAGTAAAGAATAAAAAAATACCGCAGGGGATGTAGCTTGGAGGTTCCACCCCGAGACCCACAAACAAAACAAAACAAAATAAAACAAAACATACCTAGGAATAAATCTAATCAAGTAGGTTGAAAGATGTATACACAGAAACTACAATATTGCCTAATAAAAAAACTAGGGCAGTTAGTGTAGCTCAGAAGTAGAATTACCCTCAGTTCCATTCCCAGTACCACAAAAATATATTAGATAAAAATTATATTTTTGTCATACTGGGAATGGAACTGAGGAAGCTGAGGCTGTCCTCAAACTAATCCTCCTGTCTCAGGCTCCTAAATACTGTAGTTACAAGCATGTTCCACTTGCCAAAGCAATTCTCAGCAATAGAATCCAGCAAGAGGCTTCATAATCCCTGACTTAAAATTATATTACAGAATTATAGTCATTTAAACAGCATGATATTGGCACAAAAACAGGCACATAGACCAATGGAACATAAGAGAAGACGCAGAAACAAATTCACACACTTATAACCAATTGATCAACAGAAACATCAAATACATATGCTGAAGAAAAGACAGCCTTTTCAACAAATGGTGTTGGAAAAACGGCCTATCATATAGAGAAATGTAACTAAATTCTTACCTCTCACCATGCCCAGAAATCTACTTCATATGGATCAAAGACCTGTAAGTAAGATCAGAGTCTATGAAGCTATTAGAGGAGGGCACAGGTTCAACACTCCAACATAAGTCACAGGTAGAAAATCTCTCCTAAAGCTTTCCCCCAAGCTAAGAATCTTCTCCCCAAAGCTCAGGAAATTAAAACAAGAATTGGTAAGTAGGATGACCTCAAACTAAGAAGTTTCTGCTAATCAAAGAAAATCATCAAGAGTCTGAAGAGAAAGCCTGCAGAATGAGAGATCTTTAGCAGCTATCCCATTGACAGGGCTAATATTCAGAATATACAAAGAAGTTAATTGCATTATAAATAATGTTTCTGTATGTAGACAATGCACAAACCACACATATACAGCTCAGAGAATTATCACTAATATCACTTTCTCAGTCATGAAGTTCCACATTATCAGTATCACACAATTCCACTACTTCCTAGAACCCCCATGAAAAGAAGAAATTAGAAATGCCTTATCTTTGGATTCACATTCAAACACTCAGATTCTAAGATAAAGGCAGCTGAAAACTAAAAGAATGAAGCACTAACTTTTAGACATTGCTTTCATCTTACTGTTTTAAATTTTCTTGCTTTCATCTTACTGCTTATAAAAGGAAAACATAAGCTGGGCAGGAGGCACATGTGTATAATCTCAGTACTTGGGAGGTTGAGACCGGAGGATAAGTTCTAGGCCAGCCTCACCAACATGACAAAACCTGTGTTAATTTAGGGAGACCCTGTTTCAAAATTAAAAAATAAGGTATTGGGGTGTAGGTCAGAGATAGAACACCCTGAGTTCAATCCCCACTACACACAGGTAAGTAAATAAATAAATGGAAGGTAGAATTTCAATTAAAGTTTGTTTAGTAAGTTAACTAATACATTTCTACATAGACTTTCTATACATTAAAAAATCAATGCATGACAATCCATATATTAGAATGGTGTTGGTACAAATGAAGCACAGAATCTATTTTAAATAATGAATGTAACATATGATGGGGCAAACACAACCTGAAATTTTGCTTCAAAGAGAGTCAAACTGTGTATGCTAATAAAATAAATTTCAAATTATGTAACATTTTAAAAAATTAAGTAAAAATAAAGCATTTAAATCTCAAAGTAGTTCTCACATTCAGTTAAATTTTTATTCAGATTAAATTACCTTTCCTTACTTTCAATTTAAATAGTAGTTAATTAATATGTTCTTACTGAAATTAAGAGAAAAGTAAATTTGGGAACTGACATACTAAATGTGAGGATAAGTATCTTGAAAAAAAACAATAAAATTCTTGGTGACAATGACATTACGCATTAAATTTATAGTAGCTGGTTAAACAATACACATCCTCCTCCATACTTCTATGTTTTTCTCTAGGATCATTTTTATAGACTTTATTATTCATGGTAGAATTGTAAAGAGGCAACTCAAGTATGTTTTGGAACACTGAGTGCACCTTTAAGAAAGGTTCTATTTTTAAGATTTCTCCAAATAATAGATTAGTTAAATATCTCAGAAACAGTAATTTTCTTTAGCTTACAGATAGGTTTTCACCATGGGCAATTCCAAAATAGAATGTTTTTTTCCCAAAAAGGGAACCACCCACAGAGCATGTTAACCTTTTAAAGATATAATCAAGATAAAACCTTATATATAAGAAACACGTATTTTAAACCATGTATTTTAAATCATGTATTTTAAACCATACCTTTTTTCATCCTGTTTCAAAATTGCTTTTTTTTTCTCCTTAAGCTAGTTTATCTTAGTGATCATTGGCTTTTCTCATGTTTCAAAATATTAAATCGTATACTGTTTTTCAATGGTTAGAGGACATACTAGCAGACAACCTAATGTAACCTGTCAGTGATCATAAGATAACATCACTTCAAAGACATCAGTCCTTATACTTTCTGGTATGCTTTAAGTGGACAAAAAGAGAAAAATAGATTTGATTTTCATCTATAAAAACCTATCCTTTGTCTGACCTTCTAGCTTAGTAATTTCATTATTGACTATTAGTATTTTAATCTATAAGAAGAATCAACTTATGATTCATCCCTTGAAGTTTCTAACAGGATATGCATGCATTTTTATTTTCTATTTTCTTTCTTTTATTCTGTTGGGGAGGATTGGCAGTACTAGGGATTGAACCCCGGGGCAGTCTCCACTGAGCAACAACCCCACTCCTATTTTTTTAAGGTTTTATTTTGAAACAGAGTCTCACTAAGATGTCACACTGTACTACCCTCGAACCTAGGCTCCTCCTGTCTCAGCTTCCCAAATACTGATATATAGGTGTGATCCATTGCAACCAATACATTTTTATTTTCCAATGTCACAATTTATCACCATTATTACTGGTTTAATATTTAATTTTATATTAATCTCTACTCAATATGATCATCCTATATATTTTTGTATAACCTCTAGATATTCTACTTCTGAGCTACCTATGCCTTCAATCTTATTATATATTTATTTTGAAACTGGGTCTCACTAAGTTGCTGAGGGCCTTGATGAAGTGCTCAGACTGGACTAGAAACTGCAATCCTTCTGCCTCAGCCTTCCAAGTACTGGGATTATAGGAGTGCACTACCATGCCCAACATGTTCTCTTATATAGAGAGTATCATAACTATTTTCTAAAAGAAAAATTGTTCAGTAGAGAGTGCTTAAAAACAAACATTAAAATAATTTATGATCTCATTGTCTAAAACAAGAATAGCTCAATTTTATGTATATATAAATCTATTCCCATTATATGAATTAGTCTATAGATGTATTTAATATTGTGTGTTGTACATGTATATTCTACATCCAGTGCATTGACTTTAAATACATACAAAATTATAAATATCATGTATATTTATACACACACACATATACATATATATATATATATATAGAAAAACATGGTTGTAAATGATAAGATACTCCATTAATTGACAATGTTTTCACTTTTTATTTAAAAGGGAACATTTAAAATTAACAAAATTCTTTACATAAAAATATTACACATCACTTAATTTTATGAAAGGAAATTAACTTTCATAAACATTTCTCAATTGCTTTGGTAGGTCTTCTGCAAGAAACTTTTTGCATATCAATTATTGAGAAAACATTTAAATTTTCTAGATGTGAAATTATTGGTTCCAAATTTGTGTGAAATTATAAAGCATATGATTTGCCCTTGAAAGAAGAGAAGCAAAGAACAATGATCCTTACTATGAAGTTCAAAGTTGACGCTGAGATTTCTGACACAAACTAATTGTTAAGATGAGCATTGAATTAAATAATAGGCTACAATACTGTCATCTCTATCACCATCAAATTACAGTGTTATTATTCAATTTGTCAACAAATATAGAGAAATGTAATTATACTTAAGGTATGATTATTATTGTACCTGCATAATGACCTGGAAATTGATAAAGAAATATTTTAAAAATGAACCCATAATCAATATATAAAAGGCATATTAACAAAATAAAAATGTATGTAATCTCACTCATTTTTAATGAGTTAATTTATAAATAATTACAGTATTTTCTCTCTCCAACAAGCAAACGTTACATCCTTGTTAAGCTGAGTGAATGAACATAGGTTTGGAGCAACAAGTAATTTTTGACTCCAGGGTAATGGAATTGGATGTGGCCTCCTTGGAAGATATATGACAATAACTTGAGAGGTACAAGACCTCTTTAAAAATAAGTTACATATGCAGAGATAAATGATACAAACAGATCACATGTAGCTAAAGTTAGGTATCAGTATGTTAAAGGTATATTTTTTAATAGTTTACTATTTTTTGCACCAAACTGCCATTACCCTGATGTCCTAAAGGCAGCTGCTTTGTAGCCTAAACTAAATAAGATGAGAAACAGTGAAATGACCTAGGAGCATTCTACCTTTCTGGGATGTGAAAGAAGATGATAAGTTTTCCTAGAGTGACAACTTTGGAAAAAATTTGAGATTTCAGCAAACTGCTACTTTCTATACTTTCTCCACATGAAAGTTACCATCTTTCTCAAGATAAATTATAACACAACCTGCTGCCTGAGTCACAAATGAAGAGACAGTTTCTGTCCTCTCAGCTGCTGTGATGACTGTGGCGTAGCACTGAGTTAGGAATATACTTGAACTGACATTTCAGAAGGGTTCAAGTTTCCCAGAAGACAGACACTGAGTCAATAATTCCCTGGAATTCTGAGATGACATTTACAGAAAAATAGGCTATTGCCAACCCCAAAGCGAGAGATTTTTAAGTTGCCGTTTAGAGATAACAAAGCCCATGGCAAACATACTGCAGAGAAAGATCCTTGGCAATAGGAGATAGGGAACCATTGAAAGAACCCAGAATTATATAAGTAAAAGAACTGACATTGAATTCAGCCACACCCAGATGTATTCAGCATTAGATTAAAAATTTACTAAATCAAAAATTTTGCATTTTGTTGTTACCTGTCAAATAAGATTTGTTATTATTGATATTTCCTCCTTAACCCACTGCCCAAATTCACAAGAGAGACCAACTTATCTTGTTAACAACTTTGCCACAGGTTTCCAAGCTGAGGCAGGCTCAAAAAGAAAGGATAAGCAATGAAAACCCATTACATTAACATGACATTTATTAGGATGTCTTACCATCGATGTCTGGAGGACATTTTTATTACTTGAGCCTGTTTGAGAATCTGCAGGGCCTGTACATGTGTTTACATAGCATGGAGGAATTATGAACTCACAAAGCAAACTCAAAGGGGAAATCATTAAAAAGAATGAAGGTAAGTTGATTTAGTAAGCTGGATTGAACCTTTACAAGGATTTTCACTGCAACACTGTTAATATTAATAAGAGTTACCTTTAAACCTTGATTGTTCTCCTGCAGAAAAATGGCAAAAATAGCATGGACTTAAAGTGGGATATCGTGAATCCCTCAGAAAAGATGGTAGATTTTGCTTGTGAAAATATATATAACTCAAAACCACATTAAATGTCAAATGCTACAGACATTAAGAAAATAGTTAATTATGTGACCTTCATTCTGTGTGGTTTTTTCCAAACTAAGTATTTTTTGAGATTCCCAGTACAGATTTATTAACTTTTAACTTTAAATTATTAAAGATAATGTATTAGTTTAAACTAGTGTATTAGTTTAATATCTTTAACAGGTTAATTTGCTTTGTTATGGGTAATTTTGATTTTATAGCTTTCAGTGAAGCTTTTCCATGTTATCTTGTATTAAGAAATAACTTCAATATCTTAGGTATTTATAATAACACTTTAAATTTTTGTTCCTCTGACATATCTTTATGGCTCACTTTATTTTTTTTTTATTGGTGCATTGTAATCATATATCATATTGGAATACAAGACTTGAGAGGATATACAAGCACACATCATCCAATTAGCCCTCATCCAGCCCCCATCCCATTCCCTCCCCCTCCCTCAATCCCATGCTTGTTTGGTGATTAACTTTGATACATTTGTTTATATACCTCCTGCTTTTTAAAGAGGCTCCATCCTCCCCTATTCCATACGCTCTGATTGGTCACCTTAGTTGCTTCACTATAGGGCCCTTTCTATAGCTCGACCTCTTCCTGTTGCCCCTTTCCTCCTAGTTTTTGCTGATTAGGGGAAGCATCTGATTTTTATTTTCTGCGATATTTCTCTGCACATGCCGTGTTGTAAGTACCGATCCCACTCTTGAAGGCCCCAGTAGTAGCCTGGCTACCCAGTGGACTGATCCAGACCTCGCTGGCCCAAGCAGTGGCCTTGTCTCATGGGAGGCCCTGATTCTGGTCTCGCTGGCCTGGACACCAGCCTAACACCTCAGCAGGCTCCAATGCCGACCTCGCTGGCCCCAGCACCAGTCTAACCCCTCGGCAGGCTCCGGTCCCAGCCTTGGAGGCCTCAGTAGCGGCCTTGCCTCACGAAAGGCTCCGATGCCACCCATTGGCCCCAGTATCGGCCTGACCACTCCGCAGGCTCTTATCCTGACCTCGGAGGCCTGAGTAGCGGCCTTGCCTCATGGCAGGCTCCGATGCCAGCCACTGGCCCCAGTACCGGCCTAACCCCTAGGCAGGCTCCGATCCCGGCCTCGGAGACCCAAGCACCAGCCTTGCTTCACAGCAGACTCCGATGTCGACCATTGGCCCCGGCACCGGCCTAACCCCTCAGCAGGCTCTTATCCTGGCCTTGGAGGCTCCAGCACCGGCCTTGCCTCAAGGCAGGCTCCCATCCCAGCTTTGCTGTGTCCATCACGGGCCTCACCCCTCGGCAGGCTCCAATCAGAGCACCCTCATCGCCCAACCAATTGGCCCACGTTCTCGAGGGTGTGTGGTGGTAGCATTCTGCCTCTGGGGATATTATTTCAAAGGTTCTAGGTGTAATGCATCAGTTCTCTGCCTCTCCTGAGTACTGGCCACTGCCAATGCCACTGCCTCCACCATTTCAAATCTTTCCCAAGCTCTTTTTCCATTCTGAATGTTGTCCAGTGTTCCTAAGCATGCGTGACAGTAGCATTCAACATTTTGTGTAATTTCTCCAAAAAAATAAGGTTGGTAGGATCTGATTTCTACTTCTCCTGAATACAAGTCTCCACCACCATCGCGAAGACTGCTTTCAACACCACCTTTCTCCTTGGTCTCCGCTAAAGTCTCTCCTTACAGGTGTTGTCCTAGATTCTTAACAATATAGAGAAAAACAGCAGTCCTCCTTCATGGGGAATTTTTCCATAAGTTCCAGTGCATTTGAATAAGTTTTGTCTGCATCTCCAGTATCCTGGCATGCGCCATGGCCTTCTTAACCCCTCTCTGATATTATTTTTTTTTCTTTTTCTTTTCCTTTTTTTTTTTCAATAATAGAAAACAGTATGTGTGGTTTGAGGAGGTAGTGTGGGATCAGGCGTTCAGTAGTACTGTGACCCGGCCCAGTTTTCCCAAGGGTCAAGCGTGCTCTGCATTACTCTGCCCGGGGCCCAGAGTCCCGCGACCCGGGCCCTGACTGGCATGCTCCGCGCGACCCCTGCCCGGGATCCAGGGTCTTACGCGCCAGGTTTCTCCAGGGGTCTCTGGCTCACTTTAAATCCCTTCTCACATATGTAAAATTACTGATGCCAATTTCAATATCCTATCTGGGGAAGGAGAGAATGGAGAGGGAACCAGGGGAAAGCCCACCAAATGCCTTGTGCATACATGTCACCATCATAATGAATTAGTTATGATGTGAGAGCATAAAAGTATATAGATAAGAGTATTAAATAATATTAAAAATGAAGGCCAATCAAAAGTAAAGAATGAGGTGGAACTGATGGCCTCATGGTCAATAAGAGCCCATAAGAATCTCAGAAATGGCAGGTATTTATCACCTGCTCAGACTTTCTTGGCCAAAACAATGTATTTATATTGCCAATCTTGATGTCTCTAACACAAAGAAATAAAAATCCTACTCATGGGAATGAAAGTAAATAATTTCATATATTGACAACAGTTTTACTACTTCAAAAGATTAAGACTATTTGTTTTTTCTTTCAATGAATGCCATTAAATAATATTTAACATTTTATAAGTATATTTTTAAAAAATAAAACAACCTCAGCTTTTCAATAGAAAACCATTTTTTTCATACAGGAGATTTTTAAACTTTTACTAGTGCAATATAATTATACATTAGAGTGAAATTCCAGGTGACACAAGCATGCATTCACACAGCTCTTGGTATACATTCTGCTCTAATCTCCTTCCTCACTCCCCATAGATGTTACTGAGATTGGTAGAAGTACTTTCATATATCTCACCACATTATTTGAACTAGTCCCTTCTTCAACCTTTCTTTTTTGTTCTCCCCACCTTTCACCACATGCCATTCCACTATTCTACTGGTCTCCCTCCTTACTTATCTGAAGTACGTCTTGTTTCTTATTTTCTTTTTGGTTTCCACATAGTGGGGAAAATATACGGCCTTTGACTTTCTTAACAATGAAAATTTATATATTCAACATCTAAACTTGAGTACTAAATTTTCACTTTAAAAGTTGATTCTTGGTTACTTTTTGGAGTCTAGAAATCCTTTTCTGGATTTCTCTTTAATTTTGAAACAGGGTCTTACTGCATTGTGCAGGGCTTCCCTAAGTAGCTGAGGCTGTCTGCGAACCGCGATCCTCTAGTCTCAGCTTCCCGAATGCTGGGATTACAAGCATGCACCACCACACCCAGATTTATTTCTAGCTCTTTTGGTAGAATATGCTTAGCTTTATTTTGGCTTAGTTTCTATAGCCCTCAGCTCATCGCTGGAGTTCTGGCAGAAATATTCTGATTTTTGCACTGGTTAACTCCCTGACTTCTTGGTGGCAGGATGGTTTGGAGCTTCCAAGTCCCTCCATCCTCCACCTTGTTGAAATCAGCATTAGGACCCTTTTTAAAATATACGACATCCTTATGAACCCTTGGGAAAGATACTATAATGTACTACTTGGGTCAGATTTTCAGGGCTTAGGCATTCATTGCTAGAGTTTCTGGGAGTACTGGCTCTATAATAGCTCACAGTGGAGTCTCTTCCTGGGACTGCCTGCCTGTGGCATTAAGGTACTGCCAAGCATGAGCTGTTCACTCTCACCAACAGCAGCCGACCTCCAGTGACTATTCTACATGGTGGTTCTAAGTTCAACCTAAAGCATCAACAAGGAATGATTTCAAAGGATTGTCTCGGTTTCAGAGCTCCTCATGGAATCAGCTGAAGCTCATCAGCTTTCTCTTTTCTCATTCCTGCTTTCACTGCTCTCTCGGACGTGCTGTTCCAGAGCATGCTTCAATAAACTCCCATATGCAGATTTATAATGGAGTCTTTCCCAGGGAAATATGAGTGTGAAGATATTCAGACACACTCCTGTCTTTACTAAAAGATCCCCATCTTGCTGTAAACATAAAATTTCTACAGAATTGTGATGTTTTGTAGGTGTCTGTGTGTGTATGTATGTGTGTGTGTATATAAATATATGTACATGCTTTGTTAGTATACGTATATGTTTACTTATGGTGGCTATTGCCCTTCATATGATACACTGGAAGATCTTTGATCTCTGATCATTCTAGAATATTTTGTAAGAGGACACTACCTCACTATATATATATATATATATATATATATATATATATATAGTGTGTGTGTGTGTGTGTGTGTGTGTGTGTGTGTGTGTGTTATTCAGGACCTCACACATGCTAGGTAAACACTGTAACACTGAGCTACATTCCAGCCCCCATATCTTTAATCCGTTGACTCTCATTAAATTGTGCAAAAAGACTTTTCAAAACACTCTAAATTCCACTCATCTTACTTCTCCCTTGAAAATTTCTAGTTGCTCAAAAGGGATTATTTTTCCTACATATAAAATCAATTCATATTTTAATGATACAAATCATCAGTGCTTTGATAAAGAGTACAGAGTCTTTGGAGGGACAAAATCAAATATAATTAGCAAGGTTTGATGATAAACAATAAGGTATATACCATTTTATTTTAATTTTTATAGATATTCCCTGTTTTATTAAAAATAAAACAAATGAAGAGGTAGATAAGGACCATATTTTCAACCTGTTTCATAGATGGTATTATAGTATTTTTTAACTTTTTGAAATAACTATAGAATTTATTAAAAAATATTTTCTTTATCACTATATTATGTATTCTTTTTAGCTATAAAATCCATGATGTTTAAATCCTAAAATCAGCTTTATGAGAATGATATTTACTTCTGAAATAATTTTAGAGACTACAAACATATAAATTTGTTCAAAATTATAAACAAGAAATCTGGCAAATGCAAATTGTAATTAGAATATCCATTTGAAATATACTTATTAATAATCTTAACACTGCATGCAGTTTTCAAATTTTCAAAGCTATAATTATATTAGCACTGTTTATGCTTTTGGTATTTAAAGTCTGAAATTGCAAGCAATAACCATAAAATAAAGTAATAAATAATGATAATAACTAATTACCACAGAAATAGAACAAAATCATAGTAATAATCACCATTTTTATTGACAGCAGCTCCTTTATAGCATTCTAAATGACTGGGTAATTCTATGAAGATTATTTTTATTACCAGCAAAACTTTTGATTCTACTCATTAAATACAGGAAACAGAAGGCTTGCCCCATTTACATGAGAATACTATAATTTTTTGTTTTTGATTTTTTAAACTAGCCAATGTGTCCATTCATATATTTTGTGACCTAGATGATAGACTATAGAAGATAAAGTAATAGAAACTCACTTCCAATCATTAAATTCAAAGTCCCCCAAACAAAAGCATTATTAAGGGAATGATTTTGTCTGTTAATAATTACAGAAGAATAATCAAAACATATGCACATTTATTTCTTATTATCTACCGATAAGAATGCATTTTTGAATTCTGGAAAACTAAAAGTTAAGAGGATTATAGAAATTTCCTAGAGGCTAGAAAAATATGAAATAAAACTGCTGGAAATATGATTCATGGAGAGCCCTACATGACCCCTAATGAACAGTTTCCTGTGAGCACAGAAAGATTAGGGGACTCTAATATTTAAAATGGATGAGAGCTAAATAATCATTCTAGGCAGACTGCATATTTAAATTTGAAAAGCAAAATAATAATATTTCTGTAAGAAAATAGAATAGAATGCCTTTATTAATTCAGAATTGGCAATGATTTCTTAAACAGAATATAAAAAATACTGTCATCTCACAATGACATTTTATAAAATGTGTTTTCATTGGTGCATTACAGTTTCACATCATAATGTAAACCATGTTGACAATGACATACAAGGACACAGCACTTAGTGAATCCCCATCACCCGCCTCCCCATTACAGAGTACTGAGATTGACATTGGTATATTCATATTTGGAAGCACAATTTACAATAGTCAAATTATTGAACCAACCCAGTGTCCATTAACAGATTAATGGATTACAAATTATGGGAAATACATGCAATGAAATTCTACACAGCAATAAAGAACAAACTTATATATAATTTGCAAGAATATCTGAGAACCTGGAGAATATTATGTAAGTGAGATTAGCCAATAGCAGAAAATGAAGGGTCTTATGTTTTCTCTAATATGTGCAAGCTGGGAAGTAACTGGGATATAAAAGAGATTCCAGATAACAGAGGAAAAACTTCAGTGGAGCCAGGGAGGAGTTTTAAGTGAAGGGGAGGAGTAAGACTGAAGTTCATTAATGGAAACAAAGGCGGAGTTTTAAGTTTGATAGACTAGAAGCAATTCTTTTCAAAGAACACATGACATAGTTGTGTTGGAGGTAAGTGTAAATTTTCTCTCCACGAAGAGTAATGGCTTAGTGACCATCTGGTAATATTGGAAAAACTATAAATTTTGTGTGGCTCAAAGATCATTTTCTATTTTGTATAAATATAAAATATGAATATAATATAATGTATGTGTCCTATAAAAACTTTTTGTAACATTCCAAAATATAAATAAATCATCTTTATCTTAGCCTGAAATATTCAATAAAATTCAACTGCAGAAATTGCATAGACTCTATATGCTGATTAGCATAACAGAAATATATAGTAAAATATATGTTTAGAATACATCACATTTACCGGAAAATTAATTACCAGACTATATTTTCAATAAGAGCTATAACATTATCACAAAAATCAGGCCTATTTCATTATAAAATTTTCCACGTAAGAGACTAAAATTAAGTGAAGGACTAATGGCCTCTGTTTTTGAAGAGAGTACCTGAAAATGTAAGCTTTAACATATGGCTGTTATATCCTTTTCAAATTAATCTTAAAATGTGTTTTAAAATTGTCAATTGTCACGTGATACTATAATGCACCAATAAATTGTAAAAATGAATTAAAAATAATCAACAGTGCTTTTACCATGCATTATAGGTATGCAGTAACACTTATGTCAGTCTTTTCTACTGTAGCATATACTGACAATAAAATGGGTTCACACCAATAGAGAATTGCATTTTTAAATATAGAATGCCTAAATCAAGAAAATACATAAAATACTTTATTAATAAAAAGAGAAACAAAATGTTAAGTGTATATAAGTACCAAATTCAAATGGCCAATAAATGCATGAAAAATGATCAACATCATGGCAATCAGAGAGATGCAAATTGAAACTACCCTGAGATTTAACCTAACTCCAACTAGAATGGCAATCATTCAAAACACAAACAACAACAAATGCTGGTGAGGATGTAAAGAAGTGGGAACTCTAGAAAACTGTTGGTGGGATTGCAACCACTTTGGAAAACAGTATGGAGCATCCTCAGAAGAATAAAAATGAATTTACCATTTAATCCAGCAATACCACTTCTGGTTATCTACCCCAAAAAAGGAAACCAAACTACCAAACTAATGGATGCATATCTATGTTCATATCTCCACAATTCACCATAGCCAAACTATGGAACCAGAGAAGATGTCCATCAACAGATGAATAGATTACAAAACTGTGGGATATGTACACAATGGAATTTTACTCAGTCATAAAGAAAAACACAATTACATTATTTACAGGGAAATGGATGGAACTGGAGGACATTATGTTAAGTGAGATTAGCCAGTCACCAAAAGTAAGAAATCAGATGCTTTCCCTAATATGCAAAAGCTAGGTAGAAATGGATCACAGGAGGAACTCTAGATGAAGAAGGAGATTCTATAGAGGAGCAAATAAGGAGACCTAACTGAGGGGATGGGAAGGGGGAAGAGGAAAACTCTCTAAAGCACATGATGCACTTAAACAAACATATCAAAGTCAATCACTAAAATCACTAAGCCAAACATGGAAAGGAGGAATGGAGAGGGAATGGAGTAGGGATTGGGTAAGGGCTAATTGGGTGATGTGTGCATGTATGTCTACACAAGTCTTTTATCCCATTAAGACGAATGACTACAATGCATCAAAAAAAAATAAAAAAGAAAGAAATGCGATGCAAGATCCTGGAATCTAAAAGCAGTGAGGCCCATGTACTAACCAGGGAGAATTCACAAGGAGACAACTGTGAAATTAGATTCATATTATAGATGCATGAAGTAGTTTTACTTGACAAAGTTCATTGTTCCATAAACCTTTAAATTTCATAATCATACTGTTTTTATGGTTGATATCTAAAAAATTTAAATATGCTCACATATGAGATGCACATAGTATTACTAATTTAGGACAGTGAATCATTAGCATCCTATAAATTTTATATTTTTTGATGATTTCTGTCTTGTATGTAAAATTTTGAAAATACATAATACATGTCTTTGAGGTAACTCTATTTTTCACTGTGAATAAATTCATGCTGATTCTGAGTCTGAACTTATAACAAAGGAATCAATATTTCACTTTATTTGCTGTATGGGAAGCTAAATACCTTTGTACCTTTCTTTATTCATCTCTTAATGACAACGATCCTGAAATATTTTTACTATGAAATCTCATTTTTATAATGCTTATATAGTGTTTGCAACATGGTACTAATGATGAACTTATTTGATAATAATCACTGTAAAACGTTATTATATGTAACTATTTTTACAAAGAGGTTTATCATCTAAAGTAGAACAGAGTTTTTGCTAAATAAGGTAAAATGAATTTAAAATATAGATCATGACTTTCAACTTTGGTACTATTAACAATGGGGATCAGATCATTTTTTTGTTCACTAGTGAATTATCCTGTTCTTTTGAGGAGATTTAACAGCTTCCTGACCTCTACTCACTGCCAGTAGTAGTTTTGACATCTGAAAATACTTCTGCACATAACCAAATGTCTCCTGGAGAGCAAAATACACCATGATTGAGAACCACTGATATAGGTGATTCACAGTTATTGAAAATTGCTGTACTGTCAATAACCCAGAAGAGAGTAAAATCAAAATTTGTTCAAATTGTAGGTGGAAACATTTATTTATCATTGTTCTTAATCCTATGTTGCCTAAGGTTGAAAACTGAATACAAAAAAAAAAATTTTAATAGGATGTAAGCTATAAGGCTTACTTTTAATTCTATATTGTAGCTTAATTTAGTTTATATATCAAATTGCTAATAGTTTCATTACTTTATTCCTTTTAGTGTTAAAGTATTTTGATTTTTGTTCTTTGCTAACATTTCCAGTGACTACTCATTTTTAAGTAAGCCTAAGATTTTTTTATTAAAAAATTTTCAGAAAGCCTCTTTTTAAGTGAATCCTCTTTTAAGTAAGCCTAAAATTTTTCTGTTACTGCTTTAACCATATAATTATCCCTTAGTTTTAAATACTATTTTATTATTGTGTTTATCTACATATAATTGATAACTTTACTCAATTTACATACTCATAATTTTAAGCTTTACTTGTAATTTCCAACAAATTATGATAACTTGCTATACATATTTTAATATATTATATATTATAATGTTCTATGTGTGCTTAAAATGTATTTTCTGTAATTTCTTGGTAGATTATTCTATAAACATTTATTTATTGTCCAAATCATTTTACTTAAATAATAATCGTATAATTCATCAGGAAAATATAACTAAAGCCCCAATGAAATACCAATACCCACTACTTTTATTGGTGTATCATAATCTTATGTCATAAGGTAGTTCATCATGAAAATTACTTCCATGGTACAATCAGTTAGTATGCAGTACTTATAAGTACACACTTATTAGAAGGTCACAAGTTACAAGATTTATTGTTGACCAGGACATGTAAAAACTGGGACTCTCATACAATATTGGGGAAAATTTTATAGAGTCCATCTAGTTTAGGTATGTCTATATGAGACTTTTTTCATGTATTAGTACCTAGTGTGTAATATATCACCAAAAATTGATTTATAACACTATTGACCACACTGCATCGTTAACACAATTTAGTATTTTGGGAGAGGCAGTACTCATTTAAGTCAATCAGGGGCTGGGTGATTTCTGAAGGCAACGTTCAGATGTTTAGTGTTTAGGTATACTGGCTGATCTAGGAGAACTGAGGACTATATTATTTTTCTCATATAGTTGATCTATAATAACTTTAAATAGCATTTTTAACATTCAGCTTTTATAATTATAACAAAATGTTAACTTCTCTGGAATACTAAGAATAAAACTTTTATTTTCAGACATCTGACTACTATCCTTTAGTATACAAATAGTGTCACCTCTCTGTCTTCCTTGTATTGAGAGCCTGCTTTTTCATTTCCCACGTCTATATCATTATCTGTTATAAAATAACTCAATTAGTCTTAAGCTCAATACTTTATTTCGGGTTCTGTCCCAATTTTTGAGTTCTTCATTTAAAATATATTTTTTACTCTTGTTATTCCCATGTGATTTTTCATAATCACAAATTCTAACTTTATGCCCTCAATAGCTTCTTTCTATTTAGTCTACTCAGCCTATGTCTTCATTTTAACAGTAGATGTAGTCCTCAATTCCTCAATTATCTAAGTATTTTCCCATTAACGCATTTCTTCTGATGATATCAGCCACTTTGGCACTTAATATATATCTGTGGAGAATGGTGCATTCCAGGTCTCTCCTTGTACACTTATGGTAATTTTTTTAATGGTACTGGGGCTCCTGGAAGCCCTTCTACCTCCGGGCTACACTCCAAGGGCTATTTTATGCTTTTTATGTTTGGAAACAGGGTCTCTTAAGCCAGCACTGCTGGCTTCGAACCTGCGCGATCCTATCTCCACCTCCCAAGCGTGGGGATTACAAGTGTGCACCACCACGCCCGGCCACTTATGGTAAATTTAAGGTGATATATGCCCTTAAGCAGACAGCTTCACTTTACAGCCTGGGACTGACCACCTTCATCTGCTGCACACCATGTTCTGCCTTGAGGTACCCTGAGCATGGGCACCGATTACCTAATTATGTTTTAATATATTTTTCTCATCATATATAGCTTGTAGAAAAAAAGAAATTTCTGATCAGATAATGTTCTATTAATATATCTATTTTGCAATATTAATATCTGAAAGTCCTCCATGTTGCACCGCCACCCCTTTGACACAAGAAAATGGAGGAATTTTTTTCCCCTCCATGGGTAACTCTCACCTTAGTATCATATTCACATACTTTCTGTGGACGTTGTGGCATCTCTACTTATGAGTTAAGAACAAGAGTCTGCTAGAAATTCCAATTCTATTTTCTTGACAATTGTTTATAATGAACATCATAGACTATTTTAAATTGCATGCTGACTGTGACTTCACAGTCTAATAGAATGAAAGATGCCAGGATAGCACTTTGCTAACAGTATATTTGATTTCCAATTTAACTAGGTATGATTCTCAAACTTTACTATACATCATTACTTCACAGAGGCTAGTCTAAAACACATGATTGAAGCCTTATCACCAAGGTTTCTCATTCTACACTTGGTGGAATATAACCTAGGAATTTGTATTCTCAACAATTTTTCAGATAACGATGCTGCTGGGTTTTTTTTATTTTTTTTTATTTTTTTTGCAGTACTGGTGATGGAACCCAATGGAATTCTACCTCTGAGCTGTACCCCCAGACATATTTTTTTATTCTGTATTTTGAAACAGGGTCTGAGTTGCAAAGGGCCTCACACTAAATAGCTGAGGCTGGCCTTGAACCACTGTCTTCCTATCTCAACCTCCCAATTCTGGGATTACAAGCGTGAGTAGCCAAGTTCTGCTTACTGCTGTTTTTTCATTGCTATAAAATAATTAAATCTGACTTTGGCCATTTACATTAGCCCAAAAGAAAGATGGCTTTATTCAAGGCGAGGTTTACTTATTATTACACAAGTAAATGACTTCAAAAAATGCAGAAGCTAGGGAGAAAAAGATTAGTAAAAAGAACTCTAGATGAAGGAGGGGAAACCATAGATGAGTAGATAAGGAGGCCTAACTGGGGTTGATGGGAAGGGTAAGAGGAAAATTCCCTAATGTACATGATGACATTCATAAACATAGCAAAGTCAATTACTAAGACAAACATGAGAAGGAAGGAGAGGGTAGGAAATAGGGTGTGATTTAGGGAAGGGCTTAATGAGTGAGGTGTTTCATGCATCTTGCAATAAATGAGAGATGTGTTTCACCATCTTGTACTTCATTAAGACGTATGACTACAATGCACCAATAAAAAAAAAAAACTTAAAAAATGTTTAATCGTATAAAATATTTTACTTTTTTAAATTTTTAAATGTTGTTGGTAAAACCGGTTAACTATACTCCAAAAAAATTGAAATAAACTCCACTTTCTCACCCTGCACAAGAGTTAATTCAAGATAGATCAAAGACTTGGAAATTAAGACCAGAAATCTTGAGGCTCCTTGAAGAGGTCCAACACTGCAATACATAGGCACAGGTAAAATCTTTATTGACAAGATACCAAATACACAAGAAATTAAAAGGAGGATCAATACGTGGGATTGCATTAAACTGAAGAGCTTCTGTACAGCAAAGGAAACAATCAAGATTCTCAACCAAGAGCCAACAGAATGAAAGAAGATTTTTGCCACCTACTACTCTGTGGACAATTTTTTTATATCTGCTTGCAAAAATACTACCACCACCACCAACAACAACAACAACAACAAAACTCAAACAGTTTATGCAGAGAATTTGGTTAATATTAACAGCTGGACATTATTTTTTCATTCCTTCCAAATGATCCAGTCTCCCCGATCCTCCATTCTACTCTATTTGGAAGAGGTTAGTAGATCAAATATGCACTATTTATTTGGCATCCTTTCTCATCTCTATTAGTCATGTTTTCTAGAGAAACTGCACATATAGTATGTATATCATCTATCTGGAAAGATTTTTTGTAACTGGTTCATTTGATTGTAGGGGCTTGTAAAGTCAAAAACAGAAAGGCTAGTATTTTAATTAGCATTTTTGACACAACAACCAAAATACCTAACCAGCATAAATTAGAGATAGAAAGGTTTATTTGGGCTTATAGTTTTAGAGCCTCCAAGGCTGAAACAGCATCCCAGCTTGAAGCAGAAAGAATGACAGGGAATAGCAAGAAAAGATACAGACCCTGAAGCCCATCCTTGGTGATCTAACCATGCCCCATCTCTGATCCTTGCTGCTCTGGGGACATGCTTTTACCATATGGATTTTGGGGGGGAGGAAGGGCATTCTATATTCAAATCATAATAGCTGTCCAAAAGCTTCTCCCAAGGATTGGTGTCCTCTCTAGTCAAAGGCCGTCTACCTGCAGAATTCCCTCCTCCTAGAGGAACTTACCTTTTTTTTTTTTATCGCTATCAGTGGATTAGATGGATCCTAAGCCCCTTATGAAGGGTAACGTTCATTACTCAAGGTCGACATATTTAAATATTAATTGCATCATCAAAAATACCTTCACAGAAACATCTAGACCAGTGGTTGCCTCAAACTCTAACATGCCTTACTTGATACACAAATGACTTCCTCTCTATGCCCTCTGACATCTGGTTGGGTTCATTTAATGGTAAGTTTTAGCAAATATGAAGGAGGAAGAAGCAAAGGACCAGGGAAATTTGCCCCTTGGTTTCCTACTGGATGTGATGCTCCAGACTTCAAGGTTCCTATCAAAGAAACCCTTTACACTTGACACCTTTGTTCAGTTCCAATTCACTTCTTTTTCTCTCACTCATTCCCACAGAGAAGGATAACAGACTCCCCTTCTTCCCCTCACCTCTTATTAGCTTCTTCATGGTGCACTGTTCTTTAGTTTGTTGCTAAATGTCCCTTTGAGGTTTGAAAACAGTCCCTTCGCTGAAACCTCTTCCATTATCCCAAAGTACCTGCCCTCTTTTTCCTGCCATAAATGGACCGACTATGGGTTTAGAAATTACCAGATCACTCCTATGTATAACCACAGTTTCTAAAGGAAAGCCAAAGACATTTCACCCACTGTGTAACAATTCCTTTCACCCTTAGAGCATTCAGCTGCTCAGTATAATTTCCAGTTTCACTTCAGAACACTCTTTGTTTGCAGGGATATCATCCCCCAATCCTCAATTGGCTGTTAACCTCGTGAAACAGGCTTGATCTTTGGAAGTTCAGCCTGTACAGAAATTGAGTTGAATAATACTATAAAAAATAGAAAATAATCTTCACTATCAAATTGCTTCACTCACACCTTACGCAGTTGGAAGCAAACGACAGGGTTTTCTTTAGGTCAGTAGTTGGTGCCATTTCTGCAACTGTGGTGGAGGAACATGGCACATTTATTCATTTTGTTCAACATCTATCGCTTGACTCTTCTAAATAGCATATATACTGTTTCTTGCACCACTTGCTAGGACTGCTGAAGCCAGCATTGCACCCACAACTTTTTTAAAAGATTCTAAACAAAAAGGCTTTATTCTTGCCCATGTCTCCCATGCATCCAGGCCATGTGACAAAGCTTGCCTCTTTGCCTCAGTCACTAAGCAGCTACTAATAATTTTTTTTACAATATTTTGACATAAAAATACATTAAAAAAACACTGTGTGAGTTTCCAATAGAGAGTAAGCTAAATTTGGTGACATCGCAGGGGAATCCTAACAACTGGTGTCTTCTCAGTTATCTGCTATTGCCTTTATACTTTTCAGAATATGCTAAAAATTGTTATTTTTTTCTTGCTAAATTGACACCTTTATCAATATAACTTTATTTCTTTTTTGTACTTTGAAATAAAGTTTATATTATCTAAGTATGGCTACTACTACTTTCTTTTGGCTTCCATTTGAGTGGAATACTCAAAAAATATAGTTTCTAGAACCAATTAGCACCGGGGGTCATAGCATTTTATGATTATTCATATAAACTAATTATAATACTAATTATGTAAAATTACATCTACTGGTTGTGACAGAATTGAACAATTATCCTATTTTATGCATTTAGATAACTTCCAGGGGTCACAATTAATGATCCTTAATAATAGTCCTTATCTATGAATTTAAATGTTAATTTGCAGAATGGTTTGGATTCAGAAAGTCCCCCTGCAATGTTGGAAGCAGGGTTTTATGATGAAGAGTCCTTAGGATTGTGGCTTTAGGGATTACAGATGGCCTCTCCTCTTCCTGCTCACTCTCTGGTTCTAGGCTCCCCCATGTGAGAGTGATGGCTTGCAATCCCCCACTCACTGCCTCTCACCCATCATGTCCTGAACTCCTCAGACCCAGCCTCACATGGACTGAATCCAGAAATCTCCAAAAACGGTAAGCAAATAAATCTCCTTTCGTATAGATTGTGTGTCCAGTTGTTTTGGATTAAGGCAGTGAGAATGTTGACTGAGACAATCTGTGAAAGCAGACATAAAATAAATGCTTTATGACTATGTATATTAATGAATAGAACAAAGTATCAAGAACTGTGTGGCTTGAACAGTAAAAATGTTTTCTCAGAGTTCCACTGAGGTGAGATGTTTGGCCTTTCAGTAGGCATCCCTTGTTGGCTGAGACACTGTTGTCATCTTCTATCCTCACACAGTTTCTTTGTGCACATATCCCTGGTTGTTCTTTGTTAAATCAAACTTCCTTTCATTAATAATACCCTATATATCAAATTAAGTTCCACCCACATGACTTACTTGAAACTTAATTACGTATTTGAAGTCCTATTTCTAGGTAAGGTACAAAGAGATTAGAATGTTGAAGAGACATGTGAATACTATTTACAATAGCCAAGCAATGGAAACAACCTAAGGGTCCACCCAGTAATGAAAGAATAAAGAAAATAGGATATATATATATATATATATATATATATATATATATATATATATATATATATAATCTCATGAGATAATTTCCAGCCATAAAAGTATTGAAATCTTGTTAATTGCATGGAATATTCTACAGATGTCTATTGGGACTGTCTGGTCTAGGGTGCAGTTTAACTCTGCTATTTCTCAGATGATTTTCTGTTCACTGATGAAAGTAGAGAGCTGAAAATATCCTACTGCTGAATTGTAGGCTGACTTACTCTTTAGTTTTATTAATAGTTTCACTATATATTTAGGTGAACTGATATTGGGGACATGTACACTTAAAATTATTACTTTTTTCTTGCTTAATTGACTCCTTTTTTTTTTTTTTGTGGGTCTGGGGGTGGAACCCAGGGGCATTTGACCTCCGAGCTACACCCCCTGCCCTATTTTTTATTCTTTATTTTGAAACCGGGTCTCACTGAGTTGCAGAGGGCCTCACTAAGTAGCTGAGGCTATCCGCGAACCGCGATCCTCCAGGTCTCAGCCTCCCGAATGCTGGGATTACAAGCGTGCGCCACCACGCCCGGCTTAATTGACTCCTTTATCAATATAACTTTCCTTATCTCATTTTAGTACTTTGAAATAAAGTCTATATTATATAAGTATGGCCACTACTACTTTCTTTTGGCTTCTATTTGAGTGGAATACTAAAAAAATAGTAAATTAAAACATAGAATAAATTCTGTCACTCACATTCAATTTCTGTGTTCCTGTGGTTGAAGTGAGTTTCTTGTGATATGGCCTTGATTCTACATATATAATTTGTTTTTCTATATTACTCTCTATCTTTTAATGGGAGAATTTAATCTATTTAAATACAAAATACTTATCAATATATAAGGTCTTATTACACTCATTTTGTAATGTACTTTCTCATTTTATTTACATTATTTCTTTCTACCTCTCATAAATATACTACCTGATTAAATGATCCACCCTTGTTCCATGTATTGATTCTCTGACTTGTAATTTTGCTTTGTCTATTATAGTTTTTTCTTTGTACAAAACAAAATTGTTGACATTAGGAATCTCAGAAAACTGACCTTCCTACCAAGGATGGTTAAAGTCATGGAGGATGATCATATCCCACAGAGATATGAGCACAGAAAACTGCCTCGATGAACTCAAATTCCATTTAACAAATTTATCAATGAAGTAAATTATTCAAAGAGTATGCTGACAGCATTCCTCTGCAGTAAATTGCAAGATCATTTTGTTGCAGGGGTTGATATCAGTCAAAATAATGAATATTAATGCTGCTATCATTTTTGTGCATACCACTACATATTAGCATTTCCCTGAAAAGCAGTTCTTCCCTATTGTTCATAAAATCAATGTTGGAGTTCAGAATATTCAAAAAAGATAATAAGTTTCACATAAGCACTCTCTCTTAAATCTATGAAGAAACTCTGCACATGTTATCAGAATTCTTTTATTGCTGTTGTTGGCAAGCTATAAAAATGGCACTGAGAACCTGCACAGCCTCAGTAGAGGGATGATTGTTGAAATGGGAATATCAACAGAGAGCAGTTCTTGTTAGAGTGAAGTTTTTGTAGTTTTACACAATGTTCAGCTTTCACCACTCCTATAAAATATCATTTCGGCATTTATACAACCCAATGCAGGTTTAGAATGAGCGTCTGAATTTGTGTTTACTTATAACTGTAGCTTCATTATATAGGCTTTTGATATTTAGGTTGTTCACAGTAAAATAAAAAGTATAAGACAAAAATCCATCTTAGAATCATGGGTGGTACAGGAAATATACACAATTACATCGTTAAAGGATGTACAGGGAGTAAGAAAAAGTCACCGGGTGACAGCCTGACTCACTAGTGCAGGGAAATGCCATCATTTTGATTTTTTTTATGGATCGTGAATTCACACATGTAACTTCTCCCTCCTATTATTTTCTCCATCTACTCTGGCTATACTTTTGGAAAATGCATATATAGAGAGAAACAAAACAAATGATACACTGAGGGCAATTTTGAGAAATAGAAAGGAAAATTGTTTATGTGTTCAGAGGTTAGACAGTTGAAAGGTCAATTATGTATTAGAAAATTCATTTCAAGCCTAGAAAGGTTAGTAGTCTGGAAAAAAATTCCCCATTGAAATAAATAGCCACGTTCTTCAGAACAGCAGCCTGTCAAAAGCAAAGAGCAATTTATATGTGTACACCACAGAAGCCTTGGGAGGAAAGGATGTTCTTGGATACTTCCAACAGAACAATGACCCAAAGGAATTCAAACTGGTTTTAGATCTCCACTTCTTTTAAAGATACATGAGGGACTTAACACACACACACACACACACACACACACACACACACACACACACAGACACACACATTTTAAGCATCCTGAGAAAACAAATACCCAGATAATAAATTGGCCAGCAACTTAGTGATACCAGAAATCTTTGGACTTATTTCATATGTAATTGTGATTCAGTTTCTCCTAAACTGCTAGAAAGTCAGATATCCTTTCTACTTCCTTTTATATATTACTCCCAGTGATTATTAAAATAAAACGTATACAGTACTTCATTTGTGGAGTTATAGTCACAAAACCACTCACCAAATTCAACAAGGCATTTTGTATAAAGGCATATCATGGATCCAAATATGTTTTCAAATTTAATCTTGTTTATACTGTAATTAAATAATTATACCATCTTAATACATAATTATCATCAATGAAATATAAATTTAAGCTAATCAATATTCTCAATATGCTAATCATTAGTATTTTCTGCTGAGAATTATTAAAGCATTAATAAAAAGAAACATAAATCTGACCTTTATTTTATATTAAAAAGTAAATATTCTTGTGTGTGTGGTATTGTGGATCAAATCTTGGGCCTTGCACATGATAGGTAAGCACTCTACTGCTAAACTAAAAAGCCAGCCTTTACTTTCTTGAGTAAATTTACAAGAAAGTAATTTCTAGGATAATAAAACCTATACATTTGTATAACATCAAATAAAACTATAGGCAAAATTATAGCATTTTTCCTTATAAAAACTCCTGAAAATTAAGATAAAACTATAACTTCTTTGTACTAACTGGGAATTAATTTAATAGTATCATAGCTTGCTTTCTTTCCTCCTTCCTTCCTTCCTTCCTTCCTTCCTTCCTTCCTTCCTTCCTTTCTTTCTTTTTTCTTTTTTGTACTCGGGGTGGAACCCAGGGGGTTTTCTACATCCAGGCTCTACTCCCAGACCTATTTTTTATACTTCATTTGGAAACAGGGTTTCATTAAGTTGCTGAGAGCCTCAATAAATAGCCGAGGCTGGCTTCCAACCTGTGCGATCCTCCTGTCTCAGCCTCCCAAGTGCAGGGATTAAAAGCCTGTGCACCACCATGCCAGGCTCTCATAGTTTTCTTACAGTTTCCTTATCCATAAAATATATTATATGCTAAATTTTGGCTTCCTTGCTTTTTTTTTTCGTAACTCAGTGGTTTTACTCAATTAGTCATAAGGACTAGGAATATATTATATACCAGGGTATTATTTAAGCTTCTTTGATAACTCATAATCAGTGTAATAGTAAATATAATTACCTAAGTTTACCAGAGTTTCTTTTTTCCTAGCATATGATACCTGTCCTGAAACATCAAGACTCATGATTGAAGAGCCAGGCACCTTACTTAGGAGACTCTTGAGCTTGGGTGGTGATTCTTTCTTAGGCTCATCAAGAATAAATAAAAGCAGATGGAAGCCATGTGTGCTGTGGCTTTCATGTCAAATATCAGTATGAATATATTCTACCAAATAATCCTTTGAGCTCAAGAGACTTCTGGTTCAAGTCATGAATTATTCCTATTTTTCTCACTCATATTACTTCTGCAAATCCACAAGGGTATTTGTTTAAGTGAGGTTTTTACTACTTAAAATGAGGGAAATTGCCTGTGAAATTCCAACATTACACAGGAGAAATGAACACCCCTCTGCTTTTAGTAGTACTCCAGAAATTTTATCATACTCTTGATGAATGATTTTAAGTAGCAAAGAATGCATAATTAAAAAATTGACAAATTAAATGCTGGTTATGGAAATAGACTAAATTACATCTCTTTTATGCATTCTGCAATAAAAACTAGTGTCATTTTCCTAAAGGATTTCAAATTGTTGCAGCTTATTTTAAGTTTTATAAAGTTATTATTTTTGTATACATTTCTGATTGGGATTGTATTTTTTGAACGATTAACAAACTAGGCTTCTTTAAAGATTTCTAAACATCTTGTTAGATCATTCTCTATATTGATCATTTATTCAAATTGCTTAAGAAAGGAATATTAAGTACATCTTTACATATACAGTAAATAATTCACCTACTATCCACAAATATTGGTAGTTTCCACATAACACAATTTTAACCGTAATAAAATAGAAATGCTGAGGTTTGTCACCCTCATTCTACTTGTCAGCAGTGATGTCATAAATGTGTTATTTTTCCATAATCATGGATGCAAAGTGCAGATAGACACTCAATACTATTTGGATATTTGCTGTCCAACAGGTGAGAGAGAGAGAGAGAGACAGACAGACAGACAGACAGATAGACAGACAGACAGACACAACAGAATCTAGCAAATAGTAAGAAAGGTAAAACATAAAGCACCTTTTCAGAATTGCAGAATTAGGTGAAGGGTGACTACCTACAAAGGATTAGTATTATAATCATAGCTTTAAATGAGCACTCAGAGATTGTGACATGGTGCCATCCAGCAAAAAGATACTCCACTAAAACTGCTTTTTTCTTTGGTAGACAGATTTAATTTGGTGCATTATCATTTTACATTATATTGGGATATAAACTGTCAGGCAAATGCATGCACATAGCTCTGGTTACCATTCCCATCAGGTCCCCCCTGCCCCCTTTTTCATGTCTGTGATATGGGAATTGGTAGTTTGCTATACAATCACAGTATTATTTGAACTATCACACTCGTTATGGCTCCATCTCCTTTCCTGAATCTCCCTCAGTTACTTCCCTAGCGCCTCTGCTCATCCTGTATGACTGGTATGTAACATCAGAGATATTATGAAACTTTTCTGAAGAGCAAATAAAAACATTCATAACTCTATCCCACACATCTATTATTTCATATTTCCTATGCCTTCTTATCTTCCTTTTATAATTTTTATATCAAGCATAGAAAGTAGTTTATTAGGAATTTTATGTTTGTATTTAGCAAGACATCATAACCATTTCTATGCTAATACTTTTTATTTATTTCTAGAAAATATTTTAATCAAAATTTCTCAGCATTTATCTAGCCATTATAGTATAATTTTAAAAACTTTAATATATCTTCAATACTTTTTCTACTCGGGTCCATAGTCTCCTATTCTAGATCAGCTTTTTAGCCCTCTTGAACCCAACAGCTCTTTCCCTATAGATTTATTAAGGATTTTAGTCATCAGTACAGTTCCTTGTATTCTCAAACTCTCTATGAAAATCCTCTCTAGTAAAGTTTAATTTCTATTTGTTTTTATTTTGTTTTTTAATCAATACATCAAAGATCTCGAGGGAGTCAGGGATGCTCCTCACTCTGCATTACCAGGTCCTCATTAACTCTTCATTATTATATGATTATTCTACAGCTCATAGGAAGATCATGCTAACAAGATTGTTCAAACTAGCCTGGCATAGTAGTACATGCCTGTAATCTCAGTACTCAGGAGGATCACAGGTTTGAGGCTAGCCTCAGCAATTTAGTAAAAAAAAAAGGATTCCAAAATTAAAAATAAACAGGCTGCATGGATAGCATAGAAGTAGCACTGGATTCAATCGCCAGTACCTGAAATGTATATATTTAAATTGTCTTATCTCTTTATATTATTCTTTTCTAGATTTGGGGTAATTTAAACCTAATTTCTTGTGGATTTTAACATCTGGCTCACTTCTCCATTTTTCTGATGATTATTCATTTATTTTAACCAATTTTGACTGTCTCTGTATCCCCCCCGTCAACAGTTTTTCTCCCTGAAAAATGATTTATTGCATAACTTTTTGGTAATCTCTCTGTTCCCAGTTTCAATATTTCACTGTTCCAGTTACAACATTTCTCTATTGATACGTCAAAAGCTGAGATGCGTAAGCTGATGAATAAGAACATTATAAACCCCTGAAATCAATATAAATTTGGTGGTTTGCCCAGGGTTAAAATAAAACGGAAAACTAAAAATAAACTATACTCAACTATCTCCAGTTAAATATGGGAACTTGTTTTCTTAATTTCATACTAAATGGAGGTTACTGGAATTTTCTAATTTAATTTAAATTCCATATGCAAAGAGTTTTAGAGTATTAATGAGCTGAAGTAATTTGTAAGATTAAGTTATATTTGTCATAAGATTAAGTTAAATTTGTTAAATTAGAGAATATTTTTCCAGAACAGTATTCCTTGTGCAACTATAGATGTATGTACATATATATATTTAATAAATATATATGTATTTTTTTTAGTGGTACTGGGGTTCCTGGAAACTCTTCTACCTCGGGGCTACACACCCAGACCTATTTTATATTTTTATTTGGAAACACGGTCTCTTAAGCCAGCGAGGCTGGCTTCGAACCAGCGCAATCCTCCTGTCTTCTCATCCCAAGTGCGCTTGTAATCCCCACACTTGGGAGGCTGAGACAAGAGGATTACACAGGTTCAAAGCCAACCTCAGCTCCTTAGTGAGGCTTTCAGCAAATTAGTGAGACCCTGTTTCCAAATAAAATGTAAAATAGATCTGGGAGTATAGCCCTGAGGTAGTAAGCCTCTGAGTTCCACCCCAAGTACCACAAAAAAAGAAATAAAATAATAACTTGTATCATGTATCTTAAGATAAACAGAACAATGGCATAAATAAAATCATTACTGTAAGGAAACAAACTAATGTATGCATCTGTAGTTATCTAAATCATCTTTTCAATTAGAATATCTTATTATTTCTCCTAATATGGTCACCATAAAATATTTTCAATTTTTCATTGTGAGCAAGAAATATTAAAAATATTAAATATAAGCCGGGCGTGGTGGTGCACACTTGTAATCCCCGTGCTTGGGAGGCGGAGACAGGAGGATCGTGCAGGTTCTAAGCCAGCCTCTCTGGCTTAAGGGATCCTGTTTCCAAATAAAAATATAAAAATGCGTCTGGGAGTGTAGCCCAGAGGTAGAAGGGTTTCCAGCAACCCCAGTACCACCAAAAACAAACAAAAATATTAAATATAATAATACAGTTATAAAAACTAGTCATGAATCATTTCTGTAGGATACAAAATAAAATGCAAAAAATGAATAGATATTAGTTCTTACTTTGGAAACTTTTTTTGTAGTACCAGGAATTGAACCCAGGGGCCTTCTACCTCTGAGTGATGCCCTGAGCCATTTTTGAAACTTTTTAAAATTTTCTTCCCTAATTTGTTTTCTTTGCTCGTTGAGGAAACAACTCTTTTAAAGCAGAATTAAACCTATAAAATTATTTTAAAAATAAGAAAATAAATTATTGGCTGACGTGGATGATGCACTGACAGGTGTGTGTGTGTGTGTGTGTGTGTGTGTGTGTGAGAGAGAGAGAGAGAGAGAGAGAGAGAGAGAGAGAGAGAGAGAAGAGAAGAGAAGAGAAGAGAAGAGAAGAGAAGAGAAGAGAAGAGAGAGGCAGACAGACAGGCAGACTGATAGACAGACAGACTGAAAGACTGACTAAGACTTGAACCCAGGGGCATTCTACCTCTGAACTGCATGCTCAGCCTCATTTTATTGAAATAGAGCCTCATTGTTTTGAAATAGAGTCCCACTAAGTTGCTGGGGGATCTTCCTAAATTATTGAGGCTGGCCTCAAACCTGCAATCTTCTGTCCCAACCTCCCAAGTAGAGGGTTTACAGGTGTTCATCATCATGCCCAATTCTACCATTTTTAAATTGTTCAATTGATAATAATTTTATAAAAGTTTAAGGAACGTTTCATCAATATTATTAAATAAGTAGACATTGATAAACAATTTCTGTTGCTTATATACACAGTTGAGACTTCATGCAGAAAACATTAACTGTAGACCTTCACATATAAATGTTCAAGAGGGCATGCACACACACATATGAGCCTGCCTCTCCCAGCTCTTCTTTCATGGTTAGAAAGGTTTCTTTATTTATTGATAAGGTGGTAGGTTTACTTGAATTACCATTACTTTACAAGCTTTCTTATAAAGATCTTTGGCATTAACCTGGCAGTTCACTATGAATGCTTTTATATGTTTATAATCATATCTTGGTAATACAAATTTAATATTTTAATCTTTTCCATCTTATTTTCCTAGGTTTCTGTTTAACATATTACTAACACAAGAAAAATGAGTGAAGAACATTGTTCAAATAATTCTCAAATTTTTGATTTTGACATCTGGAAGCATTCAATAGCAAAATGGCTAAGAAATCAACACACACACACACACACACACACACACACACACACACACTGCAAAGAAATTCAAAGTAGTTACAGTTTTTAGATCTTCCTGGGTATCTTCAAACTTTTCTTAGTCATTTAAATACTCCCACACATGCACAGTCTCATACATATATACATACATTGATATATATATGAACACACATACAAAATGTGTATATACATATATATTACAATTCTTTCAGAAGCAGAAGAAATATTTATTTTGTTTAACCACGAAAATATATTTTAAAACCACCAAAGTATTATAGGCCAATTAATAAGCCTAAATTCATGTCTCCTTTAAATTATTTGGCTATTCCATTCATTCATTATTATTAAAGTTTGTATTTGTCCACATTATCTGATGATCTTTAAACTTTCTTTTAAAGTTTAAAACTTTAAAAAACTTTCTTTAAAACTTTAAAACTTAAACTTTTTTTTTCTTTTCTTTTCCACATCATTTTCTTTTCTTGTGGTCCTGGGGATGGAAACCAGAGGCATTCTACATCTGAACTACACCCTCAACCCTATATTTTATCCTTTATTTTGAAACAGCATCTCACTGAGTTTCAAAGGGCCTCACTAGGTAGCTGAGGCTGTCCATGAACCACGATCCTCCTGTCTAGTCTCCCAAATGCTGGGGTTACAACTCTGGACCACCACGCCTGGCTCCATATTATTTTCTTAATCCTTTCCTTGCAATATTTGTATATATCTTAGTGATTTGAGAATATCTTAGTTTATCGAAGTAGTTTACACTTTAGTTGTCACAAAGTTAATGTGATCGTTTCATCTTTTTCCTCTACTATAGGTAATTTGCCATTATTATTATTTATTATTATTATTATTATTATTATTATTATTATTTATTATTATCACATTCTTTTCTATTTTGAAACAGTCTTCTAGGTTGATGAGAGTCTCACAAATTGCTGAGGCTGTCTCCTCCTGTCTCAGCCTGCCATGTACTGTAATTACAGGCATTTGCAACCATGCCAGGCTGCCCTTATTTTTTTTTTTTATTATAGAACTCTTCTTTTACCCCATTATCACTCAAAAACTTCTAGGATTACATAATATCTCTGAGGCTTAATTTACCAATATAACCATTTTCAGGGCATCTTGATGATTATTCATTTTCATTATTTGTATTTTTGGTAGTTTTTTGGTTGGTTGGGTTTTTGGTTGTGTACTAGAGATTGATGCTAGGGACATCCTACCTCTTAGATACATCCCCAGCTCTTTCTCTTTTATTTTTAAAACAGGTCTAAGATTTTGAGGCTGGCCTCGATCCTAGGATACTCCCGTATTAGCCTCCAAAGTACTAGGCACACCCAACATCATGGTAATTTCAATTATAAGCAGGTGCTGTAAGAATATCTAGAGGCTGTAAATTTGGTATTTTAATATTGACACATATTAATTGTACATTAGTGAGACTGCCTATGATATTTCCATACCCACATACAGCATGACTTGATCATATCCATTCACCTGTCTTCCACCCTCATCCTTAAACTTTTCAATTTTGTAATGCTATTAATAAAAGCGGTATAGCTGGGCGTGATGGCGCACGCTTGTAATCCCCACGCTTGGGAGGCGGAGACAAGAGGATCGCGCAGGTTTGAAGCCAGCCGCACTGGCTTAAGAGACCCTGTTTCCAAATAAAAATATAAAATAGGTCTGGGAGTGTAGCCCAGAGGTAGAAGAGCTCCCAGAAACCCCAGTACCACACACAAAAAAATAATGATGATATAAAAGTGGTATAAGTTGCTACTTTACATTGTGGTTCCTTTCATATAAATAAAGTAGATAGTAGATAATATTTTTTCTATAATGAAAGATCATTTTTAATTTTTAGGCTTAAAAATGAAAACATAAAGCCTTAAAAACATAAGCCTAAAAACAAACTTATGTTTTTATGGAATTCTATCAAAAGTTTTTATACATTTGGAGCTATATATATTAGAGTTTCTCTCTGATACAAACTATACATACATTTTCTGTTTTTCATTTACATTTTTTTTGTGTGGGTCTGGGAATGGAACTCAGGGGCATTTGACCTCCGAGCTACACTGCCTACCTTATTTTTTATTCTTTATTTTGAAACAGGGTCTCACTAAGTTGCAAAGGGCCTCACTAAGTAGCTGAGGCTGTCTATGAACCATGATCCTCTGGTTTCAGCCTCCTGAATGCTGGGATTACAAGCATGTGCCACCACACCTGGTTTAGTTTTCATTTACATTTTTCTGATGTCTTATAAAATGTGAGAATTTGCTTGTGTGCTATTTTTGCAATAAAGATATTAAATGATTCTCTTACTTCAAAATTAGAATATATAACACTTAAAATACTACTCAACATTTTTTACTTTTTTTATTCTGAATACTTGCTACATTAGAAAAGAGTGATACAATTATTTAAAAGTATTAATGCTAAATAGACACTTCACAAAAAAGAAATTCAAATGAAAAATAATTATATAAAAATGCTCAACCTCATTAGCAATCAGAGAGTTGTGAATTGAAACTACCCTGAGATTTTAACTACCGCCAACTAAAATGGCAATTATTCAAAACAAAAACAACAAATGCTGGCAAGGATGTGAAGAAGTGGAAATTCTAATACATTGTTGATGAGATTGCAAATTAGTACAACCACTATGGAAAAAAGTATGAAGCTTCCTCAGAAGAATGAAAACAAATCTATCATATGATCCAATAATACCACTTCTGGGTATCTCCTCAAAAAAATGAAAACCAAAATACCAAACGAATGCATGTTTATCTATGTTCGTAGCTGCACAATTCATAATTATCAAAGTATGGAACTAGCCAAGATGTCCATCAACAGATGAATGGATTACAAAGCAATGGGATATGTACATGATGGAATTTTACTCAGCCATAAAAAAGAATAAAATTATGTCATTTTGGGGAAAATGAAATGAAACTGGAGAACATTATGCCAACATTATGTGAGATTAGTCATTTACAAAAAGTAAAAAAATCAGATGCTCTTCCTGATATGTGGAAACTAGGGAGAAGAAGAGTTATAGGAGGATATCTAGACGAGGAAGGTTGCTGAACATCAACAAAGGAGGAGAAACCATAGATGAACAAATACAGTGCCCTGAGGGGGATGGGAGGTTGGGAAGAAGGAAATTCCCTAAAGTACATGATGGACATTCACAAACATATCAAAATCAATCACAAAGCCAAACGTGAGAAGGAGGGATGGAGAGAGAACGGGGTGGGAATTGGGGAACGGTATGTGCATCTATGCCTCTGTCCTTTTGTATGCCATTAATATGTATGACAACAATTCACCAATAAAAAATTTTAAAATGTTTTAAAAAGTCTTTATACATTTAAAGATATATATATATATATATATATATATATATATCGAAATTTCTCTCTGATACAAACTATACATATGTTTCCTAGTTTTCATTTACATTTTACTTATGTCCTAAAATGTGAGGATGTGCTTGTATGCTATTTTTGCAGTAAAAATTTTAAAATGATTCTCTTACTTCAACTAGAACATTACATTTAAAATACTATTCAACATTTTTTACCTTAACTTTTTTTACTCTGAATACTTGATACATTTAGACCTTCTGCTTTTAAATGATGTAAGTTTCTATATATGGTTTTCCAGATGGGTGCAGAATGATTCTACTATTTATTGAAATCTTTATCTTTTCACTTTAGAACTGCGATACTATTATAGATATTTTGAGATATAAATTTAAGATATTTTGAGATATAAATTAGTTTTTATTTTACTTGTTTTGTATGCTTTATTTATTTATTTATTTTTTTTGGTGGTGGTACTGGTGGTGGGACCCAGGGGCTTTTCTACCTCCGGGCTATACTCCCAGACCTATTTTATACTTTATTTGGTAACAGGGTCTCACTAAGTTGCTGTGAGCCTCACTAAGTAGCTGAGGCTGGCTTCGAACCTGTGCGATCCTCTTGTCTCAGCCTCACAAAACAGGCGATTACAAGCTTGCACCACCATGGCCAGCTTGTACGCTAATTTTCTTAAAGTTTATATTTACATAGCTGATAAGTTAGCCCATATATTTATCTTTTACTTCATCCTTTTTTACTCTTCTTACAGTAATGTTTTGCAGTTGTTTTTAATTTCTTCATTCACATCATTGCCATAAAAAGTTTCTATTTATATTATTTATCACTAAATATATAATTATAATTTAACTCTTTAATTTTCTCTATTTAAGTGTGTCTGGTTGCTTCATTCACATCATTGCCATAAAAAGTTTCTAATTATATTATTTATCACTAAATATATAATTATAATTTAACTCTTTAATTTTCTCTATTTAAGTGTATCTGGTTGCTGTTCATAGTAAATAAATCTCATAATAATTTATATTTTATATTATTCTTATTGTTAAAATTTTACTCTAAAATTGTTTTGATAATAATGAATACTAATTATTTCTAATAATAATTTTATTTTAGTGCCATCACTTACTTTATTTTTAAAAATGTATAACATACATAGGATTATTTATTATGAGAGTTACATATTTGAAAGTATTTGAAATGATTTATCTTACAATATTCTTAGCATTTTGTTGTTTTCTAAATATATATCTAGTAGGATGCTATATAGACATATTTATTTTTTAATCCATTATGATGTTAAATATATACTTAATCTACTTTGACATTATAAATAAATTTTCCATATTGAAAATATTCAACTATATTTGTAAATGTATATATTTAATTAAACTTAATTAAATATATTTATATTCTTAGCATCTTAGTATATTTTCTCTACAAAGTATCTCAGATTATCTGGCACAGTTAGGAAAACAATTTGGATCTAATCTCTGGTACCTGTAATTTAACATTCTCTGAAAAATCACTGTTCCTTTCTACTCTTTGTTTTCTTAGTGGATGGTTCTATTGCAAACTGACATAAACACACCCTCTTGGAAATGAGCCAGCTTGTCACAGGGTAAAAGGAGAGTTATCTTTGCAACTGCTTGCCACCTAGTGTTTTAGAATATACTTTTATTGGTGCCTTGTTAATTCACATCATACTGAAGTTCAATGTGAGAGAGACAGACAACCACACAGCACAGGGTAAGCTGCCCTGGCTGCCCTCCCCAACCCTCCCATTCCCTGTATATGATATTACCATATGCCTTGGTCATTTTGTATATGTAGTACCAATGACTATGTTTCCATCATTCACTTTCCTCACTCTCACTTTCTCCTACCCCCATCTCCATCACTCCCCTGGTGTTTCTCCTTCTTTATCTGTGTCCTTCTTGAATCCCATTTTCTCTCTGACTCCCACATAAGAGACAAAATATAGGACCCTTCACTTTCTGTAACTAGGGAATCTCACTTAGTAGAGTCTTACCTAGACCCACCCATTTTTTACGCAAATTACATAGTTCTCTTTTTTATTGCTGAGTGAGTCCCATTGTGTGTATATCCCATAAATTTGTAATCCATGCATCTATTTGTTGTTGATTAATATGGCTACTGTAACTTTTGCTGTTATAAATATGGATATGCACATAACCCTGTAATATTCTGATTTAAATCCCTTTGGAAAGACACTTAGGTGTGGTGTAGCTGGGTCATATAGTAATTCTATTCTCAGTTTTCTGAGGAACTTTCACACTTATCTTTATAGCAGCTGCGCTAATTCACAATCTCATCAATACTGTATAAGAGTTCATTTTTCCCCACATCCTCACCAGGGTTAATCCCAAAATATATTCTAATTTTATCAGAATGGTCAAAATTTTGTTTTTAAGGTAACATTAATCTTGTATATTTTTATAGATATATTATTTTTCATTCAAACTAGTCTTGATGGTAGCAAATTGCATAATGCTATGACTTTTTTTTCATATTTCCAGTGATGGCACATGGGCAGTGAAATTGGCTCAATTCGTATACTTTTCGAGGAATTGTAAATTTATACACACTGCTTTTTAAAATCAGTTCACTGATAAGTACCTGAAGCCATAAATATATTCATATTATTTGAAAGAGTAATACCATTCCTGGGAAATGATCCCAAAGTAATAAACCAATGTGAATAAAAAGACTTAGTAGTGGAGATATTCATTTGCCCATTACACATAGAGTAAGAAGTCAGAAACAATATAAAAATGTCACTGACAGCCACAAACTTGCGTCATGTTTGTATATTATCTAAATGGGATATTACTTACAAATGGAGACTGAGGAAACTGTAGGGAGATGATGTGATCTGGGAAGGGAAGCCAGGAAAAACGTCCCCATGCCAGGAAGTGCCCTCACCATTATATGGAAAATAGACATTTTTATTATAAGAAAGTGCTTATTCTTTAGATGTGTACCTCAGCTATTGTGTTTTAAATCACAGCAATAAAAATTGTTCACTACAATCTCTTTTAGACTTTGTAGGACAGGTAGCTTTGAGTAGGTATCTAACAGAACATAGTCATGTGTCTTATAACTATTTTAGACAATGAACTGTATAGATGAAGGTGTCCACAGAAGAATTTAATGGAGCTGAAATGCCTGTCACCTTGGTATAGTGCAGTGAGCATCATGCCATATAACGATACATTACTCTCATCTATTTGTGGTGATGCTGGTGTAAACAAACCCACTTCAGCATTAATTTTACAAAAGTACATCACATGATTGTATATAGTACAAAGTACATGATAATGAATGACCATGTTACTTTCTTATGGCATGCTATCCTATAACTCGTATTATTATTTCATTGATTTAAGTTCAAAGGGGCACTCTACCACTGAGTTGCACCCCTAGGTCTTTTGATTTTTTTAAGCAGGGTCTTGTTATTTTACCTGCAATCCTCCTGTCTTAACTTCCCAAGTACTGGGATTACAGGTATGTGCCACCATATCTGACATATCATTATTATATCATTATTTTAGTCCTTTGATATATATTTTTTATTTTACTCCTTTAATATATATTTTACTCCTTTGATATATACATATATTTGATATATATTTGTTATATATGTATAAAAATATACACACATATACATAGATATACATACACATATATCTATATATGTATGTATGTCTATATGAAGCGGTAATATATCTGTGTTCTGCTGTGTTCTGCTGGTGGCAGCCATATACATCTCATGCTTGCTATGTGTCTGGATTGTATCATGAGGACACATTGGATGACTGATCTATGCCATCTAGGTTTATGTTAAGTACACTCTGATGTTCACACCATAATGAACACTCTCCACATGTTTTTTAGAATGTACCCTGTTGTCCAGCAACACATAACTGTATAAAAAGGGAGCTATCTTTGGACTTGCTAAACTCTACAAAGCAAGGAAGTCACCTTTGGACTTTCAATGTCACATTTAAAGATGGAGGAATATGGACATCAGAGAAATGGCTATTACCAGGATGTTCTGGTCAGAAGTCCTGCCATAAAAATCTAAAAGACTGACCATGCAACCGAGAGGAAAGCAGCTTTATTTTCTTATGTTTTCAATTATAGTTCATGTGAGGCTGACATCTCAGGTTCTATGTGGGACCATGGATCTCAGGACCTGGTGGAAAGACAGAAAGAGAGAAAAAGAAAAAAAGAGAGGAGAGAGAGGGAGAAGAGAAGAGAGAAGAGAAGAGAAGAGAAGAGAAGAGAAGAGAAGAGAAGAAACATGGCTTGTGCCCACATCTTGGAAGTTGGAAGCCAGAGAGTGCAAACATGCAAGAAGAAACCATTTCCATTTTTCCCAAGGCTGCATCCCCAAGGGCCCACCTTTAGCCATGATCTACTGGCCTGGATCACCACCAAAATAAATCTATTACAATGGATTTGGATTTCTCCACTGCTGGGATTACAATCCTCATGACTCAATTACATGAGCCCCAAACATTAATAAATGAATGCTTTAGGTAATATTTTATATCTAACTAACACAGGACATTCATAGGAAGCATCAATAGGACCTGATAAAAAGAAACTGCCTTGAGCTGGGCGACATGGCATACCCTTGTAATCCCCGCGCTTGGGAGGCGGGGACAGGAGGATCATGTAGGTTTGAAGCCAGCTGCCCTGCCCTGGCTTAGGAGACCCTGTTTCCAAATAAAAGAAGTATAAAAATGGGTCTGGGAGTGTACCCTGGAAGTAGAAGGGTTTCCAGAAACCCCAGTACCACAAAAAAGAAAGAAAGAAAGAAAGAAAGAAAGAAAGAAAGAAAGAAGGAAGGAAGGAAGGAAGGAAGGAAGGAAGGAAGGAAAGAAAGAAAGAAAGAAAGAAAGAAAGAAACTGCCTCAGTAGAATCTAAGATATACCCTGCAGGACTTATTTATAGGAAATTGTGGGTCTGAGTTAAAAATATATTATCCAGCATTAATAAAATATGAACTAATGTTATAATAAACATTACAAGCTTGAGAATCATACATTTTAGAGTTTCACTAATATATTCAAGATCAAGAGAAATAGTAAAAGGCAAAATAGTATTTGAATCCATATTCAAAAGAGATTATAAATCCATGTTTGGTATAATGTTCCCATAGGTGCTACTCTATAGGATACAAAATAGAGTTTTATATTTGTAGAGAAGGTTACAGATTGCTATTTACACACCTCACTGAAGTTTCTCCAAACAAGCTGGCCAATTCTTTTGCTCCTTGATGCCCAAGAGTAGCTTTGGTGTGAAGATAAAGAAAGCTAACAGGTCTTGAGCTTTCATTTAAATATTTACATCCCATTTCAGAGTGAGGAGAAAGTGTACTAGGGGTAAGATATTAATTTTTCTGATTTTCTTACTACTAATAGATATTCAAAAATTTATGTTAAGGGTGAATATATGTGTCATTAACTTAAAATTTGTGTCTTTATGAGCAGAATATTTTGTCTCTATGAACAGTAAAGATTATACCTTATGTTATAATCAGGTTCTTTTTTCATAAACTTAAGAATTACTTTTATATTTCATTTGCTATCTTGGGCAAATTGTATGCAATTTTATGATTTTTTTGCCCTTATGTCTAGAAGATTACACAATTTCCTTGCAAAATGCAGATAAAAATTGTTTTGTCTAGCAAACTCATTTTTCCTAATTATATAAAGATTTTTGTTTAGTCATGTGACTTTTTACCTTTCCATGCATATTTCCATCAAATATTTTTAAAATAATACTTAATTCGTCAGTATGTTCAGAGAAATAGTGTGTTTATGTGTGTGTGTGTGTGTGTAGAAGCAAGGAGAGAGAGATAGGCAAGTAGTGATTACAGTCATTCATATTAAGTGAAAATATTTTTAGTATATTCAAATCATGTTAAATGTATTGGGATCCAAGTAAAACTTAGGAAATAATATAAGCTTTATAATGCAAAATTATTATTTACATATGTTGTCATGACCTAAAGACTTTTAAAATCAAAGCTACTAAGACATTTATATTTTGTTTTATTTTTAAAAAATCACTCATCTCAATATAGTATCCAAATAATAATGGTATTTACAGTTCCTATTTATTCTCTGAATTATAACACATGCTGCAATTTTCACCTTTTGTTTTCTAGAAAGATGGTGTTGTCTGCTTAAATGCACTTTAAACTCAAGTATTTAGTAAGTCCTATGCCATATACTTTATTTTTATCAGTTATTCTGCACACACATAGAGTAGGTGTTAAATGAATAGTTACTCATTGTAAAAGTGAAGTATACAATTAACCAGAAACTGGCTTTTCCAGCCATGTTGAAGATTTAGTATTTTATTATATGTAATACTATCTTATCCTTGAGTTGGTTATAATTTCTACCTGTGTTGAAAGTATATTCTTATTATCATGACTTTTTATAAGACCATTACAATAAAACATATTATTTGAATATGCTAGGGAAATGTAAGATGGGCTATACGTTACCGTTAATTCAGCATTGTTTAATGAAAGGTTATAACCAGGTAGCTTATCTATTATTATGCATTATCTAGTACTGTGAACATTTCATCAGAAAAAAATATTATTTGCATAATAATGACAATGGGCATTAAATCAGTGTTTTTTTTTTTTTTTTTACATTTGCTTGCTTTTTTTAAAGACTTCTAGCTCAGGCTCCATCCATAAATACCTATTTCATGGTAATTCATAGAAAATATTTACACATTTAAGTTCCTCTCAATAATACTATAACATCTTCTCAGTTCTCCTTTAAATCATCAGGTTGGAATCATCTTTAAAATATTTACCACTGACAACAATTTTCAAGGCCTCTGAAAACAAGAAAATGTAAAAGTATTCTGGAAAACTATTTTAAAATCATGATGCTGTTCATAATTATATCAGTATTACACAGAGAGCTCTTTATAAATATATCATAAGAGAGGTGTAGTATTATTTTCTGTGTTCAGATCAAGTGTTCCAAACACAATTTGTTTAATATTTATTCTTATTCTACCGACCAGTAACACTACTTACTATAATAATTGGTGCAAGAGACGTGAGAATTAGCATGAATTCTCTACAGGTTTCTCCCTTTTTTCCCCATCATCTAAAGAGATGTGCTGATAGACTTTTAATGGTGATCTCTTCCAGATTATGTACACAAAATACATAATCTGGAAGAGATCACTATTAAAAGTGTGTGTGTGTGTTAACACATAATGCATTTGTATTACATATATTCAATGTAAATTCAAGATAATAAATAAGTCCTTACTTAATTTGAGTGATGCAAATCAGTTGAGTATTATAAACCATCTGAAAAAGAATTCAAATCCAAGTTTGATCCTAAAGTTTATACTTTATTTTTACATGTAGTCATATAGTGATATCTGTAAGATTGTATGTAAAAAAATTCCAGGAATATTTTATATGTGACAGGTTATTTTATTTATTTATTTTTTATTTTTTGGTGGTACTGGGGTTCCTGGAAGCCCTTCTATCTCCGAGCTACACTCCCAGACCTATTTTTACTTTTTTTTTTTTTTTTTCAAAACAGGGTCTCCTAAACCAGCGTGCACGGCTGGCTTAGAACCTGCGCAATCCTCCTGTCTCTGCCTACCAAGCTCGGGGATTACAAGCGTGCGCCACCACGCCCGGCTAAGGTGACAGGTTATTTTAAAAAGTGGCTTTTGGTGCCAGGTGTGGTGTCGCACGCTCATAATCCCCGGGCTTGGGAGGCAGAGACAGGAGGATCACGCAGCCTCCTCGCTGTCTTAAAAGACCCTGTTTCCAAATAAAAAGTATAAAAGTAAGTCTGGGAGTGTAGCCCGGAAGTAGAAGGGTTTCAAGAAGTACCAGTACCACAAAAAAAAAAAAAAATACCAGTGGCTTTTCATGATTATATTTGACACTCATCTAAGGATGCCTAAGTTTAGTGACTCTAAAAAAATTATAACAAATCAAAGAAGAAAGTTTTAAAAGTATTAATAATTTGTAATTGCTACAAAACTTGACTCTTGGGAATTGTTTTGATCTGTGTGCTATATTTATCATTTCACGAAGAAAGGAAAAGCAATTCTGTGAACATAAGAAAATGATCATTTAATTTGGGTATACTACAAAGATATTAATGAGTTTGTAGATTGAAATAAATTTATGTCTGGAAGGCTCATTAAAAGTAATTTGTTATTTTTTTCTTCCTAATGAATTGTTTTAATAGCAATAATTATATATCCTACAGTGCTGTGGTAAAAGTCATTCATTTAAAAAAATAATTTAGGAGAAAGCAATAGATCAAAATGTTAATTTTGATGTAATGTGTTTTGTAACATGTTGATGCTCATACACATGAACATAAAAATCTCACATGGCATTTTGTAAAGCAAAGAGTAAAAATATTTGATTAGAATATATTTTCTACCTACAGGCTTAGTCTTCAAAATTTCTAATGTAATCATGAAGAAACACAGAATAAGTAAAAAATATCTTCCAGCAAAATAACCTAGGTTCCATCCACAAATTAAATATTTTAAAAATTATACCCAGATATAAAATAGACAAAACCAGCTTGAAGAATTAGCCAATCATTAATGTCTGAGGCAGAACTGAACACCTAAGATTTTAAAAGTGACTATAGCTGTGGACTTTTGTGTCACACCTGATGAGAACGCTACATTACACAATTGCTGAAGAAACATCTTTCTTATAAAAAAGAAAAGAAGAAAGAAGGAAATTAAGAAAGGAAGGAAGGAAAGATAGAGAAAGAAAGAAGATAAAGACAGAAGGAAGGAAGGAAGGAAAGGAAGGAAGGAAGGAAAGAAGGAAGGAAGGAAGGAAGGAAAAGGAAAAGGAAAGAAGAGAAAAAAAAAAAGCAAGACAGCCAGACCTGCGTGTTGACATACACTTGTAATACCAGCATCAGAAGGCAGAGACAGGAGAATTGTGGTTCAAAGACAGCCTCAGATACTTGGTGAGGCACTCTGAAATTCAGTGAGATCCTGTTTCAAAATAAAGAATTTAAAAAATAGCTTGAAAGTAGAATATCCCTGAGTTCTATTCCCAGTATCATAAAAAATGGAAGAAAAGAAAGAATGACAGAGAGAGAGAGAGAGAGAGAGAGAGAGAGAGAGAGAGAGAGAGAGAGAGGAAGGAGGGAAGGAAATCTGTGACTTAAAGATGTAAATTTCATTAAAATACTTGACTCTTAAATTTCCTTGCATGTGGGTGTAGGGCACAATAGGAGCATTTCCTTAAGTTTATGGTAATGTGGACAACCGAGTTTTGCATTCTACATGGTATGGCTTTGTTCTGGCTACTTTCAACAGCTCTGTCATTTGAGAAAAGGATAATTTACAGCAGAGGAAAGGTTTCTTCCTTGGCTCCATCAGTCAGTAGTGACTCCCCTGCTTCCCAGCAGCCACCAGCTTCATGTGAAGGCAAGATGACACTCTAGATGGCAAAGAGGAAGACAACTCTTCCTTGACATCATGAGGTCAAATGGAGTGCCTTCTAAATTTGTTAGTTCTGTCTCTAAATGTCTTAATGGCAGTGATTCATATACCTATGGTGTAATGCAAATTGTTTGATGGTTTTATATATTTGATCTCATAACAGGTATTTGACATGTGAAAGCATTTCATAGCCTCTTCATTTGATTCTCTAGAAAGTTTTCTGAATGTATGTCTAAAATGTGCACTGGTGATTTGGGTCTATATCTATTATCTCATCTGAATTTTTAAACTCTAATCTGAAGCTTAATTATTTACCTTCATAATTTTAATTTTCATTCTCAAGATAATATGTGACATCAACATATACCCCTTTGTTTTTCTACATCTTCATTCCCCAAATATTAATTGCCCAGTATGTGATAAGAACAAAACACAAGTGAAAGAGGAAATGTTGTTTTTAATGCTTTTGTTGTACATTGTAATATTAAGTAAAATAAGCACTTGACTCTTAGGTTAACAATGGGAAAAAATGCCAAGTTTCCTGAATAAATTTTTGATTATTAAGAAATCTGAGATGGATTTTTGCCATTCAGCATTTTGAGATGGATAATTTTGTGTCTTTTAATTTTGCTGATTATGTATTTTTTTAATTCTTCAAAGATCGGATGTGTCCCTTCACTTTCTATACCTGACACTTAACCCTATGACAGAAAATGTCCAGGGTTCCATACTTGTTTTCTACTTGCGTATAACCTCAAAATAATGCCTTGCTCTTAGAGAGAATTGTGACCCATGTTGATATTCTGATATTGGCACAACTCTTCTCTAGGGACATCTTTACTATTGAATTGGCTGAGCTCGCCCAATACTATCAGCATTGTTGACTCTTAGCGTGGTAATGAGAGAACTGAATACTTAGTTAGATGAATTGACCAACCTACATCGTGTAGCTTGACTCTGATCATGTCACAGTTCAGCAGATTTCTCCAAATTATACAGATTTGCTTTCATTTTTCCATAAAGCAAGAAAAGAAAAGAAACACTGAATATCTTTGCAGGGCAGTTTAGCTTACTAAAATTATACACTTCTTTTCCATTTCTTTCTATTTTTTTTTTTTTTGGTGGTACTGGGGTTCCTGGAAGCCCTTCTATCTCCGGGCTACACCCCCAGACCTATTTTTACATTTTTATTTGGAAACAGGGTCTCCTAAACCAGCGCGCGTGGCTGGCTTCAAACCTGCGCGATCCTCCTTGTCTCTGCCTCCCAAGCGCGGGGATTACAAGCGTGCGCCACCACGCCCGGCTTCTTTCTTTCTGTTATACCATCTAACACCCTATGAACAGTGTCAATGTATGAAAACAAATGATTTATTGAAATTGGAAATGTTGATATTAGAAGAACCAAGAACAGAAACCACTGGGGAATGCTTTAAACTGATGCAGAAAGCAAGGTGAAGTAAAGCCACATCAGTCTTTAAAGTCATTTGGAACAACAACAACAACAACAACAACAACAACAACAACAACAAAATAGCCAAAGTAGTCCTCAGCAACAAAAAACATGCAGGAGGAATCACAATTCACAATACCTGACTTTAAACTATATTACTAAGCCACTATTAACAGCATGGTTCTGACACAAAAACAGATACATAGACCAATTGAGCAGAATAGAAGGTCCAGAAACAAGTCTACACACTTACAGCCAAATGGTTTTTGAGAAAGGGGCCAAAAACCTACACTGTAAAAAAAGATAGCCTGTTTGACAAATGGTGTTGGCAAAACTGGTTAATCATATGCAGAAAAATGGAAATAAATTCCATTTTCTCACCCTGTGTGAGTCAATTCAAAATGGACCAAAGACTTGGAAATTAGACCAGAGACCTTGAGGCTCCTTGAAGAGGGCATAAGTCCAACACTGCAACACATAGGCACAGATTAAAACTTTCTCAACAAGACCCCAAAGGCATGAGAAACTATAAGGAAAATTAATACATGAGATTGCATGAAACTTCAGAGCTTCTGTACAACAAAGGAAACTGTCAAGAACCTCAGTTGAGAGTCAACAGAATGGGAGAAGATTTTTGCTGCCTACTCCTCTGATAGAGGACTAATATTTAGACTATAGAGAGAATTCAAGAAACTCAGCACTAAGAAAACAACCCAATCAAAAAATGGGCAAGTGAACTAAAAAGACGCTTCATGAAAGAAAAATTCAAATGGCCAATAAATGCATGAATAAATGTTAGACAACATTGGCAATTAGATGCAAATCAAAACTACCCTCAGATTTTGCTTAACTACAACTAGAATAGCAATCATTCAAAACACAAACAACAACAAATGCTGGCAAGGGTGTGGAGAATTGGGAACTATAATAAATTGTTGGTGGGATTGCAAATTAGTGCAACCAGTTTGGAAAACAATATGGAGGATCCTCAGAAGAATGAGAATGAATCTACCATATGATCCAGCAATACCATTCCTGGGTATCTACCCAAAAGAATGAGAATAAAACTAACAAACTAATGCATGTTTATCTATGTTCATTGCTGCACAATTCATAATTGCCAAACCATGGCAGTCAAAATGTCCATCAACAGATGAATTGAATACAAAACTCTGAGAAATGTACACAATGAAATTTTACTCAGCCATAAAGAAGAACACAATTATGTCATTTATAGGTTAATGGATGGAACTGGATAACATTTTGCTAAGTGAAATTAGTCACAAAAATTAAGAAATCGGATGCTCTCCCTAATATACAGAAGCTAGGGAGAAAATGGGTCATAGGAGAAATGCTAGACAAGGAGTCACTATAGATGAGCAAGTAAGGCACCTAACTGAGGGGAATGGGAGAGAGGAAGAGGGAAATTCCCTAATGTACATGATGTTCATTCAAAAACATATCAAAATCAAACACTAAGCCAAACATGAGAAGGAGAAAGAGGGAGGGAATGTTGAGGGAATTGGAGAAGGGCTAATTGAGTGATGTATGCATGTATGCCTCTACCATCTTGTACTCCATTAAGATGTATTGTACAATGTACCAATAAAAAATTTAAAAAGCAGTATGCACAGAAACCAAATATTTATAAGAAATGTAAAGAAAAAATTATAAATATATTATTGTAAAAATTTATAAAGTAAGGTAAAACAGGGAGTAAATAAGTACCCTAGAAACTATAAAACATTTATTAAAGAAATTTAGAGCTGGGAATGATGGCATATCCCTGTAATCCCAATGCTTGGCAGGCTGAAGAGAGCAAGATCATAGGTTCCAGACAAGCCTCAACAACTTAATAAGACCTTACTTCAAAACTAGGATGTAGTCCTGAGGTAGCCCTAGGTTAAATCATTTCTACCAAAAGTAATGAAGACACAAACAAACAGAAATGTATAATTTCTTTATGAATTATAGCAGTTGATAATTATTAAAAAAAAGTTGGTATTACCCAAATTGTTTAGAGACTTAATGTAACCTTTATAATTTTTCCTTAACATTTTCATAAAATATGAATATAACCTAAAACTGATATGGAACTAAAATGGCTCATTACAGCCAAAGCAATCTTAAGAGAAAACAGCAAAACAGGAAGTCAGTCAGTTCCTCACATCAACATATACCACCAACTACATTAACCCAAATACCCGAGTGATGGAATAACAGCAGACACATGAAACAGTGAAAGAGAATAAAGTTTTCAGATATAAATCCATGTACTTATAGCCAGTAGGTCTTCAATAAATGTGATAAAAACATACAATGGTAACAGCACACTTTCTTCAATAAATGATTTTCGGAGAAATAGATAACCACACTTAGAAGGATAAAATTTGGTCTGTAAATCATCATTAAAAAAATGAGTTCAGAATAGCTTAATGACATGAACATAAGGCACAAAAGTGTTAACTAGAAATAGAGAAGAAAAATTCATAATGTTGATCTGGGTAATAATTTTTTAAATTTTTTATTGGCACATTATATTTATAATCAAAATGAAGCAAAAAAACTTGTGTAGACATAAATGCACACATCACGCAACCAGCCCCTTCTCAATCCCCATCCCACTCCCTCCCCATCCTTCCCTCTCATGCTTGGCTTAGTGGTTGACTATGATATGAATAAGTACATTGTGCACTTTAAAGAGTTTCCTTCTCCCCCCCTCCCATCCCCAAAGTAAGGTTGCTTTATTTGCTCCTCTATAGGATCTCCCTTTTCACCTGGAGCTCCTCCTACGACCCTTTTCACCTTAGCTCAAGGTGAAAATTGACAAATGGAATTATATCAAACTAAAAAGCCTTACACATCTAAAGATAAAGTCAAGTCAGTGAAGCTTGTATCTGAGAAGAGTTAAATACCAAAATATACAGAGAACATAAAAATACCAATAGCATGGAAACAAATAACCTACTTTAATATGGGGAAAGGACTTAAATAGATATTACTAAAAAGAAATGAAAGTGGCCAATATATCAAAACATTCAACATCATTAATCATCAGAAAAGTACAATTCAAAACCACAATGACATATCATCTCACACCTGCTATAATGGCTATTAGCAAAAAGAAAAACAGAGCATTTGCTGATGAGCATATGGAGAAGGGAACCTTTACACACAGGTGGTAAGTATAAATTAGAACAGCCACTATATAAAGCATATGGTGGTTCCTCAAAAAATTGAAAAGGAAGTAACATATGGTCCAGAAACTCCATCACTGGGTAAGTACCTAATGTAAGTGAAATTGATGTGTTGAAGAGATGTATTTTTCACAGTCATCAAGATAGTCAACCTATGTGTCCATCAAAGGATAAGATAAACAATGAAAACACTGAATAAAAAAACAATGGAATGTTAATCAGCCTTTACAAAGAAGGCCATTTGTCCCAACACAGATGAGTTTGAAGGACATTAGGTTAAGTAAAAGAAGCCATGCACAAAACAGCAAATATCAAATGATCTCCCTCATAGGAAGAAAATGAAAATATTGATTTCATAGAAGCAGAGGGTAGAGTTGCTGTTACCAAGATCGGAAGGATGGGGCTGGAAAGACATTGCTTAAAGTTTCAGCAGCTATTTCTCCCAGCTAAAATTTTACTTTACTAAGATAGGAGACATATGTTTTAGAAATCTATTTATTGTGTACTATGGTGACTATCACTAGTAGCGATGTAATGTATTTTGAAAATTGTTGTGAAAAAATTCCAGGTGTGTTGACCATTAAAAATAATGAGTATACAAGGTAATGCATACACTGATTGGGAATATATTGGCAAAAAGACACATAATTTCATTTAAACAGAAAGAATAAATTTGAGATATCTTCTGCACATAATATGAAAACAAATAAAACATACTGTATACAGGATAATGACTACAGGAGTAGCTTTGAAATATTATCAAAGCAAGAGAAGGAGAAGAAAATACTTCATAATACTTATATAAAATAACTAGATTTAGTCATTATACAATGTTTATATATGTTGCACATGAAAAATACATTTTTTGTTAAATAAATTAAACTAAAATTTAAAAAAAATTATAAGTTAACAGGAAGCACTTCCTGATACAAGTCACCTAGGATGGTCTAGAGCTCCCCACAGTGCCCTATTTCTGCAGATTTGTAAGAAAGAAAAATAATTTGGTCTAAGTGGCTCCTGGAGAGCTCAGTTGCAAGGCTGTGTTTAATAGATCTGAGCCAGAATTCACTCAAGGTAAACAGTCTTTATTCCAGATTACTTGTTGACAAATGTCAGCAGAAATATTGTAATTTCACAACTGCTTGAGCAAATGATACTAGTTGAGGAAAATAGAAAGATAAGCAAAGCACTTACAATAAAAAAAAAATGGATAATGAGTCACCTGCAGAGAGAATCTCTAAAAATGTTCCTAAGTATCTGGAAATCAATGATCATGTGCAGTTCTATTCATATGCCCGAGAAGACCTTGGAAGCCCCTAATATCTTCTCTCTGGTTGATCCTAAAATTCTGGCTGTAAGTGATGGTTAAGGCACAGGTATATACTGCAGAAGTATTAAATGTATGATCCTCCAATGTAGACACAAGTCCCCTCAACAAAGGCCGGCAGACTTAGACAACCAAAGCATTTAAGAAAATATTTGTCTAACTACTAATCTCACTTCAGGGACTCTTTTGGTTCAACACATTACCTAGAATGCAGACTATACAGATGATTTCTATAACTGACTCAACAAGTGTCTACAATAAGAACAAATAGTAGTAAGCCATGTGGTTCCAAAGTAGCCCCATTATCTTTTATAATTTATTTTACTTTATTTTGTGGTGTTAAGAATTGAATTCAGGGGCATTATACTTCCAAGCTATACTCCATCCATTTTTTTTTTATTTATGTTGTTTAGACTGTCTTGCTGAGGCTGGTTTCACATTTGATATTCTCTTGTCTCAGCCTTCTAAGTACTAGGAGTACAGGCATGTGTCACTACACCTGGCCCTTTGTCATTTCTTTTACATAGTTTTCTTAAATTATTTTCTTAATGATTACTCTGGTAATATACTAGGAATTGAACTCAGGGGCATTATTTCTCTGAGCTACACCTCCAGTCCTATTTTATGTTTTATTTTGAAACAAAGTCTCTCTAGGTTTCTGAGGGTCTTGCTAAATAGCTCAGAATGGCCATGAACCTGCAATCTTCCTGTCTCAGCCTTTTATGTACTAAGATTACAAATGTACATAGCCATGCCTGCCTTCATTAATTTCTTTTAAATGTTTAAATTTAAGATAAATTATGTTACCTTCAAGGAATAAGGAAGGTATGGTACTTTCAAAAATATTTAAAAATATTTTCTTAAGAAAACTTAGGTATTGGACTGACTGTTAGAGATTTTATATTAGATATAAGTGTTTCAGATGAATTATTCTGAAGTTTGATGATTATATCATACCAAATAAAGAATGTTAGTAAGAGATGGGAATTACAAAAAGCTAAGTATCAAATTGAAAATTATAGTCATTGAAATGTAGCATACAGTCAAGGGTATCAACAGCAGAATTGACATGGCAATTAAAAAAATACCCTGAACATAGGTCATTTGAGGTTATCCACTATAGAGAACAGAAATACAAAGAATAAGAAAAAGCTTACCAACCCCAGAAATCCATGAGTCAATATCATCATATCAATATTTGTATAATGGGAATTCCAGAATAGGAGAGAGAGCAAGGAGAAAAGTAATGTCTGAAAGTTCCCAAATTTGCTGATTCAAAAAAGAAATAAAGTGAACTATAAATAGATTACATTCAAAGATAAAAAGAAAATAGACATAGTCAACCTGTCAGAAACTAAAGACAAAATAAATCAGAAAAACCACATGAATGAATTAACTAACATAATGAAAAGGAATCCTCAGTAGGATAGACAGATGATTTCTCAGAATAAGACTGTTAAAATGTTAATTGTCATTTACCAGAGTAAACACCGGAATAATAATGTAGAGGCAAGCCTCAGGAATGCAGCAAGACTGTCAACAATGTAATGAGGCCCAGTTTCAAAATGAAAAATAAAAAATAGTTGGGGTTGTAGCTCAAAGGTTAGGAGGCTGCTGGACTCAATCCCTACTACTACTATACCTACCGACACATAAGCACACAAAAAAATGATAATGGAATTTTAATGGCACGCTATAAAATATCTAGTTAATGTAAAAGAAGAAATAAAGGATTAAAGTAGGTGTGAGATATATAGAAAACAAAGTGTCAGAATGGCAGATATAAACTCTTACCAGTCCCTACATTAAATTTACATAGATTAAACCTACCAACAAAGAGGCAATGATTGCATAATGAATGAAAAAATTAGAATTCATTTGTACATTGTCCACAAGAGATGCAACTTAAATTCAAAGATGCAAATAGTTTGAATGGAAAATGTATGTAGTATTGAAACAGTTATCAAAAGAGAGATGGAATGTCCAAACTAATATCAAATAAAAACATTTCAAGCCAGGTGTGTTGTCTCATGCTTGTAATCCCAGCATTCTGGGGGCTGAGACTGGAGGATCATGGTTCACAGACAGCCTGAGCTACTTAGCGAGGTCCTTCACAACTCAGTGAGACCCTGTTTCAAAAATAAAAAGACTGAAAAATAGGGCTGGAGGTGTAGTTCAGAGGTCTAATGCCCCTAGAGTCCATCCATCTCCAGTACTGCAAAGAAGAAAAAAATATATACATAATACAACTCAGTAAGTAAACCGTATAAGGATAAAAAAAAATCACTACTTTAAGAAGTTATAACCACTAAAATTTAACTATCACAAATATATGTGAACCAACAATATTCGTAAAGCAAATTCAAACATACACGACGCAAAATTAGTCAATACTGAAGAAAGAATATAAAATTATCAGAGATATGTAAACACATTAATATTCTATATTCAATCATTGATAGAGAAAGTAGGGAAAATGATACATTTCTGTAGCACCCTATTCAACATCAATAGGACACAAATTTTCCTAAGGATACACCATATAGTAAACAGTTACAAATATTTTGAGATGTACAAATATTTTGAGATGAGATAGGAAAATATTAAAATTATGAAATATAGCTATAGAAGGGCTTAGAGAAATAAATGTGTCTATGAAAACCTATATTTTTTAAATGAAGTATTTTAATCAATAACTTAAACATCCACCTAATGAAACTAGGAAAAGGAAACTAAGACCAGAGAAACAAGAAGTAATTATATGCTGGGCATGGTGGCACACTCTTGTAATCCCAGCATTTGGGAGACTGACACAGGAGAATCTGAGTTGGCATACACCCCCAGCTACTTAGTGAGGCCCTTTGCACTTCAGTGAGACCTGATTCAAAATAAATAATAAATAATAGGGCTGGGGATGTAGTTCGGAGGTAGAATGCCTCTGCATTTCATCTCCAGTAGCAAAAAAAAAAAAAGAAAAGAAAAAAAAAGAATTATAGATTTTAGATAACAGAAATAAATGAAAATAAATTATTGCAATAAAAAACAAAAGTAAATTCATTGGAAATATCAACAAAATGGACAACTTTAGGAGTGATCAGGAAATAGGGTAGAATATTAAATTACTAAATTTGTCAATGAGGAAAATAATTACACCCACTTCACAGAAATAAAAATATTTTAAGTCTAAAGTTTTTTTTATGAGATTGAATGAAATAGATAAATTCCTAAAAGATGTAAATGACATACATTGATCCACTCATGAAAAATAAAATCTGGATTTAGAATAAGTCTAGAAAACAAATCAGTAATCAAATATGAAAGAAAGAAAAAATAAAAGCTTAGGCTCAGTTGCATGTGATTACCAGTGATTTTTTTTTTCCAGACAAGACATTATGGGTGGAACACAATTCTAAGGTTGGCTTCAGTTTTAAATCAATTATTATAATGATTCCTGTGAAGAGGAACAAAAATCAATTGGTCCCAGTAAACAAACCTGTCAAACATCATTTTTCTCTTCAGATAAATAAACACAGATATTTATTACCTTACAAGCAAAGCTACCTTAAGGCTTTCTATTCCTTCCAGGGGGGAGAAATCTTTGTTGCTATTGTTGTTGCTATACTATTTTTATCAAAGTTTAAATGTTTTTATTCACTTTGTAACTATAATCTACATTATTGTCTTTTCCTTAATTATTATTTTATTTTATATCTTTATTTGGTGCATATCAATTATATATTATACTGAGGTATGTACTAGGTACTGTACTAGGCTTTGAGATTGGAATTGGTCATTTTGCACTCTAGGTAGCATTATTATAAACTGTTGCATAGTTTATGCCTTTGCCTCCCTCTCCTCCTTCCTCAAGTGCTCATCTTAGGACAGTTTTATAAGTAAAATCCCAGGCAACTGAATCCCACCTTTCAGTAGCTGTACTTTGTGCAGTAGAACACTCAACAGCCAATGCAAAGTTTCTCAGTCCTCCCAGGGTGACTATCCTGGTTTTGTACAATAAAGGGGTTAAACATTTTCTTGTATCCATTTAGAAGGAATACATATCTCTTTGGCTTCTCTGAGTTATTTAGCAAAATAAACAATAGGTTATGTACAGAAATACTGTTTAAAGAAAAAAACTACCATATTTTCACTTGTGAGTGTTATAAAGTTTTTTTTACATAAATCTTACATTAAATACTATTCTCTGAAAAATTATTCCAAAAATTGAAGGAGACAGAAACTTCACAATTGATTTTATGAAGCCACATTTTTAATAACAAAATTATACACCACACCCCCAAAAAGAGAAAATTACAACCAGTGTCCTCTGTAATATGATACAAAATACTCAATAAAATGACAGTATACCAAATCCATCAACATATAAAAATAATTATATACAAGGCCCACAGGGGACTTATCCCAGAAATTCAAGGTTGGTTCAGCACATGAAAATCAATCAGGTAGTCCAACACACTGATAGAATAAAGTTGAGAAACACGTGATCTTTTAACATTCAGGGGAAAAGATTGACAAGAAAGGATGAAAGTCCAGCAGACTTTCATATAAACATATTCAACAAATTAGCAACATAATAGAAATCTGTCAAACATATAAAGATCATATATGGAAACCCCATATCTAATAGCATACTTACTATGAGAGATGGAAAAATTTTCCCTTAAGTATCAGGATGAGTGAAAAATGTCTACTAATGACATTTATATTCCACTTAATACTAGGGATTCTATAAAAGAGAACTAGAAAAATTAAAAAAAAAGTCATTTAGGTCAGAATTTGTGATATATTTTATAAGTGTATATTCACAGGTGACCTGCTATTAGACACAGAAATTCCTAAGTTTTTTTCACATGCACAATACTATACATAACAAAAAAGTTTGACTTGAGATATAAAACTGATGTAGAATATTAATTGTATTCCTACATAGTAGCAACAATTCAAAAGTGAAATTAGGCAAACAATTCTGTTGAGTAGAGCATCAATAAGTTTAAGACCTGTGTGCTAAAAGCTAGAAAACATCTTTGAAAGACATTGAGGAGATCTAAATGGATGAGAAGAAATCCCATATTTGGATTGGCTGTTTAACACCTGTTAAAATATCAATAGACAAGCCCAGAAATGGTTTACAGATTCAAGGAATTCACTATGGATTTTCTGCCTAGCTATTATGCATGAATTAAGAAACTTGCATTCAAGTTCATATAAAAATTTAAGAGACTCAGAGTAACCATGATAGACTTGAAAAGAAGAACAAAGTTGGGAAGATTCACGTTGCCAAATTTCAGTACTAACTATATATTACATTATTCAGGATAGAGTGGCACCCTCATAAGGATAAAGATATAGTTAGCCTACTCCATCTGTTGATAATTTTGGAGAGATTACAATTCAAATGATATTAAAAGAAAAATAAACATATGTACTGACAACCTGCAACTCATGAAAATGCAATGCAGAATCAAATATACTCAGCAATATATGAGATCCAAAGGAAGATATTAATTCTGAAATTGATCTATTGTATGGATCTGACAAATATTTAAAAAATAGTACTGGATTCTCAGAAGAAATAAGTATTGATTAGATAATCTGGGGAAGTTTTTTTAAGGCTTTCCCAGAATGCAAAGGACAAAGATGAAAATTAGTAGAAAAGATGCAAGTGTATCTATAGAGGCTATAAATTAGCCACTTAAAATTCAGATTATTGGTGATTATTTAAAGAAAAGATAAAAGGGAAGAGGTTGTACTAAATTTATAAAGTAGATTGTTTCTGGACAAAATATTACATTATATGCATAATGAAAAGATCAGTATTGTCCATACACTATAAATTTTAATATAGCTTCATTTAAACAAATGTTAATGGTATAGAAACCTCGTCCATCATGTAAAATGTATAAAAAGAGTAAATAAAAATGATTAACTTCATATTGGTAATAGAAAATAAACTTATAGGCCTTACAATATGGTTGGAACTCAAAGAATGAAAGCAAAATAAATGTGACGGTAACATCACTTTTGAATATATTTTGATATTTAAAATAAAAAGCTTGCGACCAGATACATTTATCTTGAAAGATCATATGACTATACAGAAAATTAACTAAAAGTAAATAGGAATTAAGAAAAAAAATATATATATATACCATGACTAAACTGGGTTCATCATAGGGATGCAAGTCTGGTTCAACATGTGGAAAAAATCCATGTAATTCATCACATAAACAGAACAGACAAAAAAATCACGTGAACATTTCAAAAGATGATGAAAAAGCATTTGATAAAATTCAACACAAAAGTCATGCTAAAAGCACTGCAGAGAATCAGAACAGAAGGAACATACCTCAACATCATAAAGTCAATATACAATAGGCCCACAATCAACTTCATATTAAGTGGGGGAAAACTGCAAGAATTCCTCCTAAAAACAGGAACAAGACAAGGATGTCCACTATCAACATTCCTTTTCAATATAGCACTTAAGATCTCTAGCCACAGCAATAAGGCAAGAGAAAGAAGCCTGCAACTAAAATAACTAAAATGATCCCTACTTGCAAATGACATGATCTTAGAAGATCCAATAAACTCAATAAAAAAAATTTTAGAAACGTTCAAATTCAGAAGAGTGTTTAGATACAGATCTTAAAAATTGAGAAGCTTTTTTGTAAGTCTACCATAAATCCACTAAAAATGAAATACAGAAAAAATTTACAGTCATAATATCACCCAAAATAATAAAATACTTAGAAATAAACCTAATCAAAAGGAGAAATATATCTATGAGAAAAATTATAAAACATTCAAAAAAGAAACTGAAAAATATCTTAGAAGATGGAAGAACTTCTCATGCTTCAATAAGCAAAATAAATATCATCAAAATGATCATTCTTCCAAAACTGATCTACAGATTCATTGCAATATCCATTAACATACCAAGGTCATTCTTTACAGATATAAAAAACTGTCTTTAAAGGAATTTGGAACAACAAATTCCTGAGAATACAAACTAGTTCTCAGTAACAAGGACCATGCAAAAGGCATCACAATACTTGACTTCAAACTATACTATAAATCCATAGTAATAAAAACATCATGGCTCTGGCACAAAAAAAATACACATAGACCAATGGAACAGAATATAAGAATCAGAAAAAATCTGCACTTACAGCTAATTTATTATTGACAAAGGGGCCAAAATATACACTGAATAAAAGATATCCTCTTTAACAAATTGTGTTGGCAAAACTGATCATCCATGTGCACAAAAATGGAAAGAAATCTTACTTTCTCATCCTGCAAGAAAGCCAATTCAGGAAGAATCAAATCATGGATATTAGATCAGGGACCTTGCAGATATTTGAGGAGGGCGTAAAATTAATATTCTGACACATAGAAATGAGTATAAACGTCCTCAGCAAGATTTCAAAAGCTCGAAAATTAAGAGGAACAATATATGGGGTTGCATTAATCTAAAGAGCTTCTTTGCAGCAAAGAAAAGTATAAAGAACCTCAACAGAGAGTCAACAAAATGGGAGATTTTCCCAGCTATTCCTGTGATAAGTGAACTCAAGAAATTCAACACCAAAATACAAATAACCCAATAAAAACAACAGGTGAGTGAACTAAATAGAAATGTTACAAAAGGCCTATAAATACATAAAAAATGTTCAGCATAATTAACAATCAGAGCAATGCAAAGCAAAACTAACCTAAGATTTTACCTAATCTAAATTAGAATGGCAATCTTTAAAAACCCACAAAAATAATAAAAGCTGGCAAGGGTTTAGAGAAGTAGGAACTCTGACACATTGTTGGTGTGATTGCATATTACAGCACTCACTTTCTAAAACAGTATGGAGGATTCTTAGCATAGGAATGAACCTACCATATGATCCAACTATACCATTCCTTGGTATCTATCTACTCAAAAGAATGGGGAGGGAAAAAAAAGAACACTACCAGAGTAATGCATGTGTGTCTATGTTTATAGCTGTACAATTCACAATGGGCAAAGTATGGAACCAATAGACATATCCATCAATAGATGAATGGTGAATTAGGAAGTGATGGGATATGTATACAATGGAATTTTACTCAGCCATAAAGATGAACAAAATTCTATCATTAGCAGGGAAGTGGATAGGAATGGAGAACATTGTGCTAAGCCAGATTAATGAGTCATAAAAAGTGAAAGGTTGGATTTTCTCTCTAATATGAAGAAGCCAGGGAGAAAATGTGACAGGAGTGACTTCAGACAAAGGAGGAGAAACTTCAGATGAGTGAGGGCAACGAACTGAGAGAGATGGGAATGGGAAGAGGGAAACACTTCAATGAACATGATACACACACACACACACACACACACACACACACACACACATCAAAATCAATCACTGTGCTGAACATGGGACAGAGAGGAGGGGGAGTGAACAGAGTCAGAACTGGGGAAAAGGGCCCACTGAGTGCTGTGTGCATGAATGCCTATTTTACCCTGAACATTATCAAGATGTATGATTACAATGTGCCAATATAAAAATTGTTTAATCTAATTAAAAATATTTTAAAGGCATATTTTAACCAACTGAGTAAAAACACAAAAGTAATATCCATAAATGGCAAACCTGGTAAAATATATAACAAGGAGAAAGGCTTAGTGATAATTCAGAAATAACAGAGATGGACCAAAGACCTAAAGATTTTCAGATACTTTAATTTACTAGAGGAGGGCATATGTAGAAACTTCCTCAATAAGAACCCAAAGCTCAGGAAATTAAAACAAAAATTAACAAATGGGATAGCATTAAACTAAAATGCTTTTGCACATCAAAAGAAACAAGAGTCTAAAGAGAGAGTCTAAGAAATGGGAGAAGATATTGCCAGCTATATCTCTGATAGAGGATTAATATCTAGACTATTCAAAGAACTTAAAACACTCAGCAGTAAAAAAATAATAATCAAGAAATAGACAACTGAACTAAATAGACACTTCACAAGAGAAGAGATACAAATGGTGAATAAATACATGAAAAATGTTCCGTGTCATTAGTAATCAGGGAGATGCAAATAAAAACTACAATGAAATTCCATTTAATCCTAATTAGAGTTGCAACTATCAATAAGTCAAACAATAATAAATTCTGGTGAAGATGTAAGGAAACAGGAACTCTACACTGTTTGTGAGATTGCAAATTAGTACAGCTGCTATGGAAATCTGTGGAGATTCTCCAGAAAACTAGGAATGGATTTACCACATGACCCAGCCATATCACTCCTGAGTACTGTTCCCAAGGGACTGAAATCAGAAAATTATATTATATGCATATACATGTTTATAGCAGCACAATTCACAACAGCCACATTATTGAACCAGCCTAGTTATCCATCAACAGATGAATAGATTACAAAATTATGAGTTATACACACACAATGGAATTTTACTCGGCAATAAAGAACAAGATTATGTCATTTCCTGGAAAATGGATGGGTCTGGAGAACATCATGTTATGTGAGATTAGCCAGTCATAGAAAGTGAAGGGTCGTATGTTTTTTTTTCTCATATTTGGAAGCTAGAGAGTAATCGAGATTAGCAGAGATACTTCCGATAATGGAGGAGACACTGCAGTGGAGCCAGGGAGGTGGTCTAGGGGAAGAGGTGAGGGAGAGGGAGGACCAATGAAGGGATCATTTTTATTGATATTATGTTCATATGTGAGGATACTAACAAAACAGCAGTCATTTTTTCAAGCATGAACCAAAATTTAATTAGGATACTGCTTCCACTTAGACATGCAGCAGGTTAAGGATGAGCATGTAGTTCAAGCTGACCTATTTAGAGCTGTGATGTTTCATTTGATTTGATGGGTTTCTTCTTTTCTCATAATGGTGAAAGGAGAGGCAGATGGCTATATTGATTTGGAAGCCAGAAAAGAGGGTCATGGGAAGTAAGTGTTTTCTTAATCTGGAGCATCTAGAAATCACAGTGATGATGACAATGATGAGATGCTGCCTCAGAAAGAAATTGATAGCAAGAGAGGTATAGAATGGCCCAGATTGCTGTGGCACTGCTGAGCCCTAGCATTGCTCCTGCTGAAATCAGCGCTGCTATTTAGCCTTTCCAGTATGTGAACCAATGAGTGGCCCATTGGAGCTTAATCTAGTTTGAATCACTGTCAGTTGTAACCAAAAGATTATTGAGTAATTCAGTGGTACAATGCATTTTGGTGTTCTCTTACAAATCTGATTCCCATGGATTTTTTTCTAAGCAAAAAAAAAAAAAAAATCAATTTTTTATCAGTCCTGTCCATTCACAAGTCTCCAAAGAGTCATGAAGCCCTTTGAGTACTTTCTTCCTTTAAGGAAAAAAGGTAATCATTTTAGTTTATTTGGTTGTAAAATATTTTTAGTAAATAAAAATTTAGTGACACTCTTTTACAAGAAGCTTTTGGGGTGGGGAGGTCAGCTGAAAGTGTAAGCTACTAAAAATAAAAAAAATACAGTTTGCAAATGCTAGAAGTTTGAGCAACTGACAGTGGAATTCTTATATACTAAAAATAATTGATGTCATTCAATACTACCTCATTCACATGTTCATAAAGAAAGACAAGTTTAACTACAGAGAACATTTTATTGGTGTTATTTTTTTTAAGATCCCAGTAATGTAAGTCAGATGCATCTAGAAACTAATCCTAACACCAAAATCTATTTAATCACTATAGGTTTTTTGGAGGAGTAAAACAAAATGTTTCTTCTTTAAAACATCAAAAACTTAAAATCAATATTTAAGGGTCTAATTCTATTCTTTACTTCAATTTGGAAGTAGAAAAGATCAATTATGAAACTTTTAGAACATGAGAGAAGCATAGATAACCACGGTATTTGTTGTCTTAGTGTCTGTCTACGTATATGCTTTAGCTCTGGAGAAGACAATCATGCTTCCCTGTGGAACGTAAAAGGTTCAGATTTTATTCGTTTTAAAATTCAGGTTTTAGTTGGGTATAGTGGTCCATACCTGTAATCCCAGTACTTGGAAGGCTGAGACAGGAGGATCACAGGTTCGAAGCCATCCTTAACAACATAGTGATACAGACCATTAGCAATTTAGCAAATCCCAATTTCAAAATTAAAGAAGGAAAAAATGAGGGCTGGTGATATATATCAGAGGCAGAAAGCTCCTAAATTCAGTTCCAACACACACACACACACACACACACACACACACACACACACACACTTGTTTTTGCCCTGGATGTGTAAAGGTTTACATTTTCTAAGAAGATCTAAAACTTTTCAACAGAGACTAGAACCCATACCAGGTAAGTATAGAATATTGATGTTCTCTTTCTCTTATCTCTCCTCTCCTTTTCTCTCAATCCCTCAGTCCTCATTTCCTATCTGCCCCATCTTTTTGAGATTCAGATCATCAGATGCATGGCAACTTCATAGAATAAAGAAAGTTTTCAGTAGAGTGAAGTATGACACTTCTTTTGCACAGGATCCACTAGTCTAACTTTGTGTGTATACACGTTTGCTATTTCCTTATCGTTTTTTATTTCAATAGAATGTATATCATAACAGTCTGGCCACAAATTGGTGAATTATCCAGCCCATAAAAAGAAAAGAAAGGAAAAGAAAATATCACAAAGGAGAACACTGCCAAAAACCATGTATCATAAAGGCTAAGAACATAGAAAGCTGATACAAAGGTGTATGTTAAATCAAGAAAGAAAGAAATTGACTTAAGATAAAAGAAACCATAAAAGCCCAGAAATGGTATTAAAACACAGAGAGTCGGTTTTACTATCACACACTTGACAGAATCGTTTAATGGATGCTGATTTCTCTTCTATTCACATAAATACTGAAAAATAAGAGAAATCTGGCACTTTCTGTCTCAAATTCAGATCTGCCCCTGTCCTAGACCTCACCACCTTTGAGGGCTCAACTATGAGAATTTCTTTTTAGAAATATTCAAATTTTAGAAAATTATTGTTTCGCTGTGTGTAAATAATAAAAATTTTAATTAAAAGATACCTATATGTGCCTGAATGAAGAGGTTTTCCTACAGTAAAGTTTAGTGTTTCACTAAGGATTGGCCCTTTGTCCCAGGCCTAATTGTGGCTGTCCACTGCCTTTGTAGCTTGTTCTGAGCTAAGGCAGAGAAAGATAAGCTGTCAAGTGCCCAAGTCATTGATTAAAACAGTAACTAAAATCAATCTAATGATCAAGTCTTTAATCACTTACTGTGATAACACAGGAAAAAGTCTAAACAAGAGAAAGTTCTAGATCCCCCAGAAGGTCATGTTTCCCCATGGAATGGCATTGCGTGTTGGTCTGCTGGATTCTGCAGACACAAAGCTTGTCTTATTACCAAGGGATCCTGAAACTAAAGGTTTCTAACAAATGGATCTGGGGGTTGGGGAAAGACAGAGGGAAAGTGCTAGGAATGAAATTGGGGGTCATATTTATAAGAATGCTTGATAAGGATATCTGGGCCGAGATAAATGGGTCTAGGAATTTAGGTATATATGAGGATTTGGAAGAGTAGGGGCCCTGGTTCTTGACTAAAACTCTCTTCAGATGCTGCAAATCACTGGAAATGCACCAAGTTAGGTGTGGGCAGTAGAGGTTTCCCTGTGAGACTTGACAGGGAAAGTCTTTTACATTTACCTGTGGTGAGACTTGGAAAAACAATCGCATTGCATTTTGGCTCAGAGCTCGACAACACAGATCTGTCTGTAAATGAGAGCTGTGCTAGGGCATTAGCCAACCTAGTTGGAAGCTTTCTAAAAGAACACAAGCCTTCATTGAACTTGTTGAATAGATCATGGCAGGAAATAAATACGGGTATAGGAGAGCATTTTACCCTAATTTTCTGGTCACTTTGAGTCTCCATCAGGCAAATATATACAGTAAGGAGAAAAAGTTCCTACCACTGTTTATAAAAAGACTGGAAAATATTGTCACCACATTAAAAAGAGGTTATAAAACACAATTTGATTTTTTTAAAAGCAATGTAAGATTTTACAATATATAAGAAACTGAGCTAACATGTACCCATTGTAAACCTGTAAAATCATACCAGTGAGGCTTACATTCAGCTGAATGTAACTAACACTGATGGAAACCATCAAAATGGCATTTTTTATTATTTAACAAGATGAGAGGGTTCAGGTAACTCCAGTCTTTTTTGTGTAATTAACTCCATTATATTTTCAAGGTCCAGAGTCCACACTAGGATCCCTACTGGGTGGTTTGGTATTATGCTCAATGCTTCATGATCACTAGATACAATTTGTGGCTTTAGACACAGTGTCCTCGATGGGGTTAGGATAAAGGGAAACAAGAGATGGAATAAGCAGGTTTTCTTCCTGCTTGATCTTTTGAAAGGAGACAGAGCTGTTCCTCTAGGCTCTTCACATGACTTCTGTTTACATGACATTTTTCCGAACTGAGTCACACAACCCTCTTACCTGCAAAGCATACTGGGAAACAGTTTCATTCAAGGCACCACAAAGAGAAGTGTCAATAGAAAGTTTTGGTTACTTGTTCAGTCAGCAAACTGAAACTATCATCTCTGAGAGCTACAGAATATATCTAAATACAAAAGCAGAGAAACTCTTCAAAACTATGAAGTTCTATTTAACTATTCAATAAATGTGGTAAAAACGGATGATTTGATCATTAGCTTTTATACCTATTTAGCCTTGAGAAAAATAAGTACTATGATAAAGTTAAAATTTATGAATCTGGAAATGAAATTTAGGTATTATTTATACAGGAAAATAGGGTGTTGACAAATGTGAGTAATAAACAGCAGCCAAATTATGAAACTCACCAAGGTGTCAACCAACAGATGAATGGATAAAGAAAAGCATGGTATAGATACACAATGGAATTCTACTCAGCTACAAAAAAGAACAAAATTATTTCATATGCAGAATAATAGGTTGAATTAGAGAATATAAATCTAGATCAGCCAATCTAAGAATTTTTAATGTTTAATGTATGTTTTCTTTCAAATTATAAAAAATAGAAAGTAGAAAGCATAAGAAATTTTATTTTATTTTTTATTTTTTTAATTAATTAATTTATTTTTTAAATTGGTGCATTGTAGTCATATATCAATCACATTGGAGTACAAGACATGAGAGGATATACAAGCACACATCATCCAGTTAGCCCTCCTCCAGCCCCCATCCCATCCCCTCCCCCTCCCTCCATCCCAGTTCTTTGGTGATTTACTTTGATACATTTGTTTATGTACCTCCTGCATTTTTAAAGAGGCTCCGTCCTCCAGTATTACATACCCTCTGATTGGTCACATTAGTTGCTTCACTATAGGGCCCTTTCTATAGCTCAACCTCTTCCTGTTGCCCCTTTCCTCCTAGTTATTGCTGATTAAGAGAAGCGTCTGATTTATATTTTCTGCAATATTTCTCTGTGCATGCTGCATTGCAAGTACCGATCCCACTCTTGATGGCCCCAGTAATGGCCTGGCTACTCAGTGGACTGATCCAGACCTCGCTGACTCAAGCAGCAGCCTTGCCTCATGGGAGGCCCCAGTTCTGGTCTCACTGGCCCCTGCACCAGTCTAACCCCTAAGCTGGCTTTGGTCCCGGCCTTGGAGGCCGCAGGAGTGGCCTTGCCTCATGGCAGGCTCCGATGCTGGCCATTGGCCCCTACACCACCCTAACCCCTTGGCAGGATTCCAATCTCGGCCTCAGAGGCCCCAGTACTGGCCTAGCCTCACGGCAGGCTCCAATGCCGGCCTCGTTGGCCCCAGCACCGGCCTAACCCTGCGGCAGGTTCCGTTCCTGACCTAGGAGGCCCCAGCACTGACCATGCCTCACGGCAGGCTCTGATGCTGGCCTCGCCTCACGGCAGGCTCCGATGCCAGCCTTGCTGGCCCTAGCACCGGACTAACCCTTCGGCAGGCTGTTATCCTGGCCTCAGAGGCCCCAGTACTGGCCTTGCCTCAAGGCAGGCTCCGATGCCAGCCTCGCTGGCCCCAGCTCCGGCCTAACCCCTCAGCAGGCTTCAATCCCGGCCTCGGAGGCTCCAGTACCGGCCTTGCCTCAAGGCAGGCTCCGATCCTGGCCTCGGAGGCCCCAGTACCGGCCTTGCCTCAAGGCAGGCTCCGATCCTGGCCTCGGAGGCCCCAGCACCGGCCTTGCCTTACAGCAGGCTCCGATGACAGCCTCGCTGGCCCCAGCACTGGCCTAACCCCTCGGCAGGCTCAGCATAAGGAATTTTAAATAATGTGGAGAGAGACCTGTAGAATAGTCATCAAAGGTAGTTAGGGGACAGATAGGGGAGGGAGAAAAGAAGGATTAAGGAAGGTAAAAGTTCAAATAATGCTATGGCAATATATAAAAATATGACTACCAATTTCTCTAACATCTATGGGGAGAAAGAGGGGGGAATAGAGTGGTATTTAATGGAAATACACTAAGAGCTGTGTGCATTTGTATTTTATTGCATTAAACCTTACTATGATATATAATTGCACTAATAATTAAAATAATTGCACTCATAAATAAAAACAAATTATGATTTAGTAAATTATTCTGGCTATAGTTAAATGAAGGATATTAACGGTGAACACCAGGGGTGGAAGAAGAAGCAGGTAATAGTTATCTTCTAGCGTAACCAAGAACTAGGAGTCCTGTGGTCCAGTCTGAGGAAGTATATTGGGGTCATGGCGGGGTGGGGCAGGGAGTCAGTGCTCTTTGCTAGAGTTCAGAGGCTTAGTACCAGCGATTGGCCCCAACTAGGAAGGCTTCTCCAGTGCTACCTCCTTCTTACATGAAGCCACTGTGCATCAGGAGCCCGAACGTTTAGCATAGTCTTGCACAGCCTGCCTGCCTTGTGGGCTCCAGTGACGTCCAGCCCTTGCAACCACAGGGCCCTTCCATTTTAACTGAAAGTCCATCCCCAAGATCAAACAGGGACTATCCTCCCTCACCTTTAAACCTTTTCTGGTTTTACAGGCTTATCCTTGAAACAGAGATGGGGACAGAAGCCTTTCTTCTTCTCCATTTCCTCACAACAGAAACTTCCACAGCATGGGCGGGTCACCGGCAGCCTAGGCCCAAGGTCTCTCTGGCCCTTTCTTGGGGATAAAAGCTACTAGGTAAAATTTGGAGTTTATAGGAATGCCCTGGAGGCTAAAGACTAGGTTGCTTCTTGCAGCATGTTCAGAACATATCACTACATTTCTATGCAAGAGGAAGGCAAGGCATTGTGGTGGCCACAGTTCTTATTCAAAAGCCTTTTCCAGTTGATTAATCTATTTTCATATTTACAAAGAAGTCTTAATGTCCTCCTCATTAAGACTTTCAGTCTTGTGGTTGGGAGCTGGGCTGGTCGTGTAGGACCTAGGGCCTATCTATTTGTCAACAAATGACAAACACTGTTGGTTAAATGGTTTATACTTTGATTTTCTTTCCTTCCTAATATAGCTGGAACTTTAGGAACAGTCTGTCCTCACAGAGCTGAAATAAGGAATAACCAAAGAATGAAGTTAATCAAAGCTTTCTATAACTCTTTTCTTTTGACTTTTTTTTTTGGTAAAACTTTCTGAATATACTTTTAAGATTTAAAAATAAAGTTGGTTTTGCAGGTGCTAATAAAATAAAACAAAAAATGAACACTAAAGTGAAATAATAAACATGATTTTTAAAGAAAATCTATTCGTAACAAGGCAGGCTATAGGAGATATACATACAAAGAGGTTGAGTTCATATTCATATTTGCTTATAGTTTTGTTGATGTATAAGCTATAAATTTGCTGTATTACATACATGTGTTTTTTTCTTAGATAAGTGAAAATGTATTATTAAATACATTATACAATATTTTACATAATACTTTTAGGTAAAATTCTTAAATTGAACATATAAGATTTTTCTTTTTGAATCACAAGCTAATAGTATTCAATGTGGAATACCAAAATTTAGATCTCTGTTAATCTTAGTATTTCTTAGTTCAGGGGGAACAATATTAATGGCCTTAAGAATCCTATCTAGTAATAATGATATAATTTAAAGAACACAAATTCTCAGATAAGATCTGCAGTAGATTTACAACTAAAGATGATACAGAAACTGGGCATAGAGGCACATGCTTGTAATCCCAGCATCTGAAGGCTGAAACAGGAGGATCATGCTTCGCGGACTGAAATAGGAGGATCATGCTTTGCAGACAGCCTCAGCTACTACTTAATGAGACCCTTTGCAACTCAGTGGGACCCTGTTTCAAAATAAAGCATAACAATTAGGTCTGGGAGTGTAGCTTGAAGGTAGAATGCCCCTGGGTTCCATCCCCAATACCACACATACACACACACACACACACACACACACACACACACACACGATGATACAGATAGTGAGCATTTTAGAAGATATTTTCCAGTGATCAATGCAACAATGTAATATTACTGTGTAGTAACAATACTACTTATGTTTATGAGTATTTCAACTAATTCTCCATTATAAAAGCCTTCCTTCAAAGAAAAGTTGAGATCCAGGATTCCCAGTTGAATTATTACAGAACCTTTATAGAAGAAATAAACCAAATACTTCACAAGTTATTCTGTGAAATTGAGATGAAATATTTCTAAATTCCTTCTATGAATCCAGTATCACCTTAATAACAAAACCCAATAGAAAAAGCTCGAAAAAAAGAAAATTAGAGACCAATAATCTTGATGAACATTGATGCAAAAATTCTAAACAAAATACTAGCAATACACATTCAAAATCATATCAAGAAAATTTCACACTCTAACCAAGTTAGTTTCATTTAAGGGATACAAGGTTGATTTAACATATGCAAATCAATACATGTCATTCACTACATAAATAAAACTAAGAAAAAAAAACACATGATCATGTGATTTTTTTCTTAAAAAAATTTTTCTTTTTTGCTAAAAGACCATTTAGCAAAATCCAACATGCATTCATGTTTAAAAAAATCTGAAAATTGGAATAGAAGGAATATAACTCAGAGTTACAAAGGCAATTATGTAAACTTAAGGCCAACATTATATTGAATGAGGGAAAAAAACTGAAACAGAATTTCCTTTTAATTTAAAAATGAAAAAAGGATGCTCACTATCACAACTACTTTTCAATATAGTACTCTGTCGGGAATCCAGCCCAACAGCGGCGGGGCCTCATGAGATGATGAGTACGACGACTCGAACACACACAACCACGAGCTGGGAGTTAAGTCAAGCAAGATCTCATTTATTTCTCTCCAAGCAATCATATATATATATCTCACCAAACCACAAGGGGAATTCCCATGGGAAATAGCCTAGCCTATCGGGGATAAAGATCACTAGCACGTAGTTTACAGCCAATCCCAGGCCAGTACATGAGCCATTCATGTGTGCAGAAAGCTCCTTTAAAGGTATAAAGGGAAAAACCACTCAGTCTCTCCACCCATAATGAATGGGGAAACCACACCTTTGTAGCTTCCTCCAGGCACCATCTTAGCCCATTTTCTGCTGAAACACTTTAAAGTTTTTCCTGAGGCTGCAGGCCGCTCAGACCGAGGGAGGCTGTATCTCCTTAGGCGCTGTATGGACACACCCCATCAGTACTCAAGACTTTGATAGATGTATAAGGCAAGAGAAGGGAATAAAACATTATAAATAAGAAAAGAAAAACTAACACACACACACACACACACACACACACACACACACACACACACTATTATCCTATATTTAGGAGAACCAAAAACTTCAAGCAAAGACATCTAGAACTGTTAAAAAATTCAGTAAACTAACAGGATACAAAATCAATATAAAAATACTTAGCTTTTCTATATGGCAAACATGAATTGACTAAAAAAGATATCCAGAATATAATTTCATTCACAATAACCACAAGAGTAAAATACCCAAGTTTAAACCTAACCAAAGAAATAAAAACATCTACAATGAAAATTATAAAACACTAAAGAAAAAAAATGAAGAAAATATTAGAAGATGGAAAGATCTCTCATGCTCTTGGAGAAGAAAATTATTATCAAAATGGCCATTTTACCAAAAGTGATCTACTGGTTCAGTTAAATCTCTATCAAAAAACCAGTGGTATTCCTCAAAGAACTAAAAAGGTCAGTCCTAAATTTCATATGAAAAAACAAAAGACCCAGAATAACCAAAATAATTTTTAGCAATAAAATCCAAGAAAGAGGTATCACAATTCCTGACTTCAAATTATGCTACATACCTGTAGGAATAAAAACAGAATGTCATTGGCACAAAAACATATACACAGACCAATGGAACAAAACAGATGTCACAGTAACAAATACACACTTATAGCCAACTAAATTTTGACAAAGGTGCCAAACAAAATTAAATTCTTACCTCTCACCTTGTAAAAGAGTTAATCAAAATTGATTGATCAAAGATACAGAAATTACATGAGAGACTTTAAAGTTACTAGAGAAGGACACAGGTCCGATACTCTAACTAGAGGCACAGGTAGAAACTTCCTCAATAAGACACCCCTAAAGCTCAGTAGATTAAAATAAACACTAATAAATGAGATAGTATCAAATGAAAAAGTTTCTGTTTGTCAGTGGAAAACATCAAGACTCTAAAAAGAGAGTCTACATAATGAAAGAATAGCTTTGCCAGCTATATTCCTCTGACAGAGGATTAATATCTAGAATATAAAAAGTACTTAAGAGACTTAACACTAAATAAAAAATGACCCAATAAAGAAATGGGCAGTTGAAATAGATATTTCATAAAACAATGGCCACAAATACATAAAAATGTTCAAAATTAATATCATTCAGGGAGATGCAAATTAAAACTACAGTGAGATTCCATTTAACTCCAATTGAAATGACAATCACCAAGAAGTTAAACGATAAATTCTGGTTAGAATGTGAGGAAATAGTAACTCTTCCCCACTGTTGGTGAGTTGGCAAATTAGTGCAGCCACAATGGAGATCAGTTTTCTTCAGAAAACTGGGAATGGATGCACTATATGATCCAGCTGTATCACTCCTATATATCTTTCCATGTGGACTGAAATCAGAATATAGTAATACATGCATATCCATATTTATTGCTGTAAAATACATAATGGCCAAATTACAGAACCAATCTAGGTGTCCATCAACAGATTAATTGATTACAAAATTATGCAGTATGCACACAATGGAACTTTACTCAGCAATAAAGAACAAAATTATATCATTTGAAGGAAAATGGACGGACTTGAACATTATGATGTGAGCGTAGTCATTCCCAGAAAGTGAAGGATCATATATTTTCTGTCTTATGTGGAATCTCTCATAAATGGGCCATAAGAGAGAATTTAGATATGGAGGAGAAACCCAAGTGGAGTGAGGGAGGGAAGGAAAATCCGGAGGAAAAGGGGAGGGAGAATGAATGAAGTATCACTTTGACAGTATTTATATAGGTAGCAATACCAATGCCAATCTCAATATCCTGTATGGGAAAGGGAGGACTGGGGATGGAGCTGGGGTTAGAAAGCTCACCAAGTGCTGTGTGCATGTATGCCACTATCACTGTGAACTACTTTATGGTGTGAGACTGTAATGCACCAATAAAATATACAAAATATCCATATGTAACTGTCTTTATTATAACTCTTTTCTGTGGCCAAACACATTTCTCAAACTCAAATATACATCCACGTTCCACATAAAAACAAATATATACACAGCTTCCGGGAACCTAAAATACAACAACGGCATTGCACATCTCTTGGCCATACCTCCTAAAATTTATAAACATGCCTGTGACTTTTCACTTCCATTATTAGCTCTATACCCATGAGAAATGTGTACATGTGCTCAACAAACACTTATCAGTGTTTACAGTAGCTCCATTCTGAGTAGATTAAAATACCAATCAAATGGCTATCTATAGAATAGATAAAAATATTCAAACAACATTGAGAATGAACAAACCGTAGCAATACACAAAACCAGAAATGAATTTCAAAGAATTTGAAGCATAAGAATAACTCATATGAGAGTAAAAATTCTATCTTCCTTAAGAAAAGATCAGATCTAAGCTTCTGTTACATGGAGTTACAGAATGTAGACGTGATAGCTGGGGGCACTGGAATGCTGGCAAAGTTGCATTTGCTGATGCAAGTGCTTGTTACATCACCATATTCTATTTGAAAATTAACTCATTTGAATATGTATTATTTGTTTACTTATGAACATATATGTTAAAGGGCAAAAACATTTATTTAGTTTGTTACTTTTGTAAATTAATGTTACTTTTGGCTACATTTATAAAATTAGCATGATGAAAAAAATTAAAAGTTCACAAAATTGATAATAACTCATATCATCAGTTTCTATGAGTGAAAACTGGAAAAAAGTAAATACAACCCAACTCCCAATTATCCCCCAAATAAAGCAAGCATCCTTGGATATATGAATTTGGACTTAAATTCTTCAAAAATTCCCAAAGTTATTATCAGAAAGTCATTCAGTCTAATTAGCTCTGGGAATTTATATTTTAATGGTATCATAAAACCAAAATCAGGAACTAATAACTAATGACTAATAACTGAAGTCAGAATATGAAGTACACTTCACAAATAAATCCCCGTTTTTAGAAATTATTATAATGCTGAGTTTAACAGTATTCTCACTCACTGTTCCACACTAAATTATAATTGGCACTAAGTCTACAACTACACATTTTTGAAAAAAGTTCTTGGGATTTAACCTCTTTGGAGAAAGTTACTATGTCACCATAAAACTTACATCAACATTTAGTTTGCCTGTGGATAGCTGAAGATATAGCCAACTGACAAAATTTTACAATAAAATTAGGCTCCCTATGATAAATATATTTATTGAGATCCTTGGTTTCTATATTTACAAAATATTTCTCAGAAATTCTTCCACTCAGAAATTGTACAGAAAATAATCATTATCTTTAAAGTTCTTTAACATTTATCTTGGGTTTATTACAAAAAATTATCTTATGTTGATATTTCTGGTATGACTTAAAAACAGGATGAACAAAAAGTTTTCCCTAATACAAAATGCTATCAAGTTGGTTAATATGCTTAATATTCCAAAACTTGTTGAAATGTTCTCTCTTTAAAATGTAAATATTGTAGCCATTTTTCTACAGAGCTGAGAGTGGAGACATTACAAAAGAACATCTGATTGTCCTTTTAAAGAGGAGAGATTATGTAAATAAATTTTATTTATCATTAAGAAAGATTATTCTATTACCTAAAAGAATGATGTATAAGTATTAATCTTGATTAGAAAGATGCTCATTATACATTCCACATTAAGAAAATAATCAAGTAAAATAATATTATTTGGTCAAATCATTTTAAAATTAAAGAATGAGTATGAATATGTACTAATCTGTTTTCTATTGAAAATTGCACATTACCACAGAGTAATTAAATTATAAAGCAAAGAGGTTAGCTGGGGTCAGTGACCCAAGTCTGTAATCCTGATACTTAGGAGTCTGAGAAGGGAACATTGCAGGTTCAAGGTCAGCTGCAATAACTTATTGAGACTCAATAACTTAGTGAGACTCTGTTTCAACATAAAAAGGGTTGGGGGTGTAACTGAGAGGAGAATCCCTGGGTTCAATCCTTGATACAGAAAGAAAGGAAGGATGAAGAAAAAGCAGAAAGGAGAAAGGAAGGAAAGGAAGAAGAAAAGAAAAATGAGAGAAAAAGAAGAAGAAAATGAAAACAAGAGGTTTATTTGAACCCTGGTTCTGGAGTTGCAAGGTGGAGCCCCTGGATCTGGTGACTGTCTTCCTGTTGGTAGAGCCCTGAGACTTTGCAGGGCTTCATGAAGCTAGGAAGTGTGGGTACATATGTATGTTCTGGTCTCTCTCATTCTTCCTATGGAACCACAAATATTTAATCATAGGAGGACACTCTGGTGACCTTATCTGAATGCAATCATTTCCCAAGGGCCCCACCTCTAAACACCAGAGTCAAATTAAATTTCCACCATTTTAGTACTTCAAAACAAGAATTATAATTTCAAATATTTTGGAAGAGACAAATTATAATCAAATCAGGGAATTGCATTTGTGGTAATTTCAAGATGCAAACATGAGAATATTATCTAATATTTATACTAAAGAATTTTTTCATGTAATTGTAAAATTACTGCCTGTAACTGAAACAAACTGGTAAGTATGCTCATATGTAAGAGTTACTTTCTACAGATACGAATTAAAAAATAATATAAGTGATTAAAATTCATTTCCATTACAAAGTATTATTTTAATCTATATTTTTAAAATTATTCATGTGCTGTTTTTCAAAATAAACTTCCACCTGTGATAAAAGCTTTTCTTTTCAAAACACACACATACACAATGAACAAGCAATGACTATTTTGCAATATTTTTTTTGGAGGGGGGTGGTATCAGGGATGGAATCCAGAGGCATTCTATCCCAACCTTCATCCCCAGCCCTATTTTTTATTCTTTATTTTTGAAACAGGGTCTCACTTAGTTCCAAAGGGATTAAGTAGCTGAGCTTGTCCACAAACAAGGGTCCTCCTGCCTCAACCTCCCAAATGCTGAAATTATAAGCGTGCACCATCATGCCCAGCTTGCAATCTGTTTTAAATGTTTAAATGTTTTAAATAGTCATTATACTCATAAAAATTATATTTTATCCAAATATTTTGATATTTAATTTATACAAAATATCTTTGCAGGATATTTGCTAGATTGTCTTCAAATATGTAAAATACACTGAGAGAAAGCTGTTTTGGATAAACATTTGGATAGAGGTACAGCTATGAACATATATACCTCTCGAAATATAGACAACAGTGCTTCCTTTTGGGGGATATCTGCCACAGCCAGAGCAATCTTCATCTCTAAATGAGTCTTCATCATTTCCAAGGCAGTTTTGTATAAATATATCATTTTTACACTAGTTTCGCATTGTTTTCCAGTTCAATTTTAAAATACATTTTTACTCCTAGTTGGTGTATGTCGTCTAAAACATAAATTAGCATATTATCTCTCTGTCTGTATCTATATACATTTATTTATATCTTAAGCTATACATTCTTCTGCATAACATCTTTAATATTATGATTAATCAAGCAAGAACCATGCTCAGGCCTGGCTAATCAATGACAACCCAAGAAAATATGGTTTGATAAAGATTTAGAATGATTAAGAGCTAAAATATGGCCGGGTGTGGTGGTGCATGCTTGTAATTCCAGCATTCAGGAGGCTCAGAAAGGAGGATTGCAGTTCATGGACAGCCTCAGCTATTTAGTGAGGCCCTCCACAACTTAGTGACCCTGTTTCAAAATAAAGTATAAAAAATATGGCAAAGAGTGTAGGTCAGAGGTCAAATGTCCCTGGGTTTCATCCCGAGACCTGCAAAAAAAGCCACACACACACATACACACACACACACACACACACACACACACATATATATATATACACACACACACACACATATATATATATATACACACACAATATTATATATAGTATATATTATATATAGTATATATTGTATATTATATAGTAGATATTGTATAAATATGTAATATATATTATATATTATATAATAAAAACTTAAATAAAAGTGAAAATATGGAAATTAGAAAACACGCAAATTTAAATGCCAATAATAGGCCATTATCAGCTATCATACTGCTTGTGAATTTTGAATGACTCTAACTTGATAAAATGCCTAAAAATAATAGTACATAGTTGATAAATTTAACTATTGTTTTATTTGAGTGAAGTTTAAACTATTTAGTAACATAGAAAGCTATATGTATTTTGAGTATAGACTAGTATTTATTCATATTAAATTAAAAGCTAAACAAAGCTCAGTAGTACATGCCTATGATCACAATATTTGGGAGGCTGAGACATGAGATCACAGGTTGGATGCAAGAGTGTGATAACTTAGCCAGACCCTGTTTCAAAGTTAAACAATAATTTCTAAAGGGCTAGGGGTATAGTGCACTGGTGGAGCACATCTGAGCTCAATCTCAGGACTACACACACCAAACTAAGATAATACAGATTATCTGTATTTGATACACAATTTTCTGAGTATACATATAGTTTCTAAAATTAGAACTTTTATGGAACTGATGGCACAGTTATAGGACAACAAAACTGACATAAGGAGTATCTGCACCCAGAATCTATATTCAAAATGTTCTTCACAATCCACAAAACAGAAATTCAAGAAATATTTATAGATCTATAAATCATATGCTAAAGTATCCAGAATTTTAAAAATAATTATAATCTTAAGAAGTTTGTTTTAAGGCTATTTCTAATATAGATGTTGATACCATGTTAGTGATAAAATATGTTCACCTGAAGCTTTCTCCAGTGGATCAGGCACAAGTATCGAGTAGCTGTCAGATTCTACCCCTGGTGTTTTTTCCAGAGGCCAGTGGCCCACACATTTCATCCTGCTATCTTGTCTGTCTCTCTGAGCTCTCTGAGGCCTCCCTCATATTTTGTGTTGGTCCAACTTAGTAATTGATTTGGAACAGTAACACAGAATTGATCTCATCTTCCTAGAAAGACTCAGGGAGGCAAGTCAGACACTGCAGCCTGGCAGCAACTGACAAAGATTGTTTGTGCAATATCAGTGAATACAAGGGCAAACTGTTGTCAGAATTCTAGAATATGTAACATTAACCACCTGCAGCCATCCCTCACATCTTCTGTCCCATGAGCTTTTGATAGCCCCTTTTCTCTACTGCCCTTTCACCATATTAAAATGAATTGATAGAAAAGACTAGGATGAAAAGTCTGATTGGCCAATAAAAAAAAAATCCTAGCCATATCAGGACTTAGCATTTTCAGAAGATCTTACACCTTTAGACCAGTGTTGTTTATTAGAAAGAAAAACAAGTTATGTTAATTGATGCCAAAATCTGTTTCTATGTGGGATCCTGATTTAATAAATGTCATTCCAGTTGTTGGCTTGCCCTTGTAAATATCATTTTTCAATTGGAAAGATGAGTAGGACTCTGTCAAAGGTATGGAAATGAGCATCCTGGGAACCTTGCCACACACTATACATACTCATGGAGCCAGAATTGAGGGGAAAGTGAAGAGCTCCCCATTAAATATTGTTCTAGACAAAGCATGAACCACCTGATCTGAAACTCTACAAGACTTTAAAATGCTACTCTTTAAAATGATGTTGACTGTGGGCCCATTGTAGATTGATTTTATGATAGAGGTATGTTCTTTCTATTCAGATTCTCTGCAGTACTTTTAGCATAAATGGATGTTGGATTTTGTCAAATGCTTTTTCTGATTCTATTAAAATGATTACATGAATTTGTCTTTGTTTCTGTTCATGTGATGAATTACATGGATTGATTCTCGTTTGTTTAACCAGCCTTGCATCCTTGAGATGAACCATACTTGGTCATGAAATATGATTTTCTTGATGTGGTTTTGAATGCATGTTGTATTTTATTTAGCAGTTGTGCAGCCAAATTAATCAATGATATAGGTCTGTAGTTTTCCCTCATTGAGTTTTCTTTATTTGATTTTGTTATTAATGTCCATAGCTGCACAATTCACCATTACCAAACTATGGAACCAGTCATATGTCCATCAACAGATGAATGGATTACAAAACTATGGGATATGTACACAATGAAATTTTACTCAGCCATAAAAAACATGTCTTTTACAGGGAAATGGATGGAACTGGAGGACATTATGCTAAGTGAGATTAATCAGTCACAAAAATAAGAAATTGGATGATCTCCCTAATAGGCAAAAGGTAGGGAGAAAATGGGCCATAGGAAGAATTCTAGTAAAAAAAGGGGATGCTATAGATGAGCAAATAAGGAAAACAAACTAATTGAGGGTATGAGAGGAAAGAAGAGGTAAATTCTCTAATATTCATGATGTACATTAAAAAACATATCAAAGTCAATCACTAAGCCAAACATGAGAAGGAGGGCTGGGAAGGGAATGGGGCAGAAATTGGGTAAGGGCTAGTTGGGTGATGTGTGCATGTATGCCTCCACCATCTTGTACTCCATTAAGATGTATGACTACAATGCACAAATAAAAAATTTAAATAAAATGATACCATATCTAAATCACATTTTCCTTCAGGATTTCACTGATTTTCTCACTTTTAGGCAAGATCAAGAAATTTAAAATCCAGAACTCTTATATAGCAAATAATTTACATACAGTGAGAACTTTATCCAAGAACCACCAAAGTTTTTTTTTATTTTTTTTCTCTTGGTTCCCCTCCCCTTTCCAAAGGATCATAAATTGTAATCTTTTAAATCAAACTATTTTAATATGTATTTCTACTGTTAGTCAAAGTAATCTGTATACACTATGTTTTTCCTCCTTGGAGGATGAAATGACAACAACATTGATTACTTGTTTTAATGGTTCTAAAAAGACAAAGTCTAAAAATGAGAAGGAGAGGATAGCAGCTTAATACTCTAAATCTGTTGGGTTATCAATGGGTCTATAGAAGAAGAAGAAGAAGAAGAAGAAGAAGAAGAAGAAGAAGAAGAAGAAGAAGAAGAAGAAGAAGGAGGAGGAGGAGGAGGAGGAGGAGGAGGAGGAGGAGGAGGAGGAGGAGGAGGAGGAGGAGGAGGAGGAGGAGGAGGAGGAGAGGAGGAGGAGGAGGAGGAGGAGGAGGAGGAGGAGGAGGAGGAGGAAGAACATTTAAGGTATTGAAATGGAAGAAAGGATTTGGAACTGGAGAATGAGATGAGCATGCACATAGAATTTTGCATAAAAATTGAGCATAAGTACATTTCAGCTGGGGGGAAGTCTCATGATATTCCCATCACCGTGCATCTTAACATCTTATTGCAGAGTGTGGCAAAACTCTCTGTGACGTGGTTGTGAAATCTATTTGTGTCACATAAAAGTTACTTATATTGATGACTTCAACTGAATTTTTATAGCTATACTGACAATAGTGGCATTTTTTAGTTTTGTTTGTTTGTTTGTTTGTTTGGTGGTACTGGGGTTCCTGGAAGCCCTTCTACCTCCAGGCTACACTCCCAGCCCTATTTTTACATTTTTTATTTGGAAACAGGGTCTCCTAAGCCAGCGCGCAGCTGGCTTTGAACCTGTGCGATCCTCCTGTCTCTGCCTCCCAAGCGCAGGGATTACAAGCATGCACCACCACGCCCAGCAGTGACATTTTTTAATAAGCCAATATTTTCTAACAAGTAAGATGGAAGCCTAAGTTTGGGGGAAATATAAAATTTCTCTTTCAATTGTTCATCATTTAAAAGTTTAACACATAATTTTATCAGAAAACTTTTCTTCTATGTTCAAAGATAAAACTGAAAATAATTTTCAATGTGTTAATTTTACTTGGACATTGACTGATGCCGAGTTGAAAGTTGATTTTCATACTTTTTGTCTTTCTTTTCTTCATTCTAAAAATAAAAACATCTGAACTGTCATCCTTCACTTTTATTCAAAGTGCAGAAGCCGAGACCTATCCCCCACTTTAAGAGCTTTTGCTTAGTGACCTGACCAGTGGTCCAACTGAAGACAATGACAGTTCAGGTACACTCTCACACTGGATGATAAATGCTCTGAACCAATAATTTTAAAGATAACAAAATCTGTTTCAGCACCCCACAAACTCATTGTGACATTTCTTTTCTTAGACTAAAGATAAAATTGTTTTGCCTACTTTGTTGGCAACTACTTAAAATTAAAAGGGTATGGACATGACAGCATTTTCTACTAAAAAATAATTATTTTATATGCTTTCTGTCTTGACCTATCCAAAGTAATCGCCCTTCTGAAGTTAAGTTTCACCTGGCTATCAGGCAAGATGTATTTTCTCCAAAACTCTGGCTAGTGAGATATTTATGGCACTTATTTATCTGTATGTGTCTTGCTGCTTTATTATAACACACCTCCATTAACCAAGGTAAAGTACACTTGCCTCTTTCTGAAGCCTTGTACCTTCAGTAATTTATCAAGATGGACAGTCATACAAATCCAAAAGAATCATGAGAAATAAGTATGAGAAGTAACAAAGCGAGCAGCCATTTAAAAATGTCAGTGATTTTTTAGACAGTAGTTTATCAGACTAATACAGTTAATTTCGCAGGCCATGAGGCAACAGGCATTCATATTCATTAGGCTAATTAATTACTAAGAAAACTATGTATACACTAATTATTTTAAAAAGAAATCCTAACTGGTGGTTTATTTTCACATATGTAGATAAGGAATGCACAATTACACTCATTGTGATATTCATAATTGTAAATTCCATAAGAGACTGATGATAATAGACAATGATATACCCATTGATTGGATTATTATACAACCACAGAAAATAAGAAAAATTATGTACAGACATCAGATAAATTCTTGAATTATTAAACATATAAGCAAGGCACCAAAGAGTATATGTTTGTTAAGCAAACAAATAAGCAAGGCACCAAAGAGTATATGTTTGTTAAGCAAACAAACAAAAAAAAAAAAAACAGTAACCAGCATGGTGTCATATACCTCTAAAACCAGAACTTGTGAGGCTGGGACCGGATGATTTCAGGTTTGAGGATATCCAAACCTTAGCAACTTAGAGAAACCCTCAGGATGCTGGTAAGACCCTATTTTAAAATTAAAAGTAAAAAGGGGCTGGGGGGTGTATGCCAATGGTAGAATATCCTTGGGTTTAATGCCTAGTGAAGAAGATGGAGGAGGAGGAGCAGGAGGAGGAGAAGGGAGAGGAAGGAGGAAGAGGAGGAGATGAGTTACTGTAAATGTAGATATGAGATTAAGACTTTTTATTAATTTGAACTTGATATATATGTTTTGTGTGTGTGTGTGTGTGTGTGTGTGTGTGTGTGTGTGTGTGTTTAAAACCATCCTCCAGATAAGGGTAAATGCTGAGTGCTGACAAAAATCAAACATAATTTAATATAAACAAAAACAAATGAACTGATCTCTGTAACAAATTGTTAAGCCATACCAAAAAATAATTTATTTAGGTGACCTTTAAGTTTGACTTTGAATTTTTGATAGGATATAATTAAGCACAAAACAACTTTAAAGAAATCCTGCTTAACCTGGTAAGGCAGCCTTTGGCTGACTTGTTAACATAACTCATTTTGAAATATGTAATCATACCTTGTAGGTTAGAGTAAAAGAATAGATATATTGCTTTTGATAAGACTCAGCTTTCTCGATGCAGGAGAGAGACATAAATAAATGAGCACAGGTGATGAAGTCCGGTGAATACATACGTGAATTGGAGGTAGAGTATGAACATTTGCACACAATATTTTAGATTTCTTAATTTTATTCACTGAAAAGACCCAGCAGCAAATACAAGCCTAAAGCAAAGAGCACATACAACATGTCCAGGTCTTACATTCTAAATTCTTCCCTTCACTTAAAAAAATTTCTCCTTGAAAAATTGACTTTTATACCAAAGCTAAAGAAGAGAAATGGTAAGATCACCCTGGCACAGCTTATTGTGACAATAAATAAGCTAAAAACTAATGGACTATGACCAAAGTAATCGGTGATTTGAAGGACTTTTCATGGAATATATTTTCTCCTCAAAAAGAATTAT